>NC_045739.1:13896928-13941055 GCF_008692095.1 Etheostoma spectabile | reverse complement strand
GCAGCAGCGGTAAGAAAGTGCTTGCTAGCTTCGGTCCGTGCACTCTGTCATACGAGTTGGTTACCCTAGCAATTGCTAAAGCTGCGACTGCGCCTTCTCTGATCGACCGTGTTTGTGATACAAACAATACATGTGTGCACGTTCGTAGCCGAACGATGGCCACTGTGTTAAAGCTATCTGTAGCCCAAACTGTTTTAATAAATGTACATGAAGCAACTAATGTCTACATGCACAAAATCGCTTTTTTTGATGATGACCTGGCCAAAATAACATCACAACCCCCCCCCCTTCCAAAAAATAAGTTTCAGGCTCAGGATTATTTTTCACTTTAAGCTCTGTGAATTTGCAGAAGAGAAAGCAGTTGCCCCTTGTAAAAAAAAACATCCTTGGGACATGGTTCTTGCTCATGTAGGGAGTAACATTTGTTGTGCTTCACTTGGAGTAGCTCTTTCTCAGGGTTGTTCACCAACATCAACTATTTCTGACACTATTTCAAATCCTGCGATCCTATGGAATTGGTGGGAGGTTGGGAGTTCATGTTATCAGTTTGTCTCACTGAGTGAAGCCTGTGGCTCTGTTGTGATGGCAGGTGTTGGAGCTGCAGCAGCAGCTAAAGACTGCCCAGCACCAGTTACGCGTGGAGGAAGCCCGGGCTGGCGAGAGCAGCCGCCTAGAAAGAGACAGCAGGGATCTGTCTGACAACTTATCAGCCCTCCGAGCCCAGCAGCAGGAGGAGCACATCACCAGGTCACACAAGCTGCGGTGCTGCTGGCCCTGCCCAGTTTGACTCAGTCCCAGTAGCAGAGTAGTAGTGCCTTAACCAACATTGTAAATTTTAGGGTGTGATTCTGATAACACTTCTTTTGTTGACCAACCATCTTTTCCTCCATTTCTATCTCAGGAAGCTACTAGAGCAGCGTGAGGAGGAGCTGCAGCAGCAGATGCGCTCCCTGAGGCTGAAGGAGTCCTCCCTGACCAGGACAAATTCTGAGCTCTGCCACCGTATCCAGCAGCTGGACACCCGTCTGGCAATCCTGGAGGCTGAGCTTAGCAAGGCCCGGGAGGAGGTAGGGTTTTGGACATCTGAAGCACCTTTTGCACTCTCATTTCAAAATGTTGATCAAATGGGATTAAGTTTAAAGCCGTTGTTGTTCTTAGTGTGTACATGCTTTTTAATTTGCTTCCAGTTAAATACGATTCAAATTTGCTTTTATCAATATTGCTCAGGCTATCACATAGTTTTTGGTTTGATTTGCCACAGGGTTGTGCGTGGTGTGGGAATGTCACTTAAATGGCCCATTTGTGTGACGTACTGTTGTGTACTTTAACCCTCTAATGTAGCAAAAGTAGACTTTATATTTCACAATTGGAGTGTTTTTATGATCTTGACTTTTTAAACTGCACTTGACATCATCTTCATTTCACAGAGAAAAAGAAAAGAGACTGTGATTTCTGCTGGAGCTTGTTGCAGGAAACAGGCAGCTGTTACACAAACTCAAAATGTGTTTTGAATTCAGATGAAATTATATGCGCTATATGTGTCCTTTAGGCGAGAGACAGCCAGAAGTCAAGCCACAGACTGCAGGAGGACTTGATGGCCAGTCAGCAGGAGTGTGACAGACTGCAGGTAGAGCTGCATCAAGTTCTCCTCCAACTGGACACACACATCAGGTGAGAGACACACCCGCAGTACTATACTATGTGAAAATAAAAAGAACTATGGGTAACAAATTACTATGTATTGTCTGAGGTTAATCCCCTTTGCTCCACCAACTAGGAAGTACAACGAAAAGCAGAGTCAGCACAAGATCAAGCTGCGTCAGGCCAAGCACGTCTTTATCAAGGAGACTGCACAGAGGGACCGCATCATCCAGAAATTGGAGAATGACCTTGCGCTGGCCTCTAGTCTCTCACACAAGGTCACACATGACCTTTACTCCTAAATAACCCAACAAGAGATGTTTGTGCCAGAAAGATATTTTCTAAAGTGTAAACTGTTTTTGTTTATCTCTCTGTGGTGGCTTTCAGGAAAAGGAGAGGATCCACACAGTGACGGAGGAAAATGAGAAACTTTTGGAGGAGAAGAGGGAACTGTTGCGGAAGATAAGTGAGGCAGAGGAAATGGGCAGCAAAGGCATGAGGACCGCCTCCACTGTTCAACACAGGTGTCTTAAGGAATCCCACTAATGCATTACTTTGTACACTCATACCTGCCGCTGTTTGAGTACCTTTTTAAAGTAGAAATCAAGTATTACGATATCAAATCACTAAATGAATGTTGACTGAAGTGTCTCATTGGTGCTCTCAGTGATCGGGATCTTTCTCAACCAAGAATTTAAAGATATTGTCAAGGAAAACTACTAAATGAATGAATACTGTAAAGTGAAGACCAGAGATTCATGGGTTTTATTCTAAGTTTGTCTCCTAAAGTTTGTTTGGATGCCTTGTGAACTGTAACACAAGAAAGTAACAATTTTGATCGTCAACCAGACCTGTTATTAACCTACATATGTTAATGAGGACATAAAGGACACACTGGGTAAATTGTTTTTGTGAGTGAGTGTGAACAGTAATCTGTGTTCTAGGGTCAATGTCTTAGAAGTGGAAAACCGACAACTTCAGGATCGAACGCTGAAGCTCTCTAACCAAGTCAGTTCCTTAGAGCGTACCCTGAGGAACGTCCAGTCATTCTACAGCCTGGAGGTAACACCATGCAAATCTCTATGCCTTAATGGAACATGACACCCAAAATTCATAGGCTTCTTTGTTTTAGCATTAGTGATGTGAGATGATGCAAGGAGGATTCCATTAAGGCTGAGGCTTTTTACTCTAGGTCGAGTTTTCATTGCTTCTTCTATTGTAATAAAAACATTGATATATTTTGATCATAAATGGTTGAAATGCTTAACAGAATGCCAAGAAAGTGCTCCCTTCTGAAAGTCTCTGTGATGGCTTCCTACATACATCTACGCTAAGGTAAAGTGGTTTTGAGAGAAGAAATTCTTTTGTTAAAAGGAGTGTGTGTGTGTGTGTGTGTGTGTGTGTGTGTGTGTGTGTGTGTGTGTGTGTGGGTGTGGTGTGTGTGTGTGTGTGTGTGTGTGTGTGTGTGTGTGTGTGTGTGTGTGTGTGTGTGTTTTATTTGCAATTTGTAGTGTAGCTTAATTTGAATTGTTGAAGGGAAGACCGCTTTGTTATGCTCCTCAAAGAAAAGAAAAATTCCCAACTTAATTTTCTTGTCATATCACACATTAATAGGTTTACAAATAGGTGGTGCTAGTTTGTGCATGTTCTGCCATTTCTCACTCTTACGTCTGTCTTTCCAGTTTGACGTCAGGTTCGTGTGACCCACTGGACATTCTGGACGCAATCTGCCGTGTAAAGATAGGCGGCACTCAAGGGTCTGTCTCCACACACCAACCATCAGAGCAGGGTTACCTGAATCTCACCTCCCCATTGGTTCCTCCAGACACTAAAGGCACAGAGGGGAGCTCTAATAACAGTGAGCAGGTATGAGAGTAGGTAGGTTTTGGCGGGTAACGTATTGTGTAGTACTATAGCATCCGCCACTTCCACTGGAGATAATTTAATAAAGGAGTGAAAAAAAAATGTTGAATATAAATAATCCTTGTCAAAAGGCAATAAAACAAAAGGGAGCTTCCACTGCAGTTCTCCTCAGGGTAATATATCTTTTGTATTGCAAAGCAGATTCTTGGTTGGCTTGCAAGAACTATTTTTTGATCCAGATTCAGACTGACAATTTGGGGGATTTGTGTATTAAAAAAAAAGAAAAAGCCTGTGTCAATCAAATATTTTTTTTTCGTTGACAAATGTTAAACGAATCAGCATGTAATGGGAGATTTGATTTGGAAGCTCAACATGTGGCCCAACCTGGTTTTGTATACACAAATGTGTGCATATCCCTGGGAGGTTGGTCAGTTGTTTTCATCAGTCTACCAAAGCAAATCACATCAGTGCTTGGAAACCTTGTGTTGGCTTACTGTAAAACATTTTATATCTTTTTTTTTTTAACGTAATGTAAAACATTTTTTAATGGTAAAAGATAAGACTGTACTTCACACTAGCACTATGAATGTCAAAAAGAGATTTAATGAGGAAGATTTGAGTGAGACTAGTTTAAACTAAGCACTTTTTCACAAGTTTTACTTGGGTTTACATTTTGATAAAAGGTAGCAGTGGACTATAACAATATCAACGGTGATTTCACTTTAGTTAAATTTAATCCTGTTTTTTTTTTTTTTTTTCAATGAAAAAATGCCTGAGGTAACAAAATGGTACTTTATATATTACATTGATAATACTGTGGCCCCACTTGACTGTGGTAAACTAAGTCTAATAGTCTGTCAATCCTATTGCTTGTCAGCTATAGTTACGCCAGTATTTACAACGTGCAGCTTTGCTTTTAGTTTTAAAAAAAACAGCCAACGTGTGAGGAAAAAGCCAGAAGAATTCCAAGAGCCTATTTGGGCTATTTTAAGTATCACAAGCTGTTTATTTGAATTTTATTTTTTATTTTATTTTTTTTATTATATACATTGGTCAACCTCAATGGTTTCCTGCAGGGGCGCTCAATCAGAAATTACGCTTGTACAAAGAGATGTGTGTGACATGGAGAAAAAAATGCACATGAAATACTATTACTAATTTGTTTCAATCGTAGAATTGTACACCGTGGAAACCTTTGTCTATGTCTTGAATGTGCCTGAAATTAGCCTTTTGAGTGTTTAACTTCATCTTGCTGCTGCATGAACACGTCAATTAACAAAAGCCTATTTGCAACACATGTAAACTGAGATATAATTGACAAGAAACTGACTTTTTGTATCTGTGTAAATACAATTTGTTTAAAACTATTTTCATAAATAAATGAAGAAATAACAAATGTAATGCTTGATTTCTCTCCCCCCCCCTTACAACTTGCTCTCCAACTGTACCAAATGAAAGGTACAGTTCCTAGTACAAACCAAGCAATCAGTGATGAATTTATAACAGTCTGTTTATTAAACAAGGTAAAGATACAAAGCTTTTTTTCCTTTTTTTTTTTAAACATTGATAACCTTAGTTTAACTTCTCAGTCTTGGCTGTGCATATTTAGTTGTCTAGAAACTGTATATGAAACCACAATGCAAGACAGGAAAAAGTGTAATAAATCTACGCAATATCTTTTCATAGAGAACATGGGTTAAACAGTTATCATACAGATTACAGCTCAGGAACTCCATGCGGAAGGAAAAAAATGAAAATGTTTACACGACTGAATACTGCAGAACACAATACAGAGTAATGGAAATGGGATGATAACAGTTAAGGCTTACATGTAATTAACTGATATAAAACATGGATATTAATAACATATGGGTAGACTAAAATAATTACAGTAAGTTCATACATAACCTTTACAAAACCCAAACAGAGCATGTTTATGAAAACTAAAAAATAGGTACTATAAATGAGTAACATGTTTTACAGTACAGCAACATGTACATTTTCCCATTATCTCAAAAGAGAGAGTAAGTTGAGGAGGCAGGGTCTGTTGTTGGCGTAAATGTCTGTTTTCCGGCCAGTGGCTTGAGTAATACGTTTTTTATTCTTTTGAAAACATACTATATACTGTATATGTATTTTACATTATTCTCAGTTCCATCTCAAACATAATGTCTAGCCGTAGCACCTTTTCTGAAGTGCCCTGAAAAATACAGGGTACTCTATTAGTACCATCCAGAGGTTAAAGTTACAGTAAAAATACAACAACCAATACCGTGTACAGAAAAAAACAATACTAAGGAGAAAAAAAACATTTCAAAAAAAAGAAGACTCACATCCACATCAACTCATATCATAAGAATATGGAATATGACTTATACTGCAGTTTATTCTAAATGGATAAAGCTTATTGTTGTTTTTAAATACGTAACTGGGTCAGAGTAGCTGTACAATAACTTCACATTTTGGTCCAATGTCTGGGTTTAAAATTGACCACTCAAGTAAAATCAAATTTCCGCTTAAGTGTTTTTAAAAGTAGGGCTGAGTAGAGTAGAACTGGCACTGATACATGTGCAATGTATTCAACCTCTAATACTTATAACTAATAGTCAAAGCTAAACTGAGTAGAGAAAGCAGACACATACTGTAACAAGTTTAGCTTTCTCTTAAAACCTCAACAAGGTTTATATATGGCACGAGTTAAAATGGGACGTATGGAAAACATACCGTAAATTCTATAATAGAAGCCGGGGATGTGGTTGCCATAGACAAATAGAGGCTCGAAGGGAAAAAAAAAGAAAGAAAAAAAAGGGGGTGGATAGATTCCTAGAGCCACATGTATAAATGACGTAAACCTACAAAAGCTATGCATGAGCCATTTCTCACACGCTAACTGGTTACTGGAAAATGTGCACCTCAGGCATACCCCGTTATCTAGTAGAGATGGCTGCAGGTGATATGATGAGATCAAAAATAGGGTGAGGAACCTAACTTTATAATAAAACATTGTTTTTAGGTTGTTTGCCAATTTTATAGATTGTGTTATTTTAATAAATGAATAAGCTGATGCTATACTGACATTTATTTATTTTTTTAATAAAGATTGAGATATTACTGCTGCAATAGTTTGAAGATTTAATGGTATGGCCGCTTTTCATTTGAAATGGATTTGAAATTGTTGAGTGTTGTATCAACAACATAATGCAGTCAGAAAGATTTAACATGGTACCCTCTGCAGCTGAGGTGAATAAAGACCTCAGCCACTACTTGAGAATTTACGGTAATGTAAAAAGCAGTGTTTCTTCGATCTTGTGTTATGATCATAAAGGTGCTGTAAAGTTAAGTGTCAACTATGGAGTGAAAGATTTTAAACTAAGAAAAACATTCATCCTTCTTCCCTTGGATGTTGCTCTACTTTTTGCCTCCCAAAGTCAATAATGCAACATCTTAATACAATCATTACATGTTTAAATTGTCATCTACCGATTGCCTTTCTTCAAATTTTGATGACCCTGTCAATGTGTACTTTCACAAAATCAAAGAAAGTAACAGGAAAAAGACTATTATTTATACACAGTCTGTGCTCTTAGCTGCCACAAGTAATGCCCTTCGGCATTTTCCATCCAACAAGATTGAAACAATTTGAGCCAAAACCACAAGGCCTAAAAGTGCTTAAAAAATGTCTTTGGATGTCTCCAGAATACACCCACCAAACATGTTTTTCTAATCTCTCAATTCTTTATAAGGGCAAATATCATCTGGCACATTTTGGAAACCCATTTCATGGAAAAAGATAAAGAAAAAAAGAAACCTAACTAAAACTTTTCTGATGGCCAATGCATCCGGCAGTTTACATGACGCTTACGAAAGTGCTTATTATTAAATCTGACGCAAGACATTCTTTGCCACTCGATCCTCCGGGCAAAATCTAGCTGTATTTTTACATTCACAAAATAACGCTGTGCTCATTTTTGACAGACGGCCTGTGTCAAGATGGATGGAGGCAGCCTGTTTACTGAATCTAGCACTGAATGCTTATGTCAGCTGTCATAATGCTAATGTAAGCCTTATGTAGATGGCTGTGGGTGCAAGGGCCTCCTAAGCTCCAGCCTAACATAGACTTTGAATCTGAACTGCTGCTGAGAGGCTGGGGGCTCAAATGAGGGAGATGCGTATGGGGATGCTGGGGGACTCGGTTCTCTGAGGCGACTGGTGGTTCACTAGGTGCTCCACCACCGTATGTTTGGACATGTGCTTCATTAGGTAGGTCTCCTACAAAAGACACCAAATGGTCAAATTTAATTACTGCCATAAAATACAACACAATAGAAAACAGCCTTAAAAAAACAGTTTATTTTTCTTTAAAGTGCTCATATTATTATACTACATTAGAGCTGTTTGGAGCAGTTTGTGAACAGTGTTTTCTGTTGGAGATGGGAAGTCCCTTTGGGGTGAACTTTGGGCTTTTTTACTTTGTAATCCTATAACGTGCACAAAAAAAGATATATAACACGATAAAGGAAAGGGGAAAAAGCATAATATGAGCACTTTAAAACTTTATCAACAACAAACATTTTTGACCCTTTGGTATCAAATGATATATTCTCTGACCTTTTTAAATACAAGACATATTCTAGATAAATGTATGTGAACTCAGTGGACTGAGAAAGATGTAACAACTGCAGCGAACCTTTAAGTTCAGTTAAAAGGAGCTAAAGAAAAATTAATTAAAAACTCTTAAAAAATAAATTCACCAAAGAAGACACTGGCTTTCGCAGTCGTGTCCTGCGACAGAAATTACAAAGCTAAGACAAAAGTTTAGCTTTTTGTGTTCAAACCTTGATTATATTAATATGATAGAAGAGAATAACAGCCAAAATTCACATTTTTAGAACTGGAACCGGAACATACAGTATTTTGCATTTTTGCTTAAAAAACAAACAAACAAAAAAAAAGAGCCATTGAAATGATGCTATGATCAAAACAGTTAATTGAGTACATACGTTTTCTGTTGACTGTGTACTCAATTTATTGTTTCAACTCCAGAGTCATCTTTTGGAGAGATGATGATGATCTCTCCACAAGAGGCTACCACCTCACATGTATGATGTGAGGTGGTAGCAAACACTTTGATTCAACTTGATAATTTTGATTTTTCAATTTCCTCGCGGGAGTCATCCCAAAAGGATTAATAAAGAGAAGTCTAAATCTAAGTCTGATAAGAGATTAAATATGTACCTTGCAAACCTGTTTAACAAGTAAAAATAATCAAACAAACTGGTACTCGGTACCTGTATGTCAAAAACAATCCACTTCTTTTCTGTATGTTTGAATATGAGCGAGAACATGTTGACTTGTTAAATATCACAAACAGGAAACACAGTCAGTTTCAGGCCAAGTGAGGCAGAGTATCATCAAAGGGCATCATCTTATCTCATAAACAGTTAGATTTTCCCAGTGTGCCTTCAGACTAACACACACATGAAGATAACAAGCAGAAAAACGGCGGTTTACTCACTGAGGTGTAAGCCCGGCCACACATGCTACAGCAGTAGGCCTTAGCGTTTTTGATGGCGTGCGCTGACAAGTGGATCTGCAACGATGCAGAGTCTGAGTAGGCACGGTAGCAGTTAGGACATTTATACGGCTTGTCTTTATTGTGCTGCCTCTGGTGAGACTGTTGGGGAAGAAACATGTAAAAGCTTTCAATTTGGACACCTGCCTTGTGATGATAATGCAATGAACCTGTTTTTTTTCCCCACACTGTGTAGTTAGTCTACCTCGGTGTTAACTAAAAGTTCTCATTATGATATCTACTGTGGCAGAATGAATTTGTGTGAGCATGTACTGACCTGAAGGTTAGACAGCTGGGTAAAAGCCTTTTCACATCCGGGGTGAGCACATTTATAAGGCCTATCGCCAGTGTGGATTCTGTGGCAAAAGAAGTGGAATAAAAGTTAAAAATGAGTAAAAAAAGCTTTTGTATGATTTTGATAAGAGAGATGATGTAGTTGAAGAAACGGAATCAGATTCCACAACAGATTCTATTACTCTAACTTCTCGCCGCATATTTTAGTCATATTTCAACCTTGATGCACCTAGTATACAATAAAAGAAATATCTAGCCAGGAAAATGACAAAAAGCGGCAAGATTTGATTCCCCAAATGATATGCCTGAAGTGTAAAGGGATGTTCGCAGACAATATCTCTGCAAGAAAAAAACACATTTTAAAATGTTGTAAGTATTGTGTCAGATTTCAGTTGCCCAGGTATGGCAAGCGGTGAGTTTGTGGTAGCTCCTCGGTTGTCATTTCTTTCCCCCACACTTGCTTGATCGCTTTGTGTCCACAGCCAGACCAACCTGGTGTGCTGCTGCAGGTGTGACAGCTGACGAAAGGAGTTCTCGCAGTAGGAGCAGTGGTAGGGTTTGATTCCCAGGTGGATGCGCAGGTGCTGGGACAGGTAGGAGGCATTGGCGAACGTCTTGGAGCAGTGGGGACACTTGTGGGGTTTGGCCTCTGTGTGGGACTTGGAGTGAATCTGCATTTCGGACTTGGTTAAGAAGGTGAGCGGGCACACTTTGCATCTTGGTGACCAAAAAAAAAGACACAAAATGCATAAACGTGATCAGAGCAGGTTGTTTAGGTTAGCTTTGTCTAGAAATGGAGTCTTAAAGAGACTATATAGTGTAACACAATTCATGTTTTTAAAGTATTGAAACCATCGTGGTTTCAATACCGAGACCACTTCAGTCATTTTCAAAACAAAACAAAACACAACCAATTCTGAACCATAATTTATATCCAGGGTAGAGTTTAATTCAGATTAATTCCAAAGAGGTAGATAATGGTTTAGTATAAAATAAGTTACTAACAATTCTTACAGACCTGCATTGTGCTTAACCTAACAAATAAAGTCTACATGACTGAAATAGAAGATGAAGAAGAAATTGGTTAAATCTTTCCAGGTGTTAATAGGAGACAAAGATCAGTTGAGTAAAACATACAACCAATCAGGTGGAGGTGAAAGATAGATTCATATCATTGTCTCAGTGAAGAGAAACATCTATCAGCTCCAGCCTGCTTGAAACCAAACCTGTCTCAAGCCAATGCCTATTGGTCATTTGTCGACTGTAATTACATTTGTGAATTGGCTTTATAAGGCCAGCGTTGAAAGTAAATATCCTATCCCCTGTGATGCAGTAAACGCTTAAAGACAATAGTAGCAGCTTCCTGTGTCTAACCTGTAGGTTTTGCCCTCTTTGGGTGCCACGGTGACACAGCCTTGGTCAGCTAGGATGGGGTAGGGCACCACCAGCAGAGGACCAGCCGGGTTTTCAGCTTTGATCTTCTTCCGTCCCCGGGGTGCCTTGGGTGGGGGCCCCAACAGTCCAGCCAGGCCTCCAACTTTCATGTGGTCCATGCCAGGGCCGCTAGCCAGCCCGGAGATGATGTTCACAGAGGGGGCACCGCCCAGGCGGTTCTGGCTGCTGGAGGTTGGAGTCGTGGGGGTCAGGGCCTCCGAGGTGCTGTGGCTGTCGGGTCGGGATGAAGGAGCCAGACCTGTGCAAGTGAAAACCACAACTGGTCAACACAAACACCGACCACAACACTACACATAACATAAGTAGCTTTTGTTTGTTTTAATAGCCAAGTTCCACTGATTTACATTTTTGAATGCATGTTATACAGGTTTAGAGTTTTCAATGTATATTTCCTACTATTCCAAAGAGCCATTTATTTCAATTAGTTGCTGCATGATATAATGATCAGTTAGAAGACTCCTTTAAACATGTTGTGGTATCCATCACAGTGAACATCAACTGTGTTTTTGCCAGAGTTGAATGTGGTACACAACTGAAGCTTCAACGGTCTGCTCACTGTTTTTTTTACATTGTACAGCAACAAATAAAAACCAATGGCTGCCTGGAACAGTAGAAAATATACGGTTGAAAAATACACTGGAATTCCTAAAGCACAGCAGCACAGTTTACAAAAGGGGAAGCCGTGATGTGAAGAATACATGATCTGTAGTAAACTTACAAAACCACTGGTATGGTCATTTTTACAGCTCAACCAGCCCAGAGCGCCCCCGGCATGTGTATCACTTGTTAAGAGAATATACTGGTTTTATATCTTGGCGGTTCACCATAAGTCAGGGTACCTGCAAGTTTCACAACTTGGAAGCTAAAATTGCCTCAAGAACCAGCAACTGTGTCTCTCAATATTATTCCCTTACTATTGTTCTATCTAATGCACTGCTTAGCCTGCACTATACACGCTCTCTTTTTCCCACTTTAGGCCTCAGTAACTGTTTAATGACATGTTTTATTTGATGTTTTGCACTTCATTCAACTAACTAGCTAATGATAGACTAAGCATCTCTGCAGTGGCCTATGCTGACTGCCTGAATGCACACTCAATGTAAGCACAGTCTTGTCTTATTTACCAGCTATGTCATGTTTATTGTACCTTTACTGTGTGCTTTCCGTATCCCAATCTATTGAGACAATTTAACAGCATGACTGATCACACTGCTGTCAATTTTACCCACACTGGAGGCTGATTTTTCTTGCTGTTATTTCGCCCCATGTCAACAGACCACACAGAGACCAACTGACTGCAGTACCTGAGCGATGGTTGATCCGGCCCTGTTGCTCGCTGAGCTGTCTCATGTGCCAGTCTTCCCACAATCCTTTGGCCTTCACTGCTGACTTGTCATCCATATTTCCATCTGGAAGTCAGGTGATGAAATTTTAATCAGTGAACGGTAAATAGCGTCTTGATATAGACAGACTTATGTGGTGTTATGCTCATGTCTGAGAATACCACACAATGTGAAGTCAACAATTATAGCCCAACTGTGACTACCACAAAATCGGAGGTCCTCATTCAGGACTCATTAATGAAAGACAATCAAGCACAGGCCTTTAAAATGCATATAAGTTATGTAGCTCATTAACTTAAACTTGGAGATTTAATGGGTCCACAAACTAGGGCTTGGTATGATATGACATTAGTTGATGCCCTTGCCAATATGCTAGCTGAGTCTTTATACCAATACCAAAATTATGTATAATAATATGTCTTGACACACGCAGACTTATGAGAAATTGTGTCAAAGAAAAATTATATTCCTGATTTAAACTGAATCTGATCAAAGAATGACACATTTGAGTCTGTATTCAAAATGTATCGAGGTCCAGTACCTGGGCCAACAAACAACCAAGTGAAGGCTGTACCTGGTCCAGAGCTGGAAGCAGGGCGAGCATGCAGAGCAATGTCCGGTTGTCCAGAACCCTGCGGCTGCTGGTGATGGCCCTGCACCTGCTGGGGCTTTGACACCGACATGACGTGCTGAGCGTTACCGTCCGGGGACGAGGTGGGCACCAGCAAAGACTGCTGGGAAGGAGTGGAGGTAGGCGGCAGGTGCAGGGGTCGGATCTTCTCGGCCATCAGCTGCTCCTTGATCTTGTTAATGAGCACCAGGTTATCCAGCTGAAAGGGTTAACGGGTCATGCTCAACAGAAAACAGCCACCGTGTGTGAATGTCATTCATGCCCCCAAAAATACATCCAAGGGTAGAAAACAGTGACCAGTACAAGTTACATTCTATTTTTATCTATTTAGTTTGTTTCATTGATAGACTGGTGCTGAATGGCTGAAAAGACATTCACACATGGAAACAAATGGCAACGGAAAGTGGAAATGTCGCAGTAATTTCATGTGATGCATGGACTTACCTGGCCTGGCATCGATGGAGGGGGCGGCCAGAAATACGGGTTGTTAAATCGAGGCTCTGCCATCCTGAAATGAATAAAATGTTATTTATTCAAAAGTCATGTTATAGCCCACTTAATGAGCTGTTATCTTAGTACACGTTTGTCAAAGTCCGTCAGGATCAGAGAGGAGATTACGATACCAAGCGTTGTTTTTCAAACTGCAGTGTGTAAAGGTTCTGAAGATGATGTGTAGGCTGTGTGTTTATGTTAACAGACTGGCAGACTTTAACTCTGATGAAGAAAACGAGGACACTCTAACCTCAAAAAAACAGTTTGATGTTTAGTTGAAAAGGTGAGCGGTTTCCTTTGACCCAAGTGATCATATATACACATTTCATTACATATAAAAAAAAAACCTTGCTTTTTGTGTGTGTGTGTGTGTGTGTGTGTATATACATATATATATTTATTTAGTTTTTCTAGGACCAAGGTTCTTTAGCATTTGTTTTATGACAGGTAAGTAAAAGAGAGGACCCTTTTAAAGCTGAGTGTGAATGAATACGTGACATGAGGTAAATGTGACATTGGCTTTGGGTTTTATGAGCTCAAATATATTTATTTCTCTTCAATAAACTACATTTGAATTAGAACTTTATAAATACAAACGTAAGACGATTTAAAATATGGGCTCTTGAAAATGTATAGTTTGAAGAAAAAGAAAAAAACTGAATTTAAGGTTCTTTTCTTAGACTTTTCGTTTGATGCTATCTAGTTTAAATCTAAATTTGGAGTTTACATTTTTATGTCAAACTGGATCTTTGGCATTTCGGAATTTGTAAGGACCTGCATTAACCTTGAAAAATAAAATTAAAAGAAAAAATAATTACAAAGTCATAAAGCTGGCATGACTTATTTTTAACAGAAGTTGCTACGTTACATTTGTTAATAACTCAGTGTGTAAATTAAGCCCACAGTGGGACTATGAGCCAAACTGTCACCTTTAGCTAAGTTAACACAGGTCAAACATCTAGGCTAAATGTCACCTAGAAATATGTCCACACTGATGAAAAGACATCAGTGGGACAAATCCTTAGCCTATTAGCTTGGACATTTAGCCCCTCTGTTCCTATTGTCTGAGAGTGAAATCCTGAAAATAAGTGACCGTCGCTTTCATTATTAAGATAAATGCAATGAAAAAACCGAACTTTTCATTCTTTGACTTTTGGGACATATGTCGGTTGTCTGAGAGCATCTCTGGACTCACGCTGATGGAGGGTTTCACGGATCGAGTCTCCCGGTGCAACTCAGACATTCTCAGACAGTTTTCTTTAAACATTTCCAGACAAAAGAGAAACAAAAATGGCAGCCTTATTTTTATAAGGCGGGACGCCATATTCTGCAGACCCCAAAAATTTAGGAGCATGAACATCTTATCGTGAGGAGGGTGTTGGGGATGAGAAGCGAGCCGACGCGCACACAAAGGTGTGTTTATCATGTCAAAGGCATGAATGATTGTTTACGGCGAATTGCAGGTTTGAATAGCCCGGCCTCCCCACCTCTTAAAAAAACTGACACTTCCTACAACAACCATGTCCTGCAAAAACAGCACGGAAACGGACAAGATGCAGGCTCGACTCAAACGCCACACTGACTAAATCAACCGTACCGACGCGTTAAGGTCAAAATGTACCCGGCGCACAGTGTCCTTTCTCCCGAAAGACGCTCTGCCATCTTAACCAAATTTCACTTTTAGGGCTGCTTTTTTTTTTCACATTCTGCAACTTTTGGGCGAATCAAAGGACAGCAATTGCGTTTTGTGCACAATGCACGCATTTAGGAGGCTATCGCTTATCAGAGAAATGCGCAGCAGCGAAGACACGAAAAGACATGCACAAATACCTTGTGTCCTGATTGCAGATATTGTCTTGCGAGTACAGCTATAATATAAAATGTTCTTTCTGCCTGCCTCCAGTCGGACCACCGCTTCCGGGTCGCTTTGTTCACTTCTGGTTGCTGCCGTTGCAGGCTCAGTACAGTGCAGTCAGGGAAATATTCTGCTAATGTTGCTTTGGATTTTTACACGATGACCTACTTTATTCACGTTTAATGGCCAGCGCATAAATGATGAATCTAATAACGTGATTTTGGTGCGTGTTTGGCTTGGATTTAGCCGCCCGTTCCGCAGGGGTGGAAGTAGTGGTAGCCAACTCAAATCCTGAAATAGCAACGCCATAATGTAAACATACTTCAATACACAATGTCATTTAATGCAACTTCTGACTGCTAAATGTACCAACATATCTAAAGAACAAGTGTTTAATAAGAACAATTGGCCACTTTCAGAGGGATAAATCATGATGTTAGGTGTTTTAATCTAATGCATCATATTTACGTTGCATGTGGAAAATATTAAAACAGCGAAGGAACTCCCAGTCAGAAGGTAAAACTGCAATACAAAATGTAGTGGAGGAAAGTAAAGTATTGCAACACTTCAATACACCTGTATACCAAGTTGATGAGTCAACAGCCGTAAGTAAACTTCCCAGTAAATATTGATTTAATGATTTTCAGGTCATAAACTGTTTGCACTCTTGTCCTATATTTAATCAGGTAAAAGTCTTGGAAAAAAGTTTTTTAGAGAGAGACCTTTCCAGGCAATGGTATCGTGAAGACATTAACACAATTATTTGAAATTAAATAAAAACAAATAAGAATCCATAGAGAGTTTTTCTCTACAAAACCTAGACATGTTAAGGTTGTAACTGGGCTAAATTTGGTTGTGTTTAAAAAAAAAAAAAAAAAAATATATATATATATACATATATATATATATTCTATACACAGTACATTTAACGGTTCTGTCAACACAGTTGAGATACACCTTCACACACTATTCCACTGTGAAACGGGAATTTTTTATAGTTATTACATTGAAATGTAGTCATTGAAACGGTGTTAAAATTATACATATATATTAGAAACACATTTATCTCAATTGTAATTTTTACATCTAGAACTCCAAATAACCAAATCAGTGCCTTTCTGTGCCTCCTTGAGGAATGTTTCATTTGTGTTCAGTTAATTCATGATCACTTCCTTCCTGGACTGCATTGTTTTGTCAGTATTTTACATTTTGTAAGTACCCCAGTTTTGTGTTAATACATCTAAATCTAAATACTTATTTTATTTTACTTCCCGCTTGTTCACATAATGTAGGTGCAGTTTAAATGTGATCATTTGTACATCAAAAAATGAGACTACAATGTATAAAGTTGATTGAAACTGCATTCAGCGTTGTGTTTACACTATACTACCACTATACACTATATAACTTACATATGTTTTTGTTTATTTTACACCATGTTATATTTAATTTAATAAATAATTGGCCAAGACTGAGATTTGTGACCATTTACCCACATGAGGTTTACTGCAGAACATATCCACTAATTCTAATGTGTGTGTTACAGTCAATTAGACTTTGCTTGTTTTATATATATATATATATATATATATAGTATTTGCATTACTGATGTGCATAATACATCCAGTGTGCCCACCCTCCTATACCCACACCACCACCTAAATCGAAACGGTATATCCAGCTCATGAATTATTCTCATGTAGAGTCGCGAGTTTTTGTATCTAAACCACATTATTATCACAGAGGTACAGTGGAATTATAGGAAACAATCTGCCACAGGAACTTAATGACGTTGCCACCAACAGTCGCGTCACTGTGTGTGGTATACGTGATCTCATTGACACTGTGTTTCCTGTTTCTTGCAATATTTCGGAAGACTCTAAGAAACTGACAACTCTGACCAACATACACCCAAACACGAACACTCGATTGCACAGGCTTCCTTAAACACTTCATTTGACTCAGCTTAAGGGGAAATCTACAGATGGCTTAAAGTCGTCAGTTGTGAATTTAGTGGTGTCTTCGCCTGGGGACTACTATAGTGTCATATGACTTCAAGAGAGTGAAACTAACACTCATCTAAAGTTGGGTGTTTAACTTCCTCACGGTCTACTCTTCTAACATGAACTTCGTTTTGGTAAGTAATCCACATCAGGTTTTTTATTTGGAACATCTTCACAGTTGTTTCAGGGATGATTTAGCTTGTAGATCATCAACACTCATTGTTTTAATAATCGTCACAGTATTGCTGTTACCATCAATGGGACAACTACAAACACATTATGTCTCAATATTTGCTAGATAAGTTTGGTTAAAAGGATTGTTTCACATTTTAAACATAGTTTGCTCATTCTTAGGTAGTTGAGCACTGTGAGAGTGATGTACAATGCATATGTACAGTCTCATTGTTGGGGTTTTAGTTTTTAAGAATTAACAGGCTCAGCATCGCCAAACACCAAGCTTGTTGATGAGAGGAGTCATGAAGTTATATGTGGATGAGTGAAGTGGGGAAGGACTCTTAATTGATGGGGCTTTCTGTGTCTAACCAATTAATTTGCTTAGATTGCCACGAACGAGTAATTACGGTCTTGTTTAATCCAATTATTTTCTCAATTAGCCGTTTGGGTTGTAGAATCAGCAAATAGCGAAAAATAGTTGCTGTTGACTAATTTTCTGTCGAGTGACTGATCGATTAATCAACTAATCACTCCAGCTCTAAGATTTACATATTCAGGTGTGTCTGTGACCAAAATATATAAGGATTTGTTTTAAGATAACCCTAAATAAAGCCAAACACACCCTTTTGTTGCTGGCTGGCAGATTTAGCTTAAAATGGTGGTGAACAATTCCGCAACCCTGTTACACTGACTGTGTCTTTTTTTAGGAGTGGCTGAGTATGAGATGAGGATCTGGCATATTGTTTGGACGGAAGTTTTTGATACCCTTTCAAATGAATGTGGCACAGTTCTTGATCTGTATTATTCATGGTCGTCTTCAGTGAGTTAATAACGCACCAAACTGCAATACTATCTCATCTCAAACTTAAATTGCTAAATTGTACAACTTAAGCCTCGACCAGAAAGTTTGAAAAGATCTGGCAAACCTTTCTGTTCTATTTTCAAAAGTGCACATTCTTTCTCTCTTTTGTGTTTTATCTTTTATTATCCCCCTATAGTAAGCATTTATGTATGGAAAGGATGTAAAATATTTTAATATACAGTGCATATTTGATAACCCGATATCAAATGTGCATTAAAATTAATAAACAAAAGATGAACATTGAGCAATGTTTCCAACTCTGTTGATTTGTGAGTATCTTCTTCTCCACACACACCTGAAACTTAGTCTTTTGTTTCAGGTTTTTCCACTGATACTTGCCTTGCTTTTCACCGGACAAAGTTACACTGAGCTTACAGAACAAAATGGGAGTTCATGTCATAAAATGTGCCCACCTGGTAAGTTGTTTATAAGGAGCTGTATGCATTTATGTGCAGTACAGTTATAGTGGAGTAATCACATATGAACTAATTCCCCTTCTTCTTTTCTCGACTGCTTCTCAGGATATTATAAAGTCGGTGACTGTAATGAACAGGTGGGAAAGTACAAATGTGAAAAATGTGTTAATGGCACATTCACAGCTGTAAAAAACACACGTACAGAATGCTTGAGGTGTGCCGCTTGTGGTAGTAAGTATCTTGTTCAAATACCATTATAGGGTGATAGAAACACATTGTGGGATATTGTGTTAACTCTTTAAATTACCCTTGACCAAGATAATTGATATTTAACATTTGCCTCTTTTCACAATGAAATTCACTATCCTTATGTCATGCCATTTAGAAACATTAAATAGAAATATGAACACGATTGCATTTAGGTGGGTTTTTGGGGATCCAATGAGCATTTTGTGGTTGGGAAGTAGCAGGTTTGTGTATGTGAGATTAGAGACTTTGTTCCATGAATGCAATGTGAATTCATATACAGTGGCATTCACATTTTAACTCCAGGTTAAATGGGATCTTTTCTTAAAGGTAATTTTTGTCCTTGAACCGGGTTAGCGTACATTTTGAACTAGAATTAAGAAATGATCTGTGTTGATTAAAGCAATGTGCAAATTGATTCAAATAATTTACGAATCATTCATTTCTGAGTTTATTGTACAGCGTGAAATTCTGTGGCCCCCTAGTCAGAAATGTGTGTTAATGTTGTGGATTGAGACAGAAACACTATATTTTTAAATTTTCCCCAGATCATGAGGTGGAAAGAAAGCCCTGCTCCTTTAATAGTAATGTGGAATGTGACTGTAAAGCGGGATACTATAACTATAACCCCTTCATAAGGGATTGTAAGGAATGCTCCTGTAAACATTGTGAAGGTAAGTGAAGTCAAAACATTCACACACATATTATTTAATATCCTGGCGTATTCAATATAATAGATTTACCCTCAAAATGAAACATATTGTTCTTTGAATTCTCACAATATTTTTTTTTTTTACAGAGCCTGGTAATTATTATAAGTACCAAGAGACCTGCCAGCCCTGCAAAAGGTGGGGGGTCTTACAATATGCCAGGTTTAGATTTTGCTTTTGCTAATAAAGTGAAAAGTGCACGCAGAATTGCAACCTTAACTGACGGCAGAAATCAGAAAAGAAATCCATCTGCAAACTGTAGTAATATCTAGGGTTTTAATTCTTTTAATACTTTTTTGGGAGATCCTATATATTATTGTCATTATCTCTTTATCTTTCTACTTTTATTAGATGCTATGTTTACCTTTTTCTGTATAATTCTTTTTATAATATGGCTTGCTTATCATAGCTTGCTTAATATTATGTCTTATGTATTCTATGCAAATGGTTTGGCATAGTAGCAGATTCAATAAGTTTTCGTCATGTATGTTTTTTCAATTTCTATTGAGGGGTCTCTTCTTTCATCTAATTATGGGAGCAGATGGATTTTGGATTATGCAAATTGCATAGTAATGAGTTGTTTTTTGTATATACTGTGTATTGCCTTCTCTGTGATGTTGTCTTGTCCAAGCCTGACACAAACCACTGTGGGGTTGCAACTAAAGCGGAACCAATTAGTTGATTGTCTATTGACCGAAAATTGATCTATAACAATTTTGATAATGGATTGTTTCTGTAGTTTAATCAGACAAAAATGGCAAGTATTTGCTGACTACGGCTTCTCAATGGTTATAATTAGCTTTATGTTATGGGGTTTTGACTGACAAAACAAGACATTAAAGACATTTTTAGAGACTACACAAAAACAAACTTTTGACATTTTAATAGCGTTTTTGTCTTGATCTAAAATGCCTTTTAGTTGTCAAATCTATTATGGCATGATTTTAGAGTGGTGGAACTTCTGCAAATCTCTAGATGTTCTCTCTTTCACACTCAGTTCCTGTGGTTTAACAACTTATTTCTCACTCCCAAATTGTAAAAGGTTTTACTGAAGCCCTGCACTACTTGTGCTGAACAGTGTGGCTGCCAGTGTTAAACATCTTGACATGAAGACAGTTTTGTAGCCTTTCTAAAAGATTGCAACAATGCACACAAGATTGCTGTTTTGCATTTTTTTTAAAACACACACACAGTAAAGTATAGCTGCATACTTTTTCAAGTCTGTCCTAAAACAATAGTCAGGTGCCTATGTGAACATTAAAGCAGTTTTTGCTGTAATCCTTACTTCTGTTCATACTAGCCATTAAAAGATCACTTTCTAATACGCTAATGCATTATTGTAAGATGATGGGACAAAATCCACCGTCCACAAATCACCCTCTTTTTGTAACTATACCTCCACAGCTCAATAGTGACTAACTGTCCAGGCAAATACAACGGGGGGAAATCATACTAAAAAAACTGTAACTTTTGAAGATATCCATTTGATTTGACCAACTCAGACTTATGAAGATAAACCCCCATCCTTTACATTGGAAATACATCAAGATTGAATAGTTTAATGTCCAGTGTGAACAAGACAAATTAATACAACAAGACAAACCTAATTCAATGTTCATATAGGCCCCTGCCTATATGATTTAAGACTTTAAAATTAAAAAAAGAAAAAAATCTGTGTCCTTAAAATGTATAGATAAATGTGATGTCAGATTTGACTGTTGTTTTTATTAGTCCTTCCTTTTTTTCCCCAGTTGTTTACACCTCCCAGACTGCAAGAGGAAATGTACAGAAAGGGCATTTCCAACTTCAACAGATCTATCCACATCTGCAACCACATCTGCTTCTCCAGTTGCAACTACAACCATAGCTTCAAACAACACATCAAATCCTATTATGAATCCAGTTACACCTAATTGTTAGTGTGCTAATAACTCACTGGTTTATAGTTTTGTAGTTGTATGACTTATATGCCCAGAAATGCAATTGATTTGTCTGATTGATTTCCATTTTGCTGATTCATGAATGGTCAGCGTTGAATATTGTTGAATTTATTCTGTGGATTATAGACAGAATTACTCTATAAATTATAATTGATAATTGATGCACAATGGACTGATGTGAGTGTATCTTTGTGCCCATACCAGTGAACGAAATGCCCTGGCTGTTTTTCAAGGTGTTTTTGGTGACACTTCTGGTGACATTTCTGGTGTTCCTTTTGCGCCTGCTGCTTTTTGCCAGGAAATTGTTCAGATACCCAAATTGTCTTTGCTGGAGTGCAAAAAAAGAGCTGAAGCTGCCTGTTGAGCAGCCCAAATTCAATGGTAACTACTAGTGTATCTAAGCACATTTTCTTTAGTACAGTTTTGAGTTACTTTACTACTTTTACTAATAATAATTTTATGCAACTTACGTGTACCTCCCCTTCACTATGTTTCAGAGACACATATTGTACTTTTTACTCCACTACATTTACAGTTATTTAAAAGATAAATATTTTACATACAAAACACATAATCATCTTTTAAATACACAGTGTTAAACGACCCAATGTTAAAAGTTAAAACTAAATATAATATTCAAATGATTTTTACATACCTACCTACCTTTACTAATTCTGCTTATACTTGTGTATGATTTTAAATGAGGGGTTTTACTTGTAGTACAGTGTTTTTACATTGTAGTGTTGGTACTTTTGCAAAAGTAGCTAACTGTTTTCACCAATGACAGTAATACAAGTAACTACATACTGGTGCTTTGAGCTTTGTTAGTTATCCACTGAAGAGATGCACACACAGTGAACAAATGTATAATGTTTTGTGTAGTTTCTTTGAAGATAAGGAGCAGGTTCTGTGACACAACACACATTGAGATAAACTCTCATGTATGATTCCTTACACAATCATTTGTTGTGTATATAATGCAAGTTTAGACTTTTATTGCCAAAGAAAGTACTTCATTAAAAACAAAAATAGTCTTTTTTACAGAAATGTAACTGTTTCAATAAATGTGCTTTCTCAACTGAACATGTTCAAGCAGGAAGCCTACTGATAATATCTGCTTTCCTCTTAACAGAACAAAGCAGTCATCCCGGCAGCAGCCCCAACTCGCTGGTTTGTGCTCAGTTTCATGCATTTTATGTTTTGTTGAGATTGTGATCTAGATTATATTAGCGCTGTAGTTTGCCAGTCAGAGTTGCTTGTGAAAAAAACACAAAAAAGAACTTAAAGTTTATAGGTCAAGGAGAGCAAAGATGAAAAGCCGCACAGTTGTTGTCAAATTGAACTTAAGCTGTGATAAATTGTCAAGATTTATAGGTGTTTTAGAAATGCTGAAGAATTTTACTCATCACTCTCTAACGTTAAGCAGACAACAAAGATGTTTACTCCCTCTTTCTTGTTTGTCCTTCCAAGACATTTAACATCTCGGAGGAAACTCCCATGGTGACTTTTAGTCAAAGTCCAGCCACGCTACAACATCCAGCCCACATTGCTTCTCTACTATCAGACTACACAGGTAAGATTCAGTAGTTGATTCCCAGCTACAATGCACAGCTTGTGAAGGACTTGGTCGGAATCTGTACAATATATTGCGATGTTTGACATCATTGTTCTTCTCCTAGTGCAGGAGGTGCCTCTGAAATCCTCTTCATGCTGCCTTGATATTCAACCTAAAGGCTTTTTCAAAAGATGTTTTTACTGCATGGCATCAGATCTTTTCTATTCTCAGGCTATTTCCTGTAGCCCCTGAAAACCGACACTCTTAAAAATAGAATAATCTAGAAAACTCACTAATGAACAATAACTATAAAACCTCCCATTTTTAAGTAAAATAATGTAAAAAGGCTGTTTTTCCACAGCTTAACACCATTTTGGCCCTAAATAATAGCTTTAATGTTTTCCAGTCAGGATTTTGACTACACCAAAGAACTGAGACTGCTCTTGTTAAGTTCTTGAATAGCATCCACGCACATACAGTGGAAAGGTTTTGTAATATTTGATCTCAGTGCTGCATTTGATACGGTAGACCGCTACATATTACAAGACAGATTGGAAAACTGTGTTGGACTTTTTGGCACAGTGACTACAGACAGAGATTACGCTGTGTCGATCAGTAATTACATATCCAAGCACAAAAACATGACGTGGAATTCCCCAAGGCTCCATTCTTGGGCCCTTTTGCCATAATCATGCAGGCGACACATATTTACTTAACAGTATTACCAGTTTACTTTGTTCCCATACAAGCACTAGATAAGAGCAGTTAATTCACCAATTGGATATGCCAACATTTCCTCCAGTTAAACAAATATAAAACAGAAATAGTTGTCTTTGGACCCAAAGAAGAACATTTAAAGTCTGTTCTCAGCTTCAGTCGCTAACATTATTGACTCAGACCTAAATGTTAACATCCACATTAAGACAATTACAAAATTAGCCTATTATCACTTTAAGAATATATAGAGAATTAGAAGACATATGTCTCAGCAGGATTTAGAAAGACTTAAGAAAGCTACCTATGCCATTCCTTTGTTGTTGGAAGGAGCTATACAAATGAACTTGCCAGCTGCTTTGCCTTGCCTTGTAGTATTAAACAAATTTGAATTAAGTGAAAGTCATCTCATGATATTATCACTGCTACTACTGCTACAGTACTAAAATAATAGTCATGATAGCAAGCTTGTCTTTTAGGAAGCTTGGAGGTGTTATGATCTATTCTGAATTTAGCTGAATGAAACCCTCACCCTATAAGCAGAGCAGTTTCATTACTGAAATGTGAAAGCAGGCTCATATAATCAAAGAGACATTTTTCCTCATGAAAGTAATGAAAGTAAGAAACTACTTTCTCCCAAATTTTAAAGAAACATTTGTGAAATTGGTCTGAAACAGAGTCAAGTCAAGACTTCTTCAGGGGTGTTTATGAAACTGCATTTTTGAGGTGGGCTACAAGGGTGTATATATATATATAAGGTAGAATATCTTAATTAATTAGGGCTAGAGGTAGAATGGATTTATGGAGGACAAGCTGATCAACAGGACAATTGAGAAAGATTTGATACATTAGTTTGATACATTTTAATGTCTAAGTGCATGCAAGCATCCACTCTGCTAAAGTGTTCTTGAACGTAACGTCTCAGTCCTGTACATGTGATCATTAGAGAGTACTGTAAAATATTTTAAACACAAAGAATGTTGCGCTAACAATGCTGGGATTTCTAGATTGTTAAATGTTCTTGCCTGTCTCAATCAAGGTAAAGTTCCAGATGTAATCTAAATTTACCAACTCAGTCCATTTATATCATATTAGATCAGATTAGATTAGATTCAACTTTATTGTCATTACACAGGTACAGGTTCCCATATAGTTTTCCCAAGTATGATAATGTATTGATAATGGGTGATCGAAATGTCATTTTGTGCTGATTGGACTATATTTACCAGGGATTATAAACCCTCTTGCAATTACCGTCTATCATGGTCTACTGTCCACCATTTAATAATGCGTAGCACAAACATGAATGTTGTTGATCATGAATGCATTGTGCTCCATACTAAGCTTATTTATTGCAAAAATCTATTCGCCAGATGTAAACGCACACATTTTGTACACTTCCTCTGCTACTGTTTTGCAACCAGGCTTCTTGCAAGGTATAGATTGGTTGTATTGCCAAGATTGCATGTAGGCGGAGTCCTTCACAGCGGCTTTGGGTTCATGTCTGATAAAATAATCTTGAAAAAATATTTATTTCAAATATTCCAGAGTCACTTTACACACAGATTTTTCAGCTTTGCTCATGTTAAAATGTAGCATCACATGTCATCATGCCACTAATGCCAAACCTATCTGATTACAGTACAAGTGTACAATTACATGTGGTGCACTATCTTCAGCTGCAGTGTCCTCACACTCAGAGCGCCAGCCTTTTCATCTCTGCTGGTTTAGCACACCATTTATCATTGATCAGTCATGTGGTCCAAAGTGTGGAGGTGGAAACTGGGAAACAGGACGCCCTCACTTTTTCGCATCAGTCAGCAATTCAATGTTAGGGGAAATGACAGATCAGATAGTGAGTGCAGTCACTCAACTGTGAATTATTTGCATCCTTGTGCATCATGTTTAACTCCTCGGAAATCATCAACATTCACACATGTACAAATGTTATTTATAGTAATATGAAGAATTGACGGAACCACGTAGATTGTCCGCTGCTTTTTTTCCCTTTCATTTGCCCAATTTTAGAATCTACAAGACTTAATTTGTTTCCTTTATTTAAAGCAAATTACAGTACATCAATGATTCACTCTTGATAATGCAGTTTGTTATTCACAAATTGCCTGATACAGCCCTGTGTTACCAGGAAATCATCTGAAGTCCAGTTTAATAGCATGCTCTACTTTTACGAAGACTTTACAAATGCATTTCCTGTGTTAATGATGTCATGTTTTAGTGTCTGGCATTTGTATCAGAGCTGAAAACCCCCTTTGTAGTGCTGTTGGCATAGTGGTGAGGATTATGTTCTCTATTCCCCTTCATAAATTGGATTATGGTGGTTGTCTGCTTTGCTTTTACTATATGAAAGGACATTTTACTAAGGTAGACACATCATAACAAACCTGCATTGAAGTTACCTAATGCTAAGTGTTGTTGATTGTCCTGTGCAATGTGTTGCTCAATATTATTGTCTTGAGTGCCTTGACATTGAGGTTTTTTCATCCTGTGTGATCCAGTGTTCATTTTCCCGTTAAATCCTGAAATGTGTGTTAGTCTGGCTCTCAGTACTTTCTGACTTCCCTACCTTGTCTTTAGCACTCTGATCCAAGCCCATTGGTTTCTTTAAAAAACTGCTCACTAATATATAGTTTTTATTTTTTTAAAGTGAAAGAAATTTTCTAAACGAGCTGCACACTGTAGTTTTTAGGAAACGTTACTCAAACAGGAGGTACTAAATAATAAGTGATCGCAGACTAATGAAGCACCTAGTGCAACGGTGTTTAGGCTTTATTATGTGTTTTTCAACAACAATGGAGCTCGATGGCACAGAGGAATAGGCTATATCAAGCTATGGCAACAGTTGAGTTGTTGGTTTTGATCTTACCGTGGGATTTGTTGACAATAAGAAGAATAGAAAATGTCACCAAAATAATTTTTAAAGAGCTCCTAAATGTTTTCATAACAAATGTAGTCAGTGTGTGGCTAATCTCCTCAGATGGTCAACTACAATGCATCTGCACAATTACTATATCTTGATGACCTTTAGTTTACAGCTGGGTTCACAGTTGGCCAAAAAACAGATAGCACACTCTAGCAACTTACCTTTTTCCACAGCAAAGTTTTTGGTGTCCTCTGATTGTCTGTAATTCTCTCCACCCAGCTGTCCGACAAGATGAGCAATCAGAGCACTGGCCGGCCATTGTCCTCTATGCGATTATCAAGGAGGTGCCCTTGCGTAGGTGGAAGGAGTTCTTGCGTCTGCTCTCTGTGGCTGATCAGCAGCTGGAACGAGTGGAGCTAGAGTCCGGTTTGGGTCTGAGCTCCATAGAGAGGCAGTACCAGATGCTGAGGCTGTGGAGCCAGCGCCCCTCTGCGAGCCTGAATGACATCTTCTCGGCATTGCACTACATGGATTTATCCGGCTGTGCCCAGCTGCTGCAGGAAAGCATGGAAAAGCTGCAGCGGAGGCCTGAACTGAAGCAAGGTTTCACAGCCTGCAGAAGTTACACAGACCATGGCTTCAATGGGGCAATGCAGGACACCTGAGGCACCTGGGGACACACGCATCACTCTATCATACAATGAGAGACATCAGTGCTTCAACCATGAAAGCCAGTTTCTGGAAGGGATGTTCCTTGCAGAATGCAGACTGCATTCATGTCACAAATAATAATAATAATAATAATAATAATAATAATAATAATAATACATTTTATTTAAAGTCGCCTTTCTCGGCACTCAAATGACTCATAATGAGTAATGTAGATGTATATTATAGCTTAAAAGTTAAATTACATTACAAAGCACTGTGGAGATCCGGATAGGCCCAACTACAATTGAGGTATAGCACTCTAGATAAGTGTAAATGTGCTGTATTTATATAGCGCTTTTCCAGTCTTAACAACTGCTCAAAGCGCTTTTACATCTACAGGAACCATTCACCATTCACACACATTCATACACTGTGGCCGGGGCTGCCGTACAAGGTGCCACCTGCTCATCAGATAAACATTCACACATATTCACACTCCGATGCGCAGTGTACAGTGTACAGTGTACAGTATAATGCCTCTTTTATTGAGTCTTTATCGGGTTGAGCTTTGGGTTGATTTTACCTCCAAATGTAGGCTACACTTAAAATGCAGAATGTAACAAAGCTGCAGAACTGGAGAAGTGGCTTCCTCAAATGCATGCAACAACAACAGTAGCATTTTAAAGAAGGATATCACGGCCAGTTAACGCTCAGGTAGCGCTCTAGTAACCTAGCTGGAGAAAAAAAACAATTTTTTTTTAGGGGAAATCCCGTTCCTCTTAACCTGTGCCATCTCTCAAAAGGCCAATAATTGAGGGCTGTGGTTTTAAAACAGAATGGTGAAATGTAAATGTTTCTAACTCTTTCATTGTGTGCATTAGCAGAAAGTGGTGAAAACGAAGGAAAAGTAAACTTGTTGTTTTAATTCTAAAGAAGATGATTTTAGTTTTTTGTTTTTTGTTCCTCCAGAAATTTGTGCTTATTTTTTTAGCATTTACCTCGTCTTAGTAAAGGCTCTTCTTCAATTTGAGTATTTAAACTGTGTGAACATTTTAGTGTACATCTATGATGTTTGAGTCTGACATCGCCTTCATCTCTTTTGAGAATGAAAGTCTGGTATAACAACTCAGCCACTCACTCTTGTAGCACACCCTCGTAAAGGGAAGAATACTGAAATCCCCACAGAACGTCAGATTTTCAGTTTCCTGCAAATAAATGGTGTCAAGGTGCAGTTGGCTGGGTTTTTCCTCACCACACATATTCCATCCAAACTGATGGTTTCCTGTTGTGGGGTTGGGGTATCTCACTTTGAGAGTTTTTGTGTGTCAATTCAGTTACTGACAGTAACAGACTTGGACTTTCCAGTAAATGGAGTTTATTATTTAATGTTTAAATAGTAATATAGGTATGTGGTTTGTGGCTTTGGACCTTGAAACATACGGTATGTGTGTATGTTTTACAATTATTATTTTTCAATTTGTTACATTTTGCATATTTTTATACAACTTTTAAGGTTAGCAATTTTATTCTCATTGAAATAACATGTGATACCAATGTGTGTTAACATGGTGCTGTAACCTATAACCTTAGTCAAAGTGTCATCACACAGTATGTGTCATAAAAACAATTCCTGGCCACAAGGTGGGAGTATTGGCTGAAATGAGTGTTTGAACCGCAGCTGTTTTGCCGTTTTGAGCACAGGACCCAAAATAAAGAAAATTAAGTCAGGGTGCTTGAGGACCGTCTATTCTAGAGGTGGATTAGACCAATCTCGTGAATTGCAGGTTCGTTTTAAGCACAAAGAACAGGTGTCCTATATTGTCCTTATTCAACGGACAAAAAATCATTGATCCAAATAAATCCAGACATACAGCATCTCAGTTCTGACAGCAGGTTCTCACATTCACTTATTTTTTGCATTGTAGGCTACACATTTTAATATGCTTTCGAGTAGCTTTATGATGTGGGAATTAAGTCATTTTACAACTAGGCCTATACTTGAATGCAGGATTTTGGTAGACTTTTCACCTTTTCCGTGCTTGTGGCGTGTGATGTAGGCCACTCCATAATGCTACAAGACATGAGAACATGTCTAGTTTCTATTTTTATTGAAGCATTGGTATGCCATTGACCCCGGTAGTAGCTTTATAGAAATAAGCACTTACACGCAATGTATGTAGGCCTAAATAGGAAAAGTGACATTTATTTATCAGATGTTGACTATGTTCTGCTCTTTGTTTAAACTATCTGAGGGAAAAATAATGAACAAACAACTTTTTTCACTTTCACAATGTTTCTCGTTTTTATCATTCCTAGAAGTACGTCTACGCCCGTCTCAGTTAACGTAAAGGAACAGATTTTTATCGCCAACTTTTAAGCCGTGAAACGGGGAAACAATAAGCGTTACACATCCATGGCCAGACTGCGGTTGTGGGCTTCCAATGAGCACGAGCGTTACTGGTTTCCATTGGAAACCGGACCCGAGCTCACAAGAGCAACAGCTCGCGCCAGGACAGTCTCACTCCGAGAGAAGGGAGCCAGGAGGATTTTTACAGTGATGTGAATCTAGTTTCGGTCGTTTTTTAAATACCTGCTATCTGTGTCTCTTTCCAATTGAGACTTAAAAAAAAAAATTCTGTGCAGCTTTTGTTGTATCAGCGAACACACTGTGTTGCCCTGGCAACTCTGAGCTGAGAGCTATTGAATTACAAAAATGGGGTCTAGGTTTTCTGTCCTCGGGACCTTCAGTTACCGAAAATGAACCGACATCGACCGTAGGCTATCGGTGAGTTGTTTCCTAATTCAAAAGGTCACGACTGTAGTTCGGGTTTGTTCAGGTTTTGGTGGGTAGCCTATAGGCCTACTGTTTGGAACAAAAGGCCAAAAGATCAGAATATAGGCCAGAGAAAGCAAGAAACTCCTTGTACATAAGAGGGCTAATACGTGTTCAGTAGGCTATGTAAAAAAAAAAGCCCATCACATTCCAATTAAGCATTTAATTGTATCAAGTTTTTTATCACTTATATATTATTTGTCCAAATAATATAAGTGCACAACATATTTTGCTTTAGGCCCTAAAGCAAAAAAAAATTAAAATATTTGGGAATTTGGAAAGCTCGAAAGTTTAAGGTAACGTAGGCCACTGTCCTTATTTGACACAATGTTCCCAATTTTGCATGGTGGGACAATACTTTCAAACACGCTTGTAATTGGAATTATAATTAAGTGTTGTTTATAATGGGCTGTAATACTGTTGCTAAAGAGAGTAGCATCAGTGCCAGTTGCACGATGGGCCAAATCTTAGCAGTAGAAATAATGAATTCCATTTAGCCACTTCAGTTTCAGGGTATTTTTGTTTATAGACACCAAGTTTCCTTGTGTGATACTTCCTTGCCAATAAATGCTATTCTGATATGTTTTGATACAGTACACTGAGTATTGATAATTCTGCTATGTAACAATCAATTGAAAGTTAAAAAATAACTTAAAATCCTCATTTCATGTTTTTGTAACCATCAATGTTGTCATCACTGTGAATAGGTAAAAAGAGAAAAACGAATGGAGAAGGACTGCTGCCTGATCATGTCTGCTCTGGTTCGACCTGGAGTTGGAGTTAATGTTTCCGAGCTATGTAAGGATGGAGACAAGCTCCGTGAGGCTGGAGAGTTGGGGAGGGCTACCTCTCTCTACTTATCTGCCTTCAGGACTCACGCCGCCTCCACCGTGTCCCACATGCGGAACTTGAAGTCAGGCATGACTGGGGTGATCTCTACTCTAGAAGGATGGCTTGACAGTCATGGGGACAACCACCCTGCTCAGGGTTTTAACAAAGGTCTTGCAGCTGTGTTTCTGTCCACACTCTGCCCTAACAATCTGTCAGCCACCATTTTTAAGATGGAGTCACTCCTTCAGAGTGGGGTGCATGGCTACGAGGAGATTTTTGCTCGCTGCACTTCTCTGCTTGAAGGGATGCAAAACTCTCATCCACAAGATGCGACTCGCTTGGCGTTAGAGATAACCCGTGCCCTGGCCTGCTTGCTCTCAGAGACGCACAGTACCAAGGGCCTGAAGCTTTACCTCAAAGCTTACCAGAGTAACAAATCTGAAACCGTCACACTGGTGAAAAGCAGACAAGCTCAGCACCTAACCAAAATAGTGATGGCCTTTACAAACCAAATACTGCACATATATCCCTCTCTGACATTTGACAACAAGTGTGCAGTGATGACAAAGGATAATGATAAGCTAGATGTAGAGCTTTCTTCTACAATTATTGAGTTTTTGTTGGCTATCTCACCTGGCAATAGAGACGTGCATGAACTTCAAGCAGCATATTTATTTTTGACAGGCAGGTTTATGGACAGTGCAGAAGTGTACTCTGCACTCTTGCATCATGGTTACTGTCAGAAAACGTCAGAGTTTAACACAGGCAAACCATACCAAGACCCTCCGGAGAGGAGAGCTAGACTCTTAACCAGTCGAGCAGCTGCCTGCTTGTCTGCAGGTGGACGGACTGCCGAGGCATGCAGGGATCTGGGCGAAGCATTTGAGTTCCACCCTGCCACTGCCCGAATTTATTTTCAAAAGCTATTCACAGATCATGGTACAGGGGTGGCTGCTCGCAATTATCTCCGTCAGCAGGCAGAGAGAGGCCTGTCTGGATACAGAGAACGGGTCCTCATCCGTCCAGACCTGAGGTCGTCTGAAGGACTTGAACTCCTGGATCCTGTGATCACTCAATTACGGACTCTGTGCCATTTAGAGCCTGACGGGGGAGACAGAGAGCTGCGGGTACGACTGGCTGACTGTCTGCTCCTCAGAGGGGAACACAAAGAGGCCCTCTCCATCTGTAGCCAGCTAGCTGCTGCCCAAGGCCAGCAGAGCTATCAAAACACGGTGCAGGTTCTTTGTGGATATGCACGAATTCTCTCAGATGACCAGAAGGGGGCGTTAGAAGACTTCCAGGCTGTGATTGAACACGATGCCCCCCACCCATCCAGCTGTGTGCGTGCACTCTGTGGCAGGGGGCTCCTGCGCATGATGGCCGGCTTACACTACCTCACAGGTCTAGACTATGTGACAGCTAGCAGGCTGCACCCTCAAGAAACAGCACTGACTGTTCGCTGCTTGGTGCCATGGAACTACAGGGGGCTGCTGTTTACTGTTTTACTAGAGCAGGGACGAGTCATGCTGGAGGGGACAGGGGAGCATGAATCCAAGTCCAGTTCAAGTGAATATTCCCAACAGCCCCAGCAGAGGGATCAGCCCCAGGCCCCTTCTAAAAGAAACAAACACAGATCAGGGTATTTGATGTTTGTCTCTCAAACAGTTTACTCAATTGGCCTTTTTTTGACACAGTAGGAAAAGCACAAGTGTAAATAATAAAATTAATCATGGCTGAATTCCATTTAGCTGCTTCAGTTTCAGTGATCTGGTATTGTGCATGCTGGTTCACTATCACACTGTGGATTACTCGTACATTTAGAACAAAGCCATCGTTGATGTTATTAGTGTAACGTGAAGGTATGATATGTGGTGGTGGATCACTCTTTATGGGAGTAAACAGCGAGATGGAGACGGATAACTTTCTCAGTAGCGTACTTTTACTGAACACACATAACATTAGCACTCCCACATTCCCCGTCTTCCACATGACTAAACTAACCAATCAGAAACAAGACCTTAAACTGAGGTAAATATGAGGAAATCAAAGAGGCAGAATTCAACAGAATATTCTGACTGTTAAATAATTAAACATGTAAATATGTAACTAATAATTGTGTAACAAATATGTAAATGACTAACTGACAAAACATTGTAAATACATTTCTAGTAAATTAACTTAAATAAAAAATATATTAAATTCTGAGCCTTACAACTTTCCAAATATAAATTAACTTAGCTTCTAAACCTTACATTAGTAACACCTGTGCTTTTCCTGCTATGACAAGCTGTGAAAAAGGCTTAGGGTGTGTCACTTATCCAAACTCAGAAGTTAACCATTCACATTTTTGGAAAATGTATTTAGTTCTGTGGTTAAAGTTTATCTCAATGACACTACACATTTTAGTTGACTCTGGTCTCATTCATGTTTTCTTATTGAAAAACATTTCCTTGGTGCCCCCTGTATTAGGACTCCAGCTGGTGTCCAGTCTCTGGCTGTGCTGCTGATGGAGCTCCAGCCCGGTGATGATGGGTCTCAGATTTTGGCAGCAGATGCCTTGTACCAGCTTGGCCGAGTGGAGGAGGCCTACCGCCTACTACTTTCCATTGGGCCCAGCAGTCCTCGGGCACCCATCCTGGCTCGCCTCGCCCTGCTACAGCTGCACAGAGGCTTTCTTTATGACACCAATCAGGTATGTGGGTTTGGGGCAGTGGGTCCCAAAAGTTAGGTGCAGAGGCACCATGTTTTTCAAGCGGAATCCAGAGTGTGTTCTCGCCTAATAGGAAAATGTTATTATTATTTATTTGTTTTCAACAGTTTTATGATTCATGCCATTTGAAGATTTAGCTAAGTTTCAATCAGAGTTTAAGAATTCAAACTGTAATTTCTGCACGTATAGCAGAAAATTAGCCATTTAAGATTACTGTGTGACAAGATCTTCTCTTCTTCTTCTTCTTCTTCTTCTTCTTCTTCTTCTTCTTCTTACTAGTATTTATGTGTTACAGGGAAGATTTGCATGAAAATAGCTTCCAAATGTCTACATTCAAGAAATCAGGAGGATCCACAAGGACTCAATTACATGCCCTTTCATAATTTGTATATGAGTTGATGTAGCTTTCACAAATAATACACTACAGCAGAGCTGAAACACGATAAACCACAGTGCTGCCAAGCAGACAAGAGAAACCTTAAAACAGTCGTGTCACCTGTAGTATCACCATCATGTTCAGCATTAAAACTACAAATCCGTTGATTTAGTCTTATTCTTTTTTTTACTAATACATTTAATTAATGTATTTGAATTTTGAATGTTTTCTAGTCAACACTGACTCCAGTCTACGTACTGTTCTATGTTTATGTTAGTCACAGATAGCCCATGACTGTGAATTCCTTTTATCTAAACACTACTATTGATTATAACTACATAATGTACATTAAAATTAGTCGATAAGTGTAGTCTCAGCCGATCCCAAGTGATTAACTGAACTAAATACCTTTTTTATGGTCATAAGTCTGTAGTAATAAAGTAACAACACAGTGATGTGTCAGGTCAGATAGCTTAATACATTTTATGTCTTACTTTTACAGTGAAAGAGATAAATATTTCACATCTGTTTTTTCTGCAGCTGCTTAAAAAGCTCATTCAGTGCAGCGATACGAGCTGCTTGCGCCCTCTGTTGGCAGTAGCACAACAGAAGGACCGGGCTCTTCTGCAGGCACACTGCCACTCTACTGCTAAACGCATCCTGGAGGGCACGCGAGAGGAGAGCTGCGTCAGGGAGGCTGTGGCATATCTCTCTATTGCCATCATGGCCTCTGGTGATTAGAATCTGATTGATGAGATCATTGTTACTGGTCTGATTCTGATTGTTGAGTTAATAAATAGTGGGTAATACTTTAATCTAGATAGGATTTGAGGGATAAAAAGAAGTGTTGGCACAAAACAGAGGCTTTGTTTCTGTGTTTGGCTTCAACAGAGGTACATAACTTTCCAGACCCTGAACAGAAAGCAGGCAGATTAGCTCTGCATTTTTTATCTATGAGACAGCCAACCTGAGCAGAAACAATTTTAACACATATCATACATGCTCTGTGTGTTTTGATGAGTGCTTCTTTAGGTAATATGGACATTGTCAATGCAACTGAAATTGAAAATGATAATGCTGTGAATATTGTGAAACTAATCAAATAATTGTATTTTTCAAGGTGGCGTGGCAGCAGAGTCTTTACTGGAGAGAGCGAGGTGTTATGCCTTGCTGTGCCAACGAAAGACAGCCATCTTTGATTTCAGTGCCATACTGAAGGAGCACCCAAAACACATCCAGGCCCTCTGTGGTAGAGGCTTTACATATCTTATGCTGAACCGACAAAAGGTATTCTTGAGTTGAAACACTGTCAAAACAAGCCGTAGCTCAGAGCTTGTACAGTACTTAAAACAGTCTACACAATTGTGGCTGACTGTTTGAAAAGACGAGAGTTTCAGGAGGCACAATACATGAAGACATCTGTAAACTGTCAGTATTATGCTTATGTTTACCAGAGTGGGCAGGAAGATAGAGGCAAAATATGTATCATTTTATGTTGGCAGAGACAGCCAACATACCTAACAATAGAAATAATTTGGGCAAATATGATCTTCATAATCTCAGAGCGTGTGATGTTTATTAAGTAAAGTGTCAACGATATGTACTGTATGTTTAAATATAATATTCAAACTGCCTCTTCCCCTCAGGAATGCACTTGTGATATACTGGCAGCACTCCAAATAAACACTGACATAGTCACCAAAGACATCCTATCACTCAAGGACAAGGCACGGAAGCTCGTCTGTGATTGGCTGCATCAGCTCTGTCGGACCAATCTGTCAGACATCCTGCTCGCCAATGCTGTCCCCTGCCATGAAGAGCAGCTCAGAGAGGCTTTTACAATTGGTGGAGCTCTGATGAGGACAGACTGCAGAGACCCCAGATGGCATCTCCTCTATGTGGACATACTCTTAGCCAAAGGTGAGGTGGGAACTCTCCGTGGGATCCTTGATGTCACTGGGAATTGTCTGGTTAGAAGAATATGGTTTAGGCTGTGTGGTGTTTCCACTTTGATAAAGAGAACCATTGAACCTGGTGCTCCTGGTTTACAGTAATCCTTACTCCTGCTGTTATCCATCTACTCCAGGTGAAGTAGAGGCAGCAGGAGCTCATCTGTGCCAGGTGTTTGGCCAGGAGCCAAGAGATGCAGTGGCCCAGGCCCGGGTGGGTGTGCTGGAGGCCTGGAAGCAGAAATACTGCAGCGCAGCTTGGAGGCTCAGCAAACTGTCTGAGAAAGATTTTTCCAGTCTGAGCTTCTTGCTGGCCCTTATCCCATTCAATCAGCTTAAATGCATGGCTCAGGTAAGCCTACGTGCAGTTTAGAAAGAGTGGCATTGCCAGAGTTGTTTGTGCTGGCTATAGATAGAGAGCAATATAGCATTATTATATACTTCATTGTCAGGGTGTAACAGTGCTGACTGAAATATATCAAACAAGAAAAACAATACAAAAATGCAGTAACGCCACCATCAGTTCAGGAGGTTCTCTCTGAACCTCAATCCCAATATATTTCATATGCTTGAGATGGATAGTAAGGTCAGAATTGATGCAAAAGTATCCACAATGTATTTGTTAGATGATGGAGAACATCAACAAACACTTTTAATTATACTTGCAAGACAAGGCAATAGCAAATTACCTTAATTAGGCTAAAGTATTGTATGTATTTAGAATTTTTTTACATATTATTGTTTGGCATCTATATTGTAACAGGCAGCAGCACAGGAGGCCAGCAGTGTGTCATCAGGTGGCCAGTGGGACCAGGCTCTCAAACTCCTGACTGTGGCAGTACAAGCAGTGGGCAATTACAGACTCCAGTATCTTCGCCAGCGGGCTGCATGCCTCGCTCACCTGGGCCTACATGAGCGGGCCATAGCTGACCTGGATAGAGTTATCCAGAAACACAATGGATCTGACTCCAGCTGCCCAGATGAGGCCCAAATGTGTGCGGAAGACCTGTGTCGGCGAGGCTGCAGCCTGGTGCTCTGTTCCAGAGAAGGAGCTGCTCTAGAGGACTTTACTCGGGCCTTGGAGCTCCATAGAAACCAAGCCATCCAGTGTGTGGAGGCTGGTCTGGGGAGGCAACGTCTGGCTGAGTGCTTCCTGCGGGGAGCGCTGCAGCACTATGGGGAGCAGCAGCTCAGTAAAGCTTGGACAATGATTGAATGTGGTCTAGTTGTGGACGGTGACAACACAGAGCTTCGCAGACTGAGGGCAAAGGTCAAACGAGAAGTAGCCAGCCCTTGCAATGTCAACTAGTGTTGCTAGTCAGAATCGCACAGGAGTTCCAGCTGAGCTCACATCATGTAGCTGTGTCAGTGCCTGTACCTTAAGATGTCATAATGTGGAGGAACATTGATGAGAAATAGTCCACAATTTTATAGCATGTCCGATGGTTCTAATGGTTTGAAGACACGGTGCTTTGGTTCATATTATGTCTTACAATTTCAATTTCAAATTGTAGGATTAACAACAGTGTGTGTTATAGTATTTTACATCTTTATAATTATGAATGGTAGATATTTTCAACACCACACATGTATTGAATGTTTTATTATCCTGTATTTTATGAATGATTTAACCTCAGCACTTTATACATTTTATGACTGAAACATCAGTAATTGAATTATTGTAACAGAAACAAAACAGGATGGTCATGATCATATATGGTATGAGGGAAATCATGCAACATGAAATTAAATATATTTTAATTCAAACCATCACACCTAGATAATAGATTCAAGAAAGTGCCCAACGTGCAGGTTTTATGCTTTTGAAATGGAGAAGGCATCATTTTTTAAATCATATCCATGATAGCATAAATAATTTAAAAAGCATAAATATAGGAAGACAGAAATAAATATTGGAATTTAGTTCATACCACTCACGTTAGCTAAAGCTAAAATCCATACTCTTGTCAGTGCACTTGAAGGACTTTATAATTTAAAAACATGTTGAATTTAGAATTACATTCAGCCATTTATTGAATGTATAACTTGTGTTGAGAAGCCACATGGTATTATGCTAACACAGTAATGTATTGTGGTTCCATGTTGCCGAAGTAGGATCTCTCCCACTCACTCATAAGGTCAAAATGCAGCGGGCGGTCACAGAAGGTGCAGGAAGCTGTGGCCGGGCTGCTGACCTGAAGCCCTGCCTCCTGCCACACCTCCACCAGTTTCTCTGTGGATGAAACACAGACACTCATAAGACTTAACAATTAAAAGCAAATATGTAATTCTCTTTAACTTCTCTGTCTTAAAATGTAATCTCATTTTAGCATCTAAGTTATGGTGTTAGTTTTGCTACAAAGGGGCAACAATGTAATGATCTCTCCAGAATATGGTCGTTTTACTGCATTGCAGTATGTGGTGACAGGTGGATGCCAAGAGACTCGTACATGCTTTTAAAGCAAAGGGACTCACTGAGGAAAAACATAAATCACTTGTACTGGCCATTCTTGGGGGGAGAACAAACAAATTAATGTGCACCAATTGAGTTCTCAAATTACCTAATTATTAACTCAGGCCTTGGAGCTCCACGGGAACCAAGCCGTCCAGTCCTCGCTTCACCTATTTAAATGTGAACTAGAACAATTTTGACCTAATTTCGGTAAGGATCCCCACACTCACCTACAAAGTAGTCCATCATGGCGGGGTTGTGATGAGGAGATGGAGCCAGGCGCAGCAGCTCCTCACCACGAGGTACAGTGGGGTAGTTGATGGCCTGGACATAAATGTTGTGTCTCTCCAGCAGGGTGTCACACACTTTGGTGTTGAGCTCCGCGTTGCCCACCTAGAAAATGGGTGATAAAAGGGGATGTGAACCGTTTAGTGAAGGCTTTTATTCAGCACAATCATGTCATACATGTAGGAATCAAAGCCATTACTATGGTTGCTTTGGTCAATGGAGTCAAAAGTATGCCACTGGAATTATCATAGAATTTTTCTGTGTTACGTAAAAATCATATGATGCTTTTTTTTTTAAAGTAATTACAAATCGGTTATTTCAATTAGCATTTAAATTATGCCTTAAATGGAGGAAGATCTGGATATGACCATAGAGCACAGACATTTTGACTTATTATAGTTATATGATATACAATAAGACAATATTAACATATTAACAATGGCTCCTTTCTATTCAAGTGTCCCAGTAAGTCATGACTGGGACATGTGTGACAGAGAACCAGCATGCGCCATATCAGGACCCTGAAACTGAAGCAGCCAAATTAAATCTAACCCTCATTGATTTCACTGTTCACCCATTCCTACTGTGAGATTTAAAAAGTGAAAAAAACCTATACATTGATGCTCTTAAAAAAGCTGCATCTTGCATCTACAAAATGGCATGCTGCAATAGGTTTCTTACACATCCTAATAATCTTAAGGGTTGATACAGACAATTTTTATTGTCTTTAAGTGCCAGACTTGCTCCCTAATGATATAACAGCTAAATGTATTGTCATCCAGTTCCAATAAGAGTATTCTCTGTGACAATTATGAGAAAAATTTCATTGCTAATATTTCTCTGACCTGAAAGATACTTTAACTAGAACTACTAACAACTAGAATAGTCAGATGAGGAGTTGTTGAAGTGAGATATGGTAGAGGAGGGAGCAGCACTGCCAAACCTTCATACCTGTATGGGGATGATGTGGCTAGGACAATTGACCACAGGTAGGCCCTTATCCATGAGCAGCTGTCTCATGTGTTTGACGTTCCTCTGGTGGGCTCTGCGGAGCGCCTGCCCCTCAGGGCTCTTCAGGACCCGGACAGACTCCAGGGCTCCAGCCAGGACCATCGGGGGCAGGGCAGTGGTGAAGATGAAGCCGGCTGCAAAGGAGCGCACTGTGTCCACCAGGGCGGCGCTGCTGGCGATGTAGCCTCCAAAACACCCAAAGGCTTTGCCTGGAACAGCAACAGATGACCGAGGGCATATGAGGTCAGGAGATAGAAAATAAGCAGTAATTTGCGGTACATGTTTTCAACACTATCACATTTTAACATATTTACTCCCAGTATTTTTTTGGCAGCTAAAGTTACTTTGTAGTTAATATTTATATACTGTATTAATATGTTAATATTTTACCTTTAAAATATGTTTTATTACAGATAAAACTACCCAAGAGTATATATAGCAGTTATAAAAAAATTTTTTTATAATAATAATACTAATACAGTTATGTAACCTATACAATTACAATAGCTGAAAATGTTGCCAATTTGCATTTTGTGTAATTTTACTCTGAATACATACACGTATTTATCAATCATACTACTGTAATTTTGAATGCTAATAGATTGAATGAAGAATCCGATGGATACACATTAATAAAGTGACCCATTCTATCAGCATATACTGTTGTTTTATTTTAAAGTCCCAAATATACTTTTATAGAGTCAAATGATATGATAAATTGATAAAAGATTGATTGTTGCTTTTTCGTCAAATTATGACACCATCATAATGTAACAAACCGTACTGTGAGTTTTGTGGGTTGATTAATTTATTTCAGTTTGAGCTTTTTTCTGTATTTAGTGCCCAGTGAACACTTGCAACTAGGCCTTAAGTCATGCATTGTAATGCAGGATTAGTTTACACTTATTAGTGTACACCTGTCAAGCACTTTGTGATTGACAGGGATTTCTACCTAAAACCCTACAGTTGTCATAAAGCTACACACTGCAGCGACTCCCTGATGATGGTTTTATCAGTGCAACCAGAGAGGGAGTAGAGCCGGCACCCCGCTGATAAAAAACTCTGCTTCATCCTCCCATCATTCAACCAACATTGGAGCAGTCTCATGTTTGTTGAGAGCAATTGCCGTGTTGGCAATATGACAGTGTCAGTTAGTGCAAACGGCTGTAAATGGGAGTTTGGCCAAGAAAAGAGGCAATTAATCTAAGACAGTTTGAATCTGTTTGCCTTGCCCTTTTAGTGTAATAGTGTATTTGATCATGCTTGTGAAATGTTCAACAAACAAGAAATTTAACTTTTCAAAAGATACTCACCTAAAGTCCCAGAAACAATGTCAATCTTGTGCATGATGTTGTCCCTCTCTCCCACTCCAGCTCCATGGGCTCCGTACAGGCCCACAGCATGAACTTCATCAACAAACGTCAGAGCTCCATAACGATGAGCGACATCGCATAGCTCTTCCAGAGGACATATGGCACCTGGAAGCCCCAGAGAATAAGATGTTATCATCAGAAGTGTTAAATATAAGCAACCAGCAGGAATATTATCCTGCAAATGATGTCACAGTGTAAGATTTAGATGAATAGGCTGCTTATATTTAGAGAGATATTTACACTATTTGTAAATAAGATATTCTCTCCTACATCTACTAATCATAAAATGTTTATATTGACACAACCTTTTTGTGTTAGTGGTTAAAAAATTGAATTCCTGAAACACTTCCAGTCATCCATTTAGTCTACTTTTGTTTGTGCTTCATAGAGCTGTCAGCCGTGCAATATCACACGGAGAACTAGAGCTGAGGGTGAAACTACTTTCTCTCACGGGAGACAGTGATGAATGACAAATAATGAAGACTGAATAATTGAAGGTTATAGAAATATACATACTCAAAACACGGCTCTCTCTTTTTCTTGATTTATAATATACATATAGAATAAGCAAATTTGCGAGTGGTTTTTTTTCTCATTAATGGTACTTAAAACCCAGTGTTTTTTGAGATTTTAAATGGCTCATTGTATTTTCCTCTTTAAAAGGTATTGTTCAAACTGTACATATTGTATGGCTTACATGTGAGCTAGAAATGTTCATAACCACACAGCCACCTACTTCCTTGTATATATTTTTTTCTCTTAAAACTACTGTACACATACAGTATTACTTACTAAAAAAAGTGAATAAATATCAAGATTTACATATAATTGATTGATATCTAAACTCTTTCTGCGTTCAAAGGTTAACTTTGAGAAGCTGTGCCCTCCACTATGTATCTGATTAGTTGAATAAATGAAATAAATCTAAATAATCTGCTATATCATTGCAAATGACACATAGTACTAACCATCCATTGAGTGCACAGTCTCAAATGCTACTATTTTGGGTGTCTTGGGGTCAGAGCATTGCAGCAGTTCCTCCAGGTGTCGACTGTCATTGTGGCGGAAGATGAAGCGCTTGGCTCCGCTGTTCCTGATGCCCTGAATCATCGATGCGTGGTTCCCTGCATCAGAGTAGATCTCGCACCCTGTACGCCACAGCGAACACACCATGAAACCAGTGGAGATGACTTCCTTCTAAACAGTATCGACCCTAACGCAACGTGTGAAATGTGAAACATAGATCAGTGGTCAGTATTTACCTGGCAGCATCTTAGCCAAAGTGAAGAGGGTGGAGTCATTTGCCACGAAGCAGGAGGAGAAGGCCAGAGCTGCGTCCTTCTGGTGCAGCTGTGCCAGCTCTTTTTCCAGTGACACATGGAAGTTACTGGTGCCTGAGATGTTTCTGGTCCCTCCTGCTCCTGCGCCGTGCTTTTCCACAGCATCTCTGTGATCATCCAAGACAGAAGGAGAAATCATTACATGCCATGAAAGGGGGTACCATCTCTTTTAATTTGTCTTTCATATTCAGTCTACAACATCAAAAAATGTTTGCTTTTGGACGGAGCCGTATAATAAAGTCAGACTTATAGTAAGACTTGTGACTGGACTTGGACTTGACTACCATAAAACCTGATGAAGTTGACCTTTGCCTCATTGAGTTGATTAGTGATCTGACAGCAAAAAACATTCAAGTCTCAAAATAAGAAAATAGAGGTTAAAAAAAAAATTGTGATCAAACACAATTCATCTTGAAAAAGGAATTGTTAGGTCTACCCATTAAAAGGACTTCATCTCCACACTGGAAAAAATACACTATTAACACAGATTTGAAAGGAAAACGCAGCCAGACACATGAACAATTGAGCAAACCTATGACATTTGCTTTTCCCCCCCATTTTCTTCTACCTGATCGCACTGAGCACCCGTGGGTGTCGACTCATTCCCAGATAGTCGTTGCTGCACCAGACGGACACCTGGGAGCCCTCCCGCCCAGAGATGGAGTAATCCTCAGCGAATGGGAAGACCGCAGCGCTCCTGTTCACGGTCTTGAAGACTCTGTATGTGTGGTCTTTCTTTTTCTCAGAGATCTTCTCAGTAAAGAAGCGGTCATAGTCGTAGCTAGGGCCAACTGCAGGGGGGGATAGTTTGACTTTAATTCAATGACAGCATTCAATGAACAGCTAATCTAATAAGGCAAATACAGAAACATGTTACACTAGACTGCATTATATTATAATATTTGAGACTTTCAGTTTATTTTAGCTGTAAAACACACCCATGTTGTCTTTGAGGAGGTGGGTGACAGTGTTTGTTTGTGCTGGCGTTGGGAGGATCGCATCCTTTAAACCCTTCAACAGAGAAGTCATCAAACCTGTAGAGAAGAAGTGCTAGTGTGAGATGTTACTGTTTTGTCTTGTGTTCACTTCAGCCTCATTACAGTTGTTTCATTCTTCCTACCATCTTGGACGTCCTCTTGTACTTCAGGGCTGGCTCGGACAATCCCAATCTCAGAGGTGACAAAGGGGCAGCCCTTCGATACAGACACAGCCACCTGAGTGGCTCTCTGAGCAAACAGCCTCCTTTGGTCAACTGTGGGAAGTTGGTGACTCTTGGGTTTGATGGGTGAGACGCCCACCTTGGCCTCCAGAGAGGCTGTGCCGCCCACACTGATCTGCCGAGTGATGATGGGGCATTGATCGGCCAGAGACAGCAAGGTGGCTCCAGTTCTCCTCAAAAATGGCTTAGGCACAGACTTTAGGAAGGGGCAGTGATGCAGGAAGGCCGCCATTCCTGTGCAGCTGTTCTTACTCTGAGATAGGATGAAAGATGGGAAATTCATTTAATTCTACAAAAACTCCAAGGCATATGCGTTACAGTATATTTGTAAAGGGTATGGATTTCATTGCAGTCAGGATGTGTAAAATAGTGTTATGTATTTCGTATGAAATATATATATACATATATATACAGTACATATACTGTATATATATATGTGTGTATATA
>NC_045739.1:13890167-13895167 GCF_008692095.1 Etheostoma spectabile | reverse complement strand
GTTTGCTCTGCTGCTGTCGACGTGCATGCAGCAGGCAGTGGGCATCAGGCTGGTCCATCTCATCCTGACTGCAACACGGGACCAACATTATCCTCCCACCATCCACCTTTGACAAGGACAAGCCCTCCCCAAAAACACAAGGACAGGACAACAATCTTTCATTTAAAAAAAAAAAGAGGAATCGCATCGAAAGCGGCAAGATGCTGGCCTGTACAGAGATGATCACCATGTGTCTTCAGTCTGCAAAGCACGAACATTTGAGGAAACAGCTTGACCACAATCAAAATCAAGGCATCTCTCATTTTCATGATGTAAGTAAACACTGTTTTTTGGTGTGATGGATTTCTCAGTTTTGTTTGGTTAATTTTAAGCACGATTGGGTGCATCCATATAAAGACATGTTTTGCTTAAGTCCACCTTTACAAGGGCGCAATATGAGTAATACACCGTCCTCCATTCTGCTCTTTATGAATGGGTTATACTGAGGTGCTCGGCCTTTCAATCACATCGTGCTTGATGTGCAGCAGCCCTATTATGTAAGAAAGGTGAGTGTATGCTCATTAGTGCGTGAATGACAAAAGAGATGCCACAACACAGTCATCTGGCATGCAAATGTTGCCATTTATTTAAATTGCAAAAAAATTGCAATGTAGCTGTTTTAATTTGGCTGTTTCACATTTAATTTTCATGTCATAATGAGGCTCATGACATTGGTTGTACCCTATATAAAATGGGGTCTATATTAAACATAACACAAATTCTTAATGAACAGCCTTCCCTTCACACAGCTCCAAACAAAAACATAAAAATAGAAAGATATTATATTTTGAATTTATTAATCAGTGTTTTGCTTGCCCATGGAGTTGACAGAGGAGTGGAATTACATGCACAGACATGTTCTCTAACTCAGCTGCCTGGTTGTTTTTTTGCTACAGTATGAAAACATATGCTGCAAGACAAATGCAGTACATGCAGTATTTCCGAATATTTAAAAAACCCCACACGGCTTTATGTTTGGAGCCTGTATGGCTGTTTGCCTCTGTTTACTGAGGACGCAAATACAAGTCAGTGTATTAGCAGCGTCATTTCCCAGCCTTAGATCCTGACAGCTGGCTGTAAATTGCAAATTATTGTCCAGCGAGAGAAACATTAGACTGCAGCAAGTACGCATTTGGTTTAAATGCAGTTAGCATCCACTCTCTCCAGCCCAGTGCATCTTCTCTGAATATTACATTACATTACTATTACAGTAGATGGTAATTTATTCTCTAACAGCTGCAGACATTATAAGTGTAATCACTGGAACTTGTCTAACTTTACTGTTATTGACCTGCACTGATTATTTTCTCTTTTTATTCCTCTGTCTTCCCAACAACTAAATCATGCTGGTGCTCACACTCTAATCTGCAAGCTTTTATAGAGAATTTGGGCTTGTCTCCCTCTACACAGACTCATTACAATTCTCTTAGACTTGTGGAGGCTTTTTGTGTTGTTTTTCAAATTCAACCGAGCAGCATCAATGGTGCTGATAGCCAACTGCTTTTAGAAGATTTTTGCCTCTGTGGGATCAGCTTCATCAACTCCACCATCTGCCCTCTTGACAGCACACAGGAGGATAAAAGGCCAGTAAATCTCCTCCTCAGGTTTCTCTAGAGCTGATGTTTATTGCTCTCAATTTGTTTCCCTGTTGGCTTCTTGCATCAGCACTTTTCCGGTTTGGGAAGATTTGACAGGGATGGTGCCGTCTCCAGGTTTTAATGGCATCACCTGATTCCAGAAGTTATCATGTCAGCTAGTCAGTCCAGAGATGTTACAGGGCCATACCAGTTGTTTTGAATGGTTTAGTCCTTTAGACTTGAGATCATATATAACAGTCAACATGAATAATGGCTTGAGTAGCTTTCCTGTAGCTTACCTCACATTGACAGAAACAGAAAGGTACAATAAAATAGCCAGAAGGTATTACAAGATTGATTGATTTATTGATTTTATTTAGAATATGAAATGGAACAGGAGACAAGAAATAAAAACAAAACAAATCAATAACAACAAATAACAAGACAATACATTCATGATATAATAATCTGTTTACACATCCGAAAAGGAGTGAGAGGAGGAGAGATTTCTGTGAGACTCTGTAGATGTGTTTTGATTGGAGGAGGGATGTTGTTCTAAAAAAAGGCCTTCACACTCCGATGTGCTCAAAAGCTTTTTACAGCAGGATGCGAGTGCACCGCTCCACTCTGATGATACAGTTAATCAACCAGCCACTGGACTCTATTGGTCCACACAGGGGGTCGAACAGAAAAAAACACTTTAAAATAATAGAGATGCCAATCTGATATAACACAAAACACCTCACACTCTGTCAAGGGATTTTGAGTTTTCACATTGTTTGTGTTACATGGAGATCAGGTTGAAGATATCAGTAATGATTTCATAACCATGTTCACAGCAGGGAAACATGTTAAAGCAGCACGGCCGTTCTCAATGCCCAGAGAGAAAAAGAAACAAATATAAAAGCTATTATTCCGAAGCTCCTCATGGGTGCACATACATGTCAGTGTTTTATTTCCTGAGATGTCTCATGTTTCTTTTGTTATGGAAATGTGAAAATTACAAATTTTCCTCCTGTGCATTAAGAAAAAGGAAAACAGCTCTTATACCGACAGATTGGTGAACCGAACTGTTCTTCTTCTTAATTGCTCAAAACTTCACACATTGTTGACGAATGTTTTTAATTTGCTCCACTGTCTTTTGTTTGCTTATACCCAAACCTAAATAGATTTTAACATGATCTTCTCCTGTCATTGCAGATATTCCGCCGGGCAGACAAAAATGGTGAGTAAGCAAAATATGCTGCTATCAGATTGCACGGCTAATTAAAACTCAATTAAAAGTGTTACTGCACACACAAATGAGACACACCATTGAGAGAAAGGACACAACTGTGATGGCTCTGTTCAGACAGAGGCCTGTTGTCTCTGAGGGGATTTATGTGACTGGATCTTTCTGTTTTATTGCCATCCTTGAGGGATCCAAGTCGAAAGGATATAAATAACCAAGGTCAATAGCAGCTGCATCTTTTTGGTTTTGTGATGCGATTGGATTTGACAGGATGAACTCCTTCGATGCAGCTGCTAACTATATATCTATTATCTATTATTATACATACTGTATATACTATGTATAGATGTGTGTGTGTGTGTGTATATATATATATATATATAACTTTTTGGGGCAAGGATAGTTGTGGGCTACCTGAAGTCATTATTGGTTGGGATGGTGGTTTATTTTAATTCCTGTTTTGATATTTTTGTGAATACAAAGAGCACTTGTATGTTGGTTATGATCTATTCCGATAAAATTAATAGCATCTATTTAAAAGGCAAGAGACTTGCAGCTAATGTGATTTTGATTCATTCCCTCTGCAAACATGGCAATGTTACATTTTATTAGTGTAATACAGTGTAACATTTAAATCAGCTCTTTACGCCAAAGGACCCCCCCCCCCCTCCATACCTGAAAACAGAACATTTAGCTCTACGTTAAAAACAGTGCTGACAAACAAGAACAGGTTTTGCTCTTAATTTTTTATTAATGTACTGCATCTCCATCTAATGGAATGTACAACACAAAAGGGGTAAGAGAATAATGCATGCAGAGATCGACGAAGTCTGCTCAGCTCCCTCAGGAGGACGGTGTTACATAAGAGCAGGATTAATGATGCCACGTGTGCCATGAGCAGCGGTCGTCATGTGGAGATATTCAGATATGAAAAAAATACAACAGTCTGTGAATTAGGAAAAAGCCCTTAAATGGTCCTTTTTCTTCACATCTGCTGTGAAGAAACTGTAGAAGTTAGAAGGAAAGGGTGGGTGGACTTTTATTTCTTAATTTGTGAATTAGTACACCACAGTGACATTTTATTTGAAATAAATATTTGATGACTCCGTTTTAGGAAGGAAGGTATTCCTATTACATGCATTTCTGTGGAGCCTTAAGTCTGCTCCTCTTGTTTTTTCTCTCCACCCGCCACTCTTCAGCACTCAAGCTTTTATTTTTCAGTCTTTGTTGAAAGAAGGAAGACAAAGCAAGAGAAGAAAACTCTGTCGTGTTTTTATGTTAGCTATCTTCAATTGGCAGCCCAACTCTGCTTGGTTCTCGTCCTCACAATCTCACTGAGTCGTGCACCAGTGAGGAAGGTTCCTCCTACCAATCAGCACTGAGTGGGCTGCCATGGTACGCCTTGAGCACTGCAGATTTACTACATAATGAGGGCTGGCTACCAACCCACTGCACTCTGATTCCTTCACGCTATGGGAATGAGATATTAAATTTTTTTAAAGCAATAAAACAATTGTATAAAAACAAGAACATGAAGTAGACTCGACTTTCACTCACCAGCCTTGCTAAGATTCATTTCTGAAACATTATATGAATGCACACTGAGCTCAGAGATGTACACAGCGGATTTGAAAAATGATATTAGAATCCAATTTTTGGGTTCAATCCTGATTTGAAAAACAAACAATAACATGAGTGAAAATACTGATATGTAAGCAATTAGGTTTGAGTCTTTTAAAATTATCAAACTCTAATTGCAGAGCTGTGCATTTTGTTAAGAGCGATAAGTCACACATTTGCCTTCAGGAGGCTTTCGTAACAAACAGACCAAAGTGTCATGATCTGGGCTGAATCGTTATAACAAGCAGTGGGCTGAAAAATGATTTGTCAAAGCTATTGATTGGTTTCCCACTAGTTGCACTAGCTGGGCACTGCGTAGTTTTGCTTTTTCATGTCTTGACTCTCAGATAATAAGAATCCCTGAGGTTTCTGCTTCACTTCCTGGCAGCTTTTTAATTCACGCTGTATTCAGCGCAGTAGCAGAGAGGAGTGTAGACCACTGCAGCATCCTCAAAAGATGCAGTGATGTGCTCTAGTTGTGGATGGATCTATCCATCTATCTATCTATCTATCTATCTATCTATCTATCTATC
>NC_045739.1:13879667-13890157 GCF_008692095.1 Etheostoma spectabile | reverse complement strand
ATCTATCTATCTATCTATCTATCTATCTATCATTAAAATACCTACATTCTAAACATGGTTCACCATGTTTCTCTGTAAGGAGAGTCTATGTGTTGTCTATGCACTCTGTCTATGTGAATTGCCCTGTTGTGCTTTGTGAATTTTTTAGCCCTTTAAGCTTTCGGATTACCTCAAGGAAACGTGTTCCTGAAAAAATACAGGCTTTAGGGATTTTCATTGAGGTTGCGGGTAGAGCTGCAGTTTTATTCCGTGTGAAATGTGACAATTAAAGCTAGTAAACTGCCTCATTTCTGTCGTGAGGTACTGATTTATCATCCGTCTAACGACACTTCAAATTGCCCCTGCAGAGGGGTTGTATTGACAGTTGTTAGTTAAGAAGCCTCAGGATCAGTTGCTGCAAAATCTGCAGATTTTTAAATTGAATCTCACTGTCTTAGGAGCTGAATGTTGATTACAGTAACTAACTCTTTTCCTCACACAGAACTATAAAATATTTTAAATGTCATTGAATAATCATATTGTAAAATATCGTTAAAAAGAAAAGTCTGCATAAGACATGAAATAAATTCAACATTGAGAGGAGGACAGTTGAGTTGTGCCTTGATTGCACTGTTCCAATAAATGATAATTAGTACATGTTACACATGTGTAGTCTGCTCTTATACTAGCATTTTTATTTGGATGTATGGTAAATACAAATGTCCACAACACAGGTATATTTAATCTACAGCCAATGATTCTTTTTTATAACTGAATTTTTAAACTGACATAAAACAGAAAATTAAAAAGGGGAAGCAACATATTTTGCCATCTTTGCTTGATAAATAAGGAAAATTCTTAACTGAGTATCAAAATTACGTTATGTTTAAGGTTTGGTTGAGTTTAGGTAACTAAAAGCTGTAAAACCATCTCCCTACTTCACAAGACAATAATTATTCCCTCTGCTAAAAAAACAGAAACAAGTCATTTTGAAGTGTTTGACCAGACAACCTACAATGCTGTATAATTTTCAGTTGAGAGTCTCACTAAACAGTTTAAATTTACTGAAACCTTCAATACTAGTTGTCATTAAGCACCTTCATAGCCTACTTCTGCCCATTCTGCCTAGTGATGACATTTAAAAAAAACGTGAATCTTCCAGCCAAAGCACATGCTGCCCAGATTACTTTCATTTAGCTTGTGAAACAAAGACTGTCTAGAAGCTCAATCGCTCTGCTGCTCTGCTCTGAGAAACAGCAAACGCTTGCATAACGTACCATCTGAGCCTCACTGTAAATTGTATTTGGGTGTCTAATAGGGTGTGAATCTACACCTAAGCAGCTCTGATGGAGAAGGCTGGATAATGAGTCAGAGGTGCAACAGATTGTGTTTACTCCTACATCATGTGGAGAGAAGATTTTATTTATAATTGATTATAATTCTAATAGCTTCATCCAAGGTTTAATGTAGCCAGACCACACAACACATGGTCAGTATGATTTCCATTTTAAGGGTATGATCAGTATGGGATGATTAAAAAAACAAAACAATGTAAAACACTTTAATGTTACTTTATGTAGCAAACACAGAATACAACAGAAAATCTCTTCTGGAAAGTAGTCGTTTTGCTAACAAGCCTTTGCTGCATCATGTCCAGAGCCATAAACTGTAAGAGCTGGCAGCAAGTCAAAATAGTTCTCACAAACATAACAGATGATGTGATTTACTGTTGGCTCGGACCTATCAGTCTGAGCCCGGCAGAGATCTCAGAGGCGGGTCTCAAAAGGTTTTTGTGCAGCGAAGCTGGGCAGATGGTGGCGAGATCTCGTTAACATCTGAAGTTAGTCTGCTAGTAAGCTCTGCTCTGACTACTCAAACTAGCCCTCGATCCTTCTGCAGGCCATGCAGCACACAGGCCCAGACACCGCTTATCTTAGACATATACTCGTCTTTGTGTTTACTAACCCATGGTGGTATAAGATTGGTTGATGTGCAAACTGTGTCAATGGGATTGTTACAAAATTTTAAAAGGAGAAATGAATTGTAGCAGAAATTGAAACAGTGGGTCAATTATTTTGCGGTTGGGCAGTTTTCAGCTGTGAAATGGGGTGTCGTTTGAAGGCAAGGCAAGGCAAGGCAGCTTTATTTGTAGAGCACATTTCAGCAACAGGGCAATTCAAAGTGCTTTACACAAAATCAGTTAAACAGATAAAACACAAGTACAAACAGTTAAAAATCATAAGCATTAAAAACCAATAAAACACATGAATAGACAGTTAAAAACAAAATAGAAACATTAGGACACATAAAACACAAGAATAAAAGTTACAGTGCAGCTGTGAAAAGAAAATGCGCCGCTCAATTAAGTTTTTACTACTCCAAAGAGCAAAAATGTGATTTTCTAACACATATTTTGTGATCTCTAACAAATATTTATTTGCTGCAGTAATGGAGTTGCATATAATGAACGTACTGCCAAAGGTGAATTCAGCTTTATGTGAAAGACTTCAAAGTGTGGTTTTGTCCTTGACCAAAGTCTTAAAGCTAAATAAAGACAGATTTTAGGATTATGCTGATTGATGTGAAATAATTTTACTTGCAGCAGCACCACTGAGGTTGCAAAAGTGAACCTTGTACCGTTACCACAAATATTGGAAAATCTCTTCATTAAGTTGGTAAAACCTTTCAGGCTTCACTGAGGTATTCCTTTCACGGGTTTGTCTCCTTTCAGACGATGGGAAGCTGTCCTTGGAGGAGTTCCAGTCATACTTCACTGATGGTGTCCTCACTGACGACCAGATGCAGGAGCTGTATTTCTCTATCGACAGGCAACACACAGAGTAAGCCTATCTTCCTTTTAGAAGTCTTCCAGCTCAGCTGCCATCTGTAGCCCCTTCTGCTCTCCTGCTGCCTTACAGTGAGACGTCAACGCCTCACTTCAGTGAAGATGATGTCAATATTCCATAGAGAGCCTAAATTCGGCCGTGAAAGCCCCAAGAGTTTGCAGCGCTCTGTTTTCACACTGATGAGCACAAACAAAATTGTAAAAGATGCAAAACATTTGCCTGTGGCACCGGCTAACATTCAACTTGAAAAACATTTATTGTAATGAAAAACGTGTGGGGTTGTAGCAAAAGAAATACCCAAGAGGACGTTCTTTGCTGTGTCTGTGGGCACAATGCTAATGAAATGTGAGAAATCATTCCTTTGCTGTTGGCATCACTGAAGTGCCAACCAATCACAGTTAAGAATGATCTCTCTTGTGTTACAGCTTTAGCTAACACCTGTTTTGTTTTACTGTCAACTTTAGACCGAAAGCTTGCGATGCATAAAAAATCCTAGCTGGTTATTCATTTAAATATTGTTTTTCTAAATTATTGAAACTAAAATATCATAAAGTACTGACTAAAACAACACAAATATAATCTCAGACATTTTGCCTTACTATGCCAATGTCTAGTAAAATCAAGTAAATCACTAGACATTGAAGTACATTATAATGACTGAAAATACAGAACATTATACCATACTTTACATATACTTGAAGTGCTTCTAGGTACATTTGCAAGGCAATTGTGCTATTGTGATTATTGACTGTTCTCCCAGCTCCTCTGCTCCTCATACTTCAAAGCCCGTTGCACATTGTTTCACACCGTTTCGAATAAAACATGTCATTCAACCCAAACTGTAGCAATAGTCCAATAGTGAAAATCCCTGCTATCTTTTTTTAAATGGAAAGGTCCAACACTACAAGAAAACAATAGTCAACGTAAGGTGACCAGATTTCTGACATAAAAACTGGAGACATAAAAAGAAATGAAAATATATATATTCACCATATCATAAAAATATCCGTTGTTTTTATCTGTGAAATTAAAAAAGGGGGATAATTCCTGTTTCACGTATTTTGATCATGGTAGCTAAAAACAAGCAAAACGTGATTGAGACGTTAAACCGGTTGGCTCTGCTGCCCAGTATTTCTTGCTACTCAAAATATTATTTCACTTTGCGGTCTGCTATTGCCTGTCCCCAGAAAACTGGGACACCTGGTCACCCTAGTGGAGGAGACTGTGCTTTGAGCTAAAAATTCTAACACACTGATGCTAAGCAGTTAAAATGCTTACAGGTGTAATGCTCACCAGCTTAGTTTAGCATGCTAAAGTATTGGACAAATTGATTTTTTTCCCTGATGATGATGTTTGATGATGATAAAAAGTCAGAGGATTCCCAAAGTCTGACAAAAAGACATCTCTTTAATTAACATGTCTCTTTTTTGTCTTCCAATGGCCTCACAGCAACCTGGACATAGATAAACTCTCAGGTGATTATTTGTCATTCATTATTTTAATGCCTTTGCTAATGAAATCAGTCTCAAACCATTATATACAGCGCATAAGATCACTTTTATGTATCACAAAAATCCAAGGCTTTATTATTTTAGCTGGTTCTATTAGCTAAAGCTGCTGGATGATGACCAGGACTTAAACACAAGTATGCCCCAGTCAGTAACTCAGAAATTAAGATATAATCATGTTAGTGGCCAATGTACTTTAATTCTAATTAATGCCATTGATTTCACATTGAATTGTTTCCTTCTTGTAAGAAAACACCATTGATACAAATTATGCTCAACAAATCTTCTCCAGAGTACTTCACTCCACATCTGGGGGAATATGCCAATGTCCTGTCTGCTCTGGAGAAGCTGAATGTGGCCATTTTGAAGGCCATGGACAAAACTAAAGAGGTGGGTGATGGTGGCTTTCACCTCTGCATTGTGTTGAATTTTAGAACATTTGAATGCCTCCAAGCACTCAGACTTTCAGGCTGTTTTTTTTGCCCTGCATGACTGATTCCGCTCTGCCTCTTCTCACTAACAATACATTTTCAAACATGAGTTCACAGGACCTTACAACACCAGCCATTTGTAAATCTGCTAGACAGAAAGGAAGGAGGAAGAAAAGCAATTTATGTAACACAATTTTGAACTTTTTGGGAAGTGGTTGAACTACCATAAATGTAGGCTTATTTCACAATATGGCGCAGGTATTGTAGATATACTGATTGCTGTGGAGGTCATAGAGACATAACATTCATTATTACTAAATGAACATCCTGTTGTATTGAAGGAGACTTGAAAGTAGCGATTGAGGCCATACATTCATTATGGAAATGTTGATTGAGGTGGAGAAGTAGGATAATTTTCCTGCTAATTTCTATAGAAAATGCAACCAGTGGTCTCCCTCCGTTAACAATAAGAATGAAAAGGAGCCTATTTTTTAAAAAGATTTTTTAGTGTGGTTTTATTGCCTTTATTGATAAGACAGCTTAAGTCAGGAAAGTTTTTCCCTTTTTCAGGCCCAGAAGCTTCATTTATTATTTTTACAGTCTATGGTCATGAATATCTGAACCAAATTTAATTCAATAGTTGCCCAGACATTTCACTTAATACCACAAATGTAAACATCACGGTGGTGCTAGTGGAAAGGTCAGGGGATCAAAATGTCAGTTTGATATATCGTCTGGGAACCATGAACATCTGTACAAGGTTTCATGACAATCCATCAAATAGTTGTTGAGATATTTCAGTATGGAAATATAAAGCAGCAAAACTTCATGTTTAAGAGTTAACTCTTGTGTGTCTTTCATTGTTGCATGATAACACTGGTTGCAATACATTAGTAATTTGACATTAAATTATATATATATATATATATATATATATATACATATATAAAGAGAGAGAGTATATTATATACTGTATATATTTTTATTTTCAGACCAGTAACCAGTATCATAACATATTTTCATACCTCTGGTACCTCTGTCCTAATTGTAAATGTATAATGTATGGCTTTGGAGCTGAAATAAAGATCAATGCTTTTCAGTTCAAAAGACCGAAACTGTTACACTACCGTTTCTTTCACAGATAACGAGCCAGTATCTCATCAAATCACCAGCCTTGAATTGAGAAAAATGCTAATTAGAGCTTTATGAAATCCTGGTATGAAGCTTGGTTGAGCAGAACAGCATACTGTATATTCCGTCAGAGGAGATTAAAGTGCAGGGCTGTAATCATGTTGTGTTAGGCCCACATGGTCAGCATCATCTTAGAGATCTTACACTAAGACATAATCAATAGCTTAGCTCACTCTTTATCGATCTCAGCTTACCCTCCATGTTAAGCCAACTGGTGAATATTTATTTATATTTGGCAAAGGAAGAGAATCAGGTGCATGGATACATGCTTGAGTGTGGATACAGACTTATTATAATTTTGACTGCAGTGCCGGAAGTGAGTGTCACTGATTAAGAGAGGGAATACAGGGTGATAGTGGAGCGTAAACGACAGCAACTAAGGCTGACAACCTCCCCAGCTGTCCAACTGATCTGATGTCAGATGTCCTCCACAGAACTGCACCACAAACACAGGACCTTTTTTCAACTGCTCTAATCTTCCTCTCTTAAATTTTTTTCACTGTTAAAAAAAATTAATCTTAGTTTAGTATTCACTCAGTCGCACACTTGTCTTTCACTATTTTATCTGGTTTCTCTGTGCATCCATCTTCTCCGACATTGTCCTCTTACTCTTTCTCATGTACTTTCCCTTTCTCTTTATCTCCCATGCCTTGCTACAGCTCATGCATATTTCATGTTGCTATTAGTCTGTCAGAAAGCTTTCTTTACGCTGAAGAGCAGCTGCCTTTATAGCGATCGTGAAATCAGCCACATTAGATTCTCATTGCTAAACCGAAGATAAAACTAAACCTATAGAAGTGCTCAAGGGCCACCAAGACTCAAAATGCCTGGACAAACAAAGAGAAAAATCATGAACTCTACAGACTAAAATGTGTTGTTGTTGTGCCTCGAGACAACAAAACATCTGCTGTGTTGTCGCAGCTCTTCTGTCTCATAACAAAGGGAGGATAAATTGAAAAAAGAACCATGGTTCATTACTGATGTAGTACAGTGCCTCTGCTGCCGAGGAAATGGAGCACATAGTAACAAAGATTACAACAAGCTCGGTGGTCGTTTTTCAAATGTCTTCTTGTCCTTTTTTAAGAGCTCTATTTTGTTGCACCCCAGGGTGCTGGTGATGGTGATGAGGTTCATTATCCACAAAATCTAAGCTGACAAAAAAAAAAACAGCAGCAACTGCACTGAAACTTAAAGTTTTCAGGAAGTCCTCCGCAAACTGACACTGACATCCATACATTATAACAATATCACTTTCCAGTTCATGGAATAGCCCAGTATTACCTTGCATCCATTACTGTAATTAAAGTTAATCTACACAGTGATGCTCCTTCACCATGTGTCTGTGTTTACTCTCTTTTTTGTTTTTAGCAGGTAGGAATAATGCTATTTTAACTTGGTTCCTCTGACCAAATAAACGCAATAAGATACCTGTTGAATGACGATTAAAGGGGGATTGAGAACTTAATCTTGACAAACCCCAAAAACTCAAAATACAAGGTTTTCAGGGTATTAGGAGATTATCTGAGAATCAGCTATTTTCATGCTCAAATAGATGAGCATAACATGAATTAAGAATCAGTTGGCATCTGGACTTGCAGCTTCTTTCTTTAAAGTACATATATTTACCAGAGCTGAAGATAAGGCAGACAAGTCCATCATATCAACTACAAAGCACAAGAAACAGTTCCTAGATAAGATGAGTAATGAGTGATGATTTCTTTTACTCACATTATTGCAGCTTCTCAATTTTTACCCTTACACATCCATTCAGGAGTATCAGGGTTCATCAGTGCTGGGTCAGTTTGTGACACGCCTTCTGCTGAGGGAGACCTCCACCCAGCTGCAGTCCCTTCAGTCATCCCTGGACTACGCTATGGAGGCAGTTCATGACCAGGGCTGCACTGGGAGGAGGATACTGAAGAAGCCTGAAGACCTGCCTATCCAGAGGGTGGCCAAACGCACCGGCCGACGCATCCAGAAGAACATGTGTCTCTCCCCTACTGATCCCTACTCTGGCATGCTCACCACAGGTACGTTTCAGGAACACTACAATTTAGATACTGTCGGTAAATCTGATGAGGGCAAACGTTAGGCAATATACTGGAAATTTAAAAAGGCATATTGTTGCAATCTAGCTCAGGGAGATACTCACAGAAGTTCACCCAAGACACAAAGTGCATCACTTTGATATAAAGTAATTGTTCAGACTTCCTCTATTTTGCTAATGTTATTTCTGGGGTTTAGGGGTCAGCGTGGAGCCAGACAACCATTGGGGCTCCCAGATCAACCAACTGGAGCAGCTCATAGACAAACTGGAGTGTGAGGTTTGTATATCATCTGTTTTTGCGCTTCTACTCACTATGCTAAACTAAGCTAACTGTCTGTTGGCTCTAGCTAGCTTAATATTTAGTGGACGAGCGAGAGAGCGGGGTCAATCCTTTTATCTAACTCTTGGCAAGAAAGCAAATTACCCGTATTTTCCACCGGACGAGTAGTATCTACTCTACCTTCCAATCCAAGCACTCCTGCAATTATCCTCCATGCCTTCTCTTTTCTGCCATCTGTGGTGGCTATTATGTTTTTCCACCTCCAAGATGAATCTCTCCTTGTCCATGGTGTTTTAAAGGAGACATATATTCTTGACCTGGCGTGTGACTTTAGTGTAGCGTAGGGCCGTTCATGCACACTTCACGCAGGCTTCTGCAACGTGCCGTGACACGGGTGGTGGATGGAGTAGAAGCATCCAGCAGCATGGAGAAGAGCACAAATAGTTACATGGTGGCTCCTGTAGTATTTATTTCATTTTTAATTTTGAGTGATCATTTTTGTATTATTATATATTTATTATAGATGAGGTATGTTCCAAGGTTAGATGCCAGCACTTCAAGGATAATGAGCCTGCCTGCTAACACATGGATCTCTTGAATTTTTTATCAAGTGATCCATGTGTTAGCATGGATCTCTTAAATTTCTTATCTTGGTCAAGCAGACAAGAATATAGTGTAACCAGAATTCTCAGGGCTGCAATGAAGCTGTTGAAAGGTTAAAATGAATATGGCAATCTCTTCTTTGTGAAAACCAATGCTTTGTTACTAGAGACCGTTATTTTGCTGGATTAGGTTAAGCATGTTCTGCTGCTAATTCTTGTTCTGCTCATGACTGACTGAAATATTTATGCTTCCATTTTCAGAGTCCACATCTTGAACCTCTTAAAGAGGACACATTGGCAGGGACATATAAATCGGTGAGTCCAGTGTGCGCTGAATATAGCTGCACAAGTATGAAACGTTCCTTCAGATTATACAAGATATACTTTGCACTGACCAAAAATGTGTTACAATTTACGGATATTTGATTTATACATTATCTTCTATTTTTGAATGGCTGGAAATCAAAAATGCAAATTCACTTAAAATCCAAAATGAGCCTAATCTGTTGACATTATTTTAAGATGTGATTATGACTTTAGTTTGTTTTCTCTCTTTAGAACATACTTCTGGTTCAAAGACAAATGTCTGTGAAGGAGAAGGATGTGGAGCAGTTTCAACAAGCTCTTAAAATCTACACAGATACCACCGGCAGCCAGCTAAACAACCTGCAGTATGTCCTTTGTCTGCCTCAGTGCCTTTATTTGCCTCTCTGTGATTGAATACAACCTCTTCAAATTGCTTTCATTTTTCTAAACAAATGAGGCACTGTAACCTCCACTGCTTTCTTTTTTTCTCCCTGTCTCTTTTTATTTTTAGCGTTTCAGTCCAGAACCTGCCAGACAGATCATGCTTCATCATGTACGAGTTTTGGCAGGATCGGCTCTCCTGGATGAGGTAGGATCCGACGGGTTTTATGCCATATTAGACTAGGAAAGATGTTCTAAAACTGTTACTGCTCAATCAAAATGTGTCTCATCCTTTTCCTCCTTCTTTCTCCTTTCAGCTACCTGCAGTCAACCATCAGCAAGACCTTCCAGCGCTGCATTATCGACTCACTGGAAGAGCCGGAGATGGTCTCCACCATGCTCCTGCCAGGTAGGAACCATTATGACGGCTGCTATTTCATGCACTAACTCTCACATGAATCCAGTTTGATTTATTTGGTAGTTTAAATAATTTAATTTAATAGAATTACAAATAGCATGGCCTTTTGGAAAAAAAGTATTAATTCAGATGTCTTACATAATAAACAGGGGTTTTAAGTGGTCCAAGATGGAAATGATTATCTAGGAGTCTTTTTGGGTGAATAATTTGTGTGAAACAATAGAATTTAGATGCTTTAAAGGTAAATGTTGCCCTTAATATTAAAGCTGCTATAGTTAACTTTGGGGGTGGCAGTCGCTCAGTCCGTAGGTAGTTGGGTTGGGAACCGGAGGGTCACTGGTTCAAGTCCCAATACGGGCCAAAAAGTACAGAGTGTGAATTGGTGGTTGGAGAGATGTCACTTTACTTCCTGGGCACTGCCAGGTGCTCTTGAGCAAGACACCGTATCCCCCCAACCGCTTAGGGCGCTGGTTCAGCTGGCAGCCCACTCACTCTGACATC
>NC_045739.1:13866252-13879657 GCF_008692095.1 Etheostoma spectabile | reverse complement strand
TGCATGTGTGTGTATTTCAGGCCTGTGTGTGATTACTAACAAAGTGTGTACACAAAGTGTAAATTCTTATTTCCCCACTGGGGATTAACAAACAAATTAATAATTTTAATTAATATTATTAGATTATAAGACAATATGAAATTTGTTTGTCATATCACCCAGATAATTATCACCCAATTCTGCAGTTTCCCTCAGTTCTAACAGAGTGTTTTAGCTTCTCTCTGTGCGTTGTTTTGTTTTTTTGTACCGTAACTTTAATGTTTTGGTTCACTCTCACCATTCTCATTAGTGTAATTTTCAGATGCACCAGGCAGCTTTATTCAGCTAAAAAGCTCTGAGAAACCCACTACGTACCACCTAATAGAAAATAAAGTTAGCAACAGTTAATGTAGTGGAGAATTTACCATCATTGATGTTTGATTATTGTTTCATTTGACAGCGTCTTGGTGGATTATGAACAACAACTGACAGGGAAAAGCAGCTGCTGCTATTCAACACAATAAAAGCAGGAGGAAGAGCTGATTGTGTTATTATTTTATATTTTTTGTTCTTTGATATCCATTTTTTTCCCTTATGGCATGACTAGGATTTTTGCAAAGCTATAGCTCCCAGGTTATAAAAAAAGAAGATTGCTCAGATAAATCAGTCAAGAGTACAACAAATAAAAACCTTGGAGAGAAACAATTGAAGGCAATGCAGTGTTTTATTGTGTGATCAGGATTTGTGCCAGCATTAATTTACAACCACATTTATTGTTTCGGATTTAATAGAAACAATATCAATATTTGCATGATTTCTTATTTCTTAGTGGTAGTTTATTTCAATCAGAACTACATCTTAGAATAGATATAATGTCATTGATGCCACAAAAATAGAAACACATCAATGATCTGTCCATCCATCCCTATCCATCACTCATACTTCAATACAGACAAAACATAACTGTTGCTAGGGTTAACCTGCATTTCCCCTTGTTCTGTCTGTGGTATTGTACTTTGTTGTCACCTTCAAAGCTTTGCTGCCAAACGTATTTTTGCTGATGGGTTAGACAGCCAATAGAAAAAACATAGTGAATGAACGATTATGGTCCACATTTAAACTTGTATTGTCATGAGTGTGTCACTCCTGCACTTTAGAAAAAGCCTGGACCTAATTATGAAGAATGGGTGTTTATTGTAGATTGTCTATTAAAAATGTTGAATCAACTGCTGTTATAACAAGCCAAGAGCTACACTAAAGTGTAGTGAGACATTAGCGGACGCTAACAATTAAACAAATAGGTCTGCAGTTTGCCTGTACTGTCACTCTAGAAATTAAGCTCAAAGCCCTTGTTTTACATTTGCAGTGTAAACTGTACAGTGCACAGAAGTTTATATTTTGAGTACAGATATTAAGCAGAAACTGTTCGGTGTAATGTGATTAGACAGAAAGTCAACAAAAGCTGTAAGATGTTAGTTATTGTTGTAGAACATTGGTAAATGTACAGTATGATAGTATATTGAGCTGTGATGGATCTGATAATGTGAGGAACGAATGTGTTCACTCTTTTTTTAAGTGTTTTATCATTTATTTTATGAAGAATATACAGTTGTTATGTGGATGTTTGTTTTCTGGCATGAAATAAAGTTCATGACTTGTTGATGAAATTAAATGACGCGTTAATTGTCCTCTTGCTTAAGATGACTAAACTGTTTATGAATTGTGATCTAATAAAGATCAGAGATATTTATTGGTAAATGAATGGTCCACTGTGGCCGAGGCTGCCACCTGCTCGTCAGATATTCATTCACACACATTTACACTCCGATGCAGCATCGGGGCCAACTCAGGGTTCAGTGTCTTTCCCAAGGAAACTTCAACATGGGACTGCAGGGCCAGGGATCGAACCCTAACCTTCTGGTTGGCAGGCAACCACTACCTCCCATCTACCACTGAGCCTCAGCCGCCCCCGAGTCTATCAGGTTATATTTGGCTTAACAGCATCTTCATCCCAGAGTTCATTAACTACCAAAAGTAAGTACTTTAAATTGTGTAATGTTATACTTCAAACCCTCCTAAATCTATGTACAATGTCAGTAGAAGTTCATATTAAATATATAATATTAAATGTTTCTCTGCAAACTGAAGGGAATACATTTGGTGCAGAAAGGAGGCATTTTACAGCTGCAGCCTCTCATGGAGAGAAATGCTTCTGCCTTATCAGATCACACACCCTAATCTTTCCGTGCTTCGATTTTCTCCTCAGTTACAGTGGGGGTTCTGTCAGGGCCAATACATCTAGCAGCTATGTGGGCTAAAAAACATGCTACATACGTTCCATGTATAATCAGCAAGTCAGTCCACTAATAAATGTAAGGCAGACAAAAGAGAATGTGCGTCACTCAATATGATGTGGATTAATTGCCTGTAAATGGGTTCCATTTGTGACGTTTGGCACCCATTAGCAGATGCTGACTGTCACTACACAGCTATTTTATCAATTTGGAGCTTATGTGCATGTGTTTGTGTATAATAAGAAATAAGTAGTTAGACTAGTTGGAGACAGGGTGAGAGGGAATAAATGGGCTAGAGAGAATATGAAGAAGAATTGGTTTGTGAAAAGACAGGGAGACATTGGCTGACGAAAGTCAGTACTGTCAGGGCACACTGGCGCCAAAACGAAAGCAAACTCAAGCAGAAAGCCTGAGCTCCGGTATCCTTAACCCACTCACACACCACCATTGGCCAGCTCTGTGATAAGCTATAAGGTAACAGGAGGATGGATGGAGCAACACGGAGGAGGAGGAGGTGGCAGCTTGGATTCAGAGAACGCAGTGATGATTACAGTTACGTGTCTTGTAGCATGTTTCAGGCCAGTTGATCGAGGAGGGATTACTGACGGCTCAAGGCACAAAATATATTTCTGGAATTAGGAAGCGTTTGATCTGTCTTATCAGATACTTTCATAGGCCACACATTTGCTTTGGCATCAGCATAAGATGACACAAACACGTGGGGGAGTGCATCAGCTCATATGAGAGAGAGAGAGAGATAGAGAGAGAGAGAGAGAGAGAAAATATTCTATTTCAGTTTAATGGTGTTGATCTGAATAAAACTAGGTTACTGTCATGTTTCTGTCCCTGTCCATAAACAAGGACAGTGATGAGTGGAACAGTTTTTTCTTTGAACATGCAAATGTCAGTGCAGCAGTGAGCATAGATACTGCAGTAAGCACACCATTTCATTTTACTTGCGGTTTCAAGTGTTATTATTAGGTCACTAAATGGCACTGTAACCATGGAGATGCCAAAAAAATGAAGACGGAACCTTAAGCACATAATTGTGTCCCTGCTTAACAACTTTCATCTCACTGCACTAAAAACAACCTCTGCATGTTTCTAGTACATCTACTGAAGGAAGGAAAAACAGTTCACAATTTGGTAATTATACTGAGTCAAAGTCATGGTCATAGGTAGTGGTCGGGCTAGACAAAAATAGCACTTGATCAACTACAGAGTACTGGAGATGTTTTAAGAAGACCCAATACTGCCACAAGAATCGCAGAAAGAGACAGAGAAAAGGAAAGTACATGAAAACTGAGGTAAAATACAGAAAGACATGGAAGCAATGGAGAAAAGCGCAGGAGGGAGGAGAAATAAACACAATGCAGGATGAGAATGCAGGAGGTTTGGGTGGAGCAGCCTGATGAAAAGACTGGTTAAAAGAAATATTAAACCGAGAGGAACGCCGGTGGGCAATGAAAGGGGGGGGGAGGGGGGTGTTCTTTGAAGATTGGAGAGAGAGCAAATTGGCTTGAAAAAAAAATGAGGGAAAATAAAATAAAGGAGGACAAGAAATGAGCAGATGGAAACTTATAGATTGTAGGGTCATGGAGGACAGTGTGATGTGAACAACAAACAGAAAAGTACGTACAGGGTAGAAATAATGAGAGAGCAACAACAATGATGAGATTACTAAAAAATAGTTAATAAAAACGCCTGCACTTACAGTGCATCCACACTAAAGGGATACAAGAATGTGGACACCCCTGTCCATAAAATTGTGTACTTTTCTAGTTTTTATTTTTATTTTTTCAACCTTTATCTATTCAGGAAAGTTTCACGGAGAGGACGCCTCTCTTTTGATCACCCTGAACCTGATCACTCAGTTACACACAGTCACAGCTGGAAGCTGCCCAGTACGCTGAGCAGCTCCACTTGAACGGTTGGGATAAAGGGCCTTGCTCAAGGGCACCGCAGTGGAAGTAATGAGGGAAGGGTGCTGCTTTTTCCCTTTCCCCACCCAGATTTATCCTGCAGGTCTTGGAATTGAACCGAAAACCTCCCGTTCATAAGCAAGAGGAGGCAGACGCATCAGAGGACAAAAAAGAGAGTGAGAGAAAAAAATATTCTGTTAAAAATATATATGAAAATAAGATGATTAAAAGGTGAAAACAGAGGAGATTAAAGCAGCCTGTGAAATAAGATTACAGATACAGAACTGCAAGGAGAAAGCCGTAAGGAAAAAAGCAACAAGAGAATAAATAAAGAGCAGCAAAAAATAGAAAGGCCAAAAATAAATGAAAGCAATCCAAGACAAAACAGGGAAAAGACAATGAGAATACACGATCTGATGCTCACAGAACACATAAAAACAAATCATATGAAATCTGCAAGGAGTAAAATGAAGGCCTCTGACATGTTTTATTAAATGGGAAAAATTGTCAAAACTATTAAAAGGGCATGTCAACTAAACATGTTGTAGTGGTGCATTTGTGACCAAGTTTTTGCTGATATTTTTGATTCCCAGAGATGTCAAAATGTGCTCAGTATCTGCTGGATTTTAGTCGTAACTTCCTGTTCTTCTATCCATGAACTGTGCGCCACCGGTAAGTACAACTTTGAGGTACTGGTTCTTATTCCTTATACGACATTCCTCTTGATGCCTGCACTCAGAAGTGATGTTGTAGATTAAGAGGCTGCATTCAACATGACTCATGAGATAAACTTTGTAAACTATTGCTGTCAAAATGTCAAATTTGCAGCACCAAGAACATTAAATACAGTATTGTTTTAGCTCTGTAATAATGCATTTTTACATAATGTAGTGAGCAAATAATCCTTAATTTGAATTGAAAGCGTAAAAAAATCCCCAGATTAGAGATACGAGGTGGCATAATTGCAATACAGTTATGATTATGACACACTGCTGTAGATTGTATATTAATCAGGCTTAGCTGCACCAGGACCAACCATTAAACACTGTTAACTCATCAATATTTGAACCCTCTACACAATGAGCCTTTTAACACTTGAATACTCTGGTACATTTACTGTCAACAGGCCTACATATGCGTTTTCAATGCAGTATTTTCTACTTTGGAATTGTTGCTTTTACTTAAATCCAGATTTTAATTCTTCCTCCACCTCTGCCACCAGCTATTTTCAAACGATCTACTTTTAAGAAACCCTTGTCTCACCAAAAGAGATGGAGCAAAAACTGAGTTTTAATGCAGAAGAAAATCATGATGTTTTTTTTTTCTTGGTTTGCAGCCTCCTTTAAGATGCTGTCACACTGCTCCCTGTGTGCCGGCAGTCCGTCAACATCTGTCATCACTGTCGGCAAAAGCAGTAATTATTATGCCATCATACTGGTGCAACACATTTGGAAAAATGCCATATCAGTCCAATCATGCCAACAATATATTTTTAAAGAAATCCCTGCCTGATAATCCCAGCCATGCAGTCACCCCACTCGTTCAAATGGCACAAACATTATTGCAGTGGGGATCATTTGTGACTCTTATAATATAATTTGCAATAATTTATGCATTTTGGGCAAGATTTCAGTATTGTACCTGGTTAAGGTGGAGCTAATTTTATCATAATCGACCTGCAATGTGTTGTGTATTTAAATATCTATCTGTAGTCTACATCTATCATGTAGTTGAATGAAAAGTACATTAATGATCTCTGAAGTATAGTAGTTAAAAGTAGTAGAACATGGAAATATTAAAGCAACATCTCTTTACTGTACTTAAGTTTTTTTTTATAGTTGTATACTTTCAATCAAGTAAGACTTGAATATCTATTCCTGCAATGGTTATTAGTGAATTAAAATAAAAAGATAAGAAAACAAGCTGTATAAAGTAGTGTAATTCAAGAGTCATTTCTTACATATAACTGTGTGCCACTGTTGGCAGTGGCCTACCAGATGTGGACCTCTGTAAACACTGTGTTATTGATTAGACTGTCAGCTTTTGTTGTGTATACAGTTATGTATTATACATAAAATTAAATTAAAAAATGTTCTAATGTAAATGACTATGTCCCAGTGTGGTGAATATTAGAGGTAAAAGTAAGTTTTGGGCCTGCAGCCCCCAGTAATTCTGCATGCAAGCATTACAACAGTGCAGTGCCGAGATGTTGCGCCACCTAGTTCCACCCGAGAGAACTACTCACGGTAAACTCTGATCTCTGTTCCTTTCCTACACTCTCTTGTAGAACTGCGATCAGTCTCCGGTACCGCAGCTGAATTCTTGTTACATGATGTAAGTGCATGTAATAGTGTTAATATGCTTAAATAAACCTATTTTATTGTAAGAAGTTATGATATAATTCCTTTGGTTTTCTTTGTTAAATTATAAAAGTGGAACGGACGCTGATGGCGTGCTGTGAAAGTGTTTTGGGCTCTTTCAGACGATTTGGATGATCTTATCATATTCTAAATCGATCGATTTTTCTTTTCTTTTGAAAGGCCATTGTTATGTATGGAGACACTATTTGTGCATCAGATTGAAATACATTTCAGCCAATGGGTAATAAAGTAGCCTACCATGAAAGAGAGAAAATGCTAATTTCCTCCAAATAAAAATACCATTAAAATAAATCCTTCTCTTGCATTGACAACCGTGAAAGATTGAAGTGAATTCACTCTATCTTTGTTTTTTGTTTTTAGGCAAATTTACAATTATTTGCAAGAAATCCCAGTAAAACAATGTGGCTATTGCCTACTTACCAGATGCTTATTCCTCCCTGTTGTTTTTCTCTCCAGCATATTCATTATTTTAGCTATTAATATAGCCTACTTCACACCAGAAATCTGACATGACTTTGGAAGATTTGATTACTTTTGTGGTGTAAACTATAACTTAGACAGTATCACCGGCTGAATCAACGTGTAAATCTAGAAGAAGTGATAGCAGCCAGATTGCAATCCAATCTGTAGTGTTATGCATTTCAGTGCAGGGGCACAAATTGTGCATGTTAGTCTACAAACAAATAATAATTTATAAAGCCTAAATAATAACATCACTGTACCTATACCTTTAAATTACCCATGATCCCTCGCGTTTTTTAAACGTTTTGATTCAAGACTACTTACAAACAACATAGACGATCTTTTGAAAGAGAAAACTGCCACAGTGTATAAGATTAGGCTATTATTGATTAACGTCATACTGCGTGATCATATGCATATGTTGTGACACCGTGACTGTGAATAATCTTTGTATCGCTTTGTATTTATTAAGCGCGCACACCAGGTTATACCCGGGCATTCGGAAGGCTTGCTATCTGGGCTACACGCGGAGAACCTGGTTTCTCTCTTCTCGCCCAGGGGAAAGTCCCCGGACCTATGGCAGAAAGTGTCCCTGGGTGAAACCAGGCTCGGCCCCCGCTGCATCGTCTGTAAGCTGAGACGTTCACTCGAACAGAGCTTGGTGACGTGGGCCGACATTGTCAGCGTTAACAGTAATGCAAGCAGTTACTAACGCGTGAACAGAACGGGGCTCATTCTCGGAATGCACTTTTTACCTTTATTCACACTGATGTTGGTAAAACGCGAGTACATTTTAACGTCTACAACTTGTTACTACTTCACAAAAGGCCTCAAAGCAAACACAATTTACTAGGGCTTGAGATACAAATACGTACCCTACGCCATCTCCCTCTCTTTGCATATAAAGAAGCTTTAAATATATATTTTTTATTTTAACATCTGCAAATCTGGGCGTGCAATCGCAGTTTTGTGTTATAGCTGTCTTGCACAGCAGTATAATGACAATAGTTTCTTATTTTATCTCAAATCCTATTTTATAGTCTGATTATGCCGCATTAACAGGTTTAGATTGCCATCTTGTGGTTGAAAAAGTGACGTGCAAACCATTAGCGCCTAACCGAGTGCCTAATTTAAATTCAGGGAAATCAACCTGACGTTATAGACTATAATTTTGCAAAGAAAAAAAAAAATCTCGACGAATTATATATCTCAGCATCTTTTAACCTTTTTGTTATGAACCAAACGTTTTATCAATTTCACAATAAGCATGCATTGTTTGATATATAAACAACTCAAACAACTCAGATAGTTATAATTCTGTAGCTACAAACTGTTTTTATTGTTTCCAACTGTGCAGAATATCCAGCTTTATAATTCAATAGCATATTGTAGGCTACTCTTAAAAAAATCTATGAATCTTGGCCACCCAGTGTGTGTCTGCACCTAAAGTAGGCTACTGCCCCTGTTGTTATGGAGCAGAATGAGCACACTGGCTAGCTGGGTACAAGTTTGGTCCTGTTTGAACACCTGGTGGCGATTTCACAATTAGCCAACATTGATGGATGGATGGTGAAATTAAAGTGGTGAATCAGGTGATACAGAAACATTATGTGCCTCAGCCTCATCATCATTATTCATCTGTAAGTGGCAGCACTGAACATGGCCAGTGGGTCTCCATTTTCTCTCTGGTGTCACCTTTCTGCACGACGGAACAAAGACACTTGTTTTCCCATGTTGACACCACTAGAGGGAGCGCCGGATTAACAGCATCCTTCCTAATTCACTCTGACATGAAGGGCACACACAGACTCACATGGATTTACTGTATACTACTGGATTAGGCAGCACAAACAAAGATTACAGCATCACATGGTGGCCCCTTCCAAATGGTGTCTGCCAGGAACCTGCTTCCCCCTCTGAGTTATCCCATCATTCACTTAGAGTGGGTCCAGGCTCTTGCAGCAGCATCACAAATGTTCAGCTCCTCCCTGCTGTATCCTGGAGAGACAGAGGAAGGGAGGGAGACAGAGGGAGGGGGGGGAGGGAGGAGGGAGGGCGATAGAGGATCAGGGTCAGATGAATTTCAGTCTGAATGACGAAGGCAGTGTTTGCAAATGAAGAGGAGAGTGTGTGTGCATGTGTGTGAGAGAGGACGAATCAGGGAGTGCTAGAGAGAGAGCTTGGGGTGGGGGGGATTGTGTGTGTGTACGGGGAGACAGAGAGGAAATCCAGGCAGGAGGAGGAAGTGGACATAAAGGGAGGAAGAAAAAGGGGGCAGGAGGAAAAAGACAAAACAAGGGGACCCTGATAAAGAGGGAAGATGGCTGAGCCTGAGCTGAAATTACGGAGCAGCCGGGAGAGCGTTGCCAAGGCGTTGAGCCAGGAGAAGATGGGGGGTAGGTACAGTGCATGCTTACACTCCTGTAGATACCACATGGTGCAGGGCTGCATTATTCCGCCATGCGCTCTGATGCAACATTGCCTGATGCAAAAGTACCTTGAGAGTGATGTGGCTATAGAGATGCATCATGGTGTTTTGGGTGTCTGTGTAATAGTGATACAGGTGAGGAAATGTGACACATATTATGTGCCACATTTGTACATTGTGTTGACATGTGGGCCCTTTCTTGGTTGTATAAACAGAATTACCTGATGCCGTGCGTGTCTACATTAACAGAGAGAGAGGTACATTAGGGAAATAAGTTTCTTCAAAAACAGATTAAAAAAAATAAATCCAGATGAGCCTGTTCAACCTGTTTTTTAACAGTTCATGCTACACATTTCCCCCAAATTACTGAACCAGAATGCACATTAGTTCTTGTTTTCATATAACAAGTGTGGTGTTTTGTTCTGTCAAATGAACCAGTGGCTGAAAATATCACAGCAAAGCAAATTGTGAAGGAAGACTTTATTACTTTGAAAATTTTCTCTTTTATTTGTGACCACTGGCAACACCAAATGACTGTCCCTCAAATGTGAAACTCTCTTTTCTAATCTCCTGGTCTGCTGTCCTCTCCATCCTCCAGCCGCTGACCAAGATGATCTGATTGTGGAGCACCCAGCGTCTCCATCTACCCCCATGGTACCTGCTCCCACTGACACAGGCCCTACGATTGGCTCTCCTGCCAAAGAGAAGATCGAGCTCAAACGCAGCATCACTCTCTTCAATGGTGTGGGAATGATCATAGGCACCATCATCGGCTCTGGCATTTTTGTCACCCCAACAGGTGTGATCAAAGAGACCGGCTCAGCTGGGCTCTCCCTGATCATCTGGTCTGCCTGTGGCGTGATCTCTACCATGGGCGCCCTATGCTACGCTGAGCTGGGCACAACCATCACCAAGTCCGGGGGAGACTACACTTACATCTTGGAGGTGTACGGTGAACTGGCGGCTTTTCTAAAGCTTTGGGTGGAGATGCTCATTATCAGACCATCATCACAGTATGTGGTTTCGCTGGTGTTTGCTACCTATCTTCTGAAACCTCTCTACCCAAACTGCAGCGTGCCTGACAGTGCTGCCAAGCTCATTGCCTGCTTGTGTCTTAGTGAGTGGGGATTGTTGGCTGGGGTTACCTTGCAAAGACTTTATTTTCTTTCTTTACAAATTACATTTAATGAAATTCACTTATTTGATACACTTAATTCCAGGTAATTATCCCCCTACTCTCTTTTGTGTCTCCCCACCTCCTCTAGCCTCGCTGACGTTTGTAAACTGCATAAGCGTGAGAGCAGCCACCAAGGTGCAGGACTTGTTCACAGCCTCCAAATTGCTAGCCCTGATCATCATCATCCTCTTTGGCTTCATCCAGATTTCCACAGGTGAGTCCCACTTACCCACTGACTGAGCCGCCCATTGTTTGTCGTGGTTAGGCTCATTCAGAGGCAACGTAAAACTTAACTGCAGAGCATTCTGTGGTTTTCAAAACACAAAGAGACCCAAAGCAGTGATAATAACACATGATTCCAACAGACTAATGTTATTACTGATATCAATTGCCAGCTGGGTTTTGCAGTTTAGTCTATTTTACAATATGGTATCATTTCTAATGTGAATACTAACATCTTGATCACTACTTGATGCTGAGTTAAGTGGACAAGTTAGTTAATACTAAATCCCATCTCTTGTAAAACTTTATTGTTAGACCAAGACAACACATGGAAAACAAGCTCATCACTTTAGTGTGAAAGTACAACCGCTTCTTGTTTGATGTGCGTGTGATGAGGCATGAGGTTATTCATAGTACGATTACCTCAGCCAAATTAAAGATATTTTAACTGTATTGCTGCTTTTGGCTGACGTTTTTAAACCTTTTAAATAGATTCTAATTGCTTTCACTTTTTTTTTTAAACTGAAATATTATCATACTTTGCTTCAAATCCTCTTTGATGGGTATTTGTGTGTTTTGTTATCTCCCAGGAAACATTACTTTCTCCACCCTCCAACATGATAAGTGTGTATTTTCGAGAATGTCGTGTACAGTGAGCTAAACCAAATCCCACTTGTTGTCATTGTTGTTTATTGCACTGTATGATAATAATGTAGATATTACCAAAATACAGTAATGTCCAATGTACATCAGTGTTATTTCTTTTGTCTCTAATGATGAACAAATTGTTGACTAACACTAATGAGCCCAACCAAGCAGACTGCCCTCATTTCAGTTTGTTAACACAGAAATGAGTTTGAACACAAGGCTTGTCTGTCTGCAGCTATGTGTTTGAGTCGGAGCGAGTGTGCAGCCATGTACGTGTGTTTCTGCGTGGGTGTACTACAGTTGAACACTGATGAGCACAATTGGTTTAATACGTGACTCATCTGTATGATACATATATATACGTGTAGGCCTATGTACCCTGTAAATATATATTATATACAATATGTAACAAACCATGATATAATTGATGTAGTTAAATTAGGGAAACAGGGGCTTGACATTTTAGAAATATTGATGCTGTAAAAATAGACAATTTTTCTGCCTGCAGTAATTCATAGTCCTTAAATTGAATGGTAATTTGAACTGAATCTGCCATAGCATTGCTCTAAACATGGAGGCAACCACTGCTGATATGATTCTCAAGTGCAATGTCAACTTCATCTTGAATGAAACAAGATGCACATGCTTTTCCAAACTTAAATAGTAAAGCAACGTCATTTAAAATACAACAGCGCGAAAAAAGATAGGGTGGCCATCGTTTGCTTCATGCTACATCTGCTGCCCCACCTTCCCCCCCTTTTTTTTTTGCAAGCCCCAGCCCACTACCATTGTGCGCCACACTGTGTTACCATGGAAACTAGGCGGGGAAGCTTGCCGGCTGTCACACTGTGGTCTTTCAGAGTGAGAAAATAATGTGTGTGTTATATGCTTCATGGAAAACAGAGTCATTACCATCTGAGGAGAGAGAGGTAGAGGAGTGAACCCCCCCCCCCCCCCGGCCCCCCCCCCCCACCCCCCCCGAAAAGAAAAAAGAAGAAAGAGGCCCCCCCCCCCCCCCCCCCCCCCAGAAAAAAAACAAAAAAAAAAAAAATAAAAAAAAAAAAAAAAAAAAATCCACACACCACACACACACACACACACACACACACACACACACACACACACACACACACACACACACACATATTTAATAAAATGTTAGCTGGACAGATACAGATTATGTTTAATTTCAGTACATATAAGCAGATGCTCAAAACTGGAAGCAAAGTGTTTAGATTCCCAGCCGGCTAGTTTAAAATGTCAAGCCTGTCAAAGAGCAGGCAGCAACAGCCTGGGCTTGATGCATAAACTAAAAGCAGCGGCCTTGATTGAGAATCCATTTGATGTCTATGAAACCACACAGTTACTGAAGAAAGAGAAATGTTTCAGTTGTTTTAGATTCCTTTAACTTTAACTTTTTCTTCCTGTGTGTAAATGAATGTATGTCTCTGTGTGTGTGTGTGTGTGTGTGCGCGTGCGTGCGTGCGTGCGTGCGTGTGTGTGTGTTTGTGTGCAGGTGATGTGCCGTACCTGAAACCAGACAAGGCATTTGAAGGCAGCAAACTGGGAGTGGACAATATTGTCTTAGCTCTGTACAGTGGTCTCTTTGCTTTTGGAGGCTGGTGAGACCTTTGTGATCTATGTTTATGTTATGGAAAAGAAATTGAAATTATTCATTCATAGCTGCCAAGTGATTGCTTTGCAAAACAATATTCAGTAATTCCAGTATTTATCCAATCCCTAAAATATTGTTCACCTCTATTTATTTTAGGAATTACCTGAATTATGTGACCGAGGAAATGATCAATCCAGAGAGGTGACTTAAATGCCAACAACATAACTACAATCATCCATGACTGAGTTTGTTTAGATAGATAGATAGATAGATAGAT
>NC_045739.1:13866090-13866242 GCF_008692095.1 Etheostoma spectabile | reverse complement strand
TTATTCATCCCACAACGGGGACATTTTGTTATTACAGCAGCAGCATTTTCTTCAGTAACAGCAAAAAACAACAAAACACACAAACAATAGTCAATGATTATATGGTATACTGAAAGTAAGCAAAATGGCGTCAAATAAAGGTATTTTAAAGT
>NC_045739.1:13858764-13866080 GCF_008692095.1 Etheostoma spectabile | reverse complement strand
TGCCATGATACAAGAAACAATATTGCGGTGTAAGTGACATTAAAGGTTACTGTAATTTTATTGCATAGAGATACAGTATACAAGTGACAGTCTCAAAAATGGCTGCATAGCTGAATCAACAGCTCTTGACAAAAGCAATTTACAAGCTTGAGTTTTGGATTGTCTCAGTTGGTCCGTTTTATATTATATGATCTAGCGCGGCTGACCACCACTTGCATATAAAATGTTATGGTCACAATTGCCAACTGGATTGCATAAAATTGAACACACATTAAATCACTGATCTCATAAATACAAAGAAAACAATCCGATGTTCTAAGATAAGGTTTTTTCCTCACATGACCTTTGACCTCCCCCCATAGAAACCTGCCCTTGTCCATCATCATATCCATGCCGATAGTGACGGTGGTGTACGTTCTGACCAACCTAGCCTACTTCACCACCATCTCTCCTGAAGTCATGGTCGAGTCTGAGGCTGTTGCCGTGGTGAGCTTAAGAGTTCTGTCATACATTTACCACAGCTACAACTTGCAGACTGTAACTCAACGCCATCCATTGCATCTTGTTGGTAGGTTGTATTTTCTCATAGTATGTGTTTGTGCTGTTTGGCAGAGTTTTGGGGAGTACCATCTTGGTGTGATGTCCTGGCTGATTCCTGTCTTTGTGGGACTGTCCTGCTTTGGGGCCGTCAACGGATCCCTGTTCACCTCAGCACGGTGTGTGTTTGGGTATTTTGATGCTCTTATACAACAGTTTATAACTGTTACAGTTTATTCAATGAGTTTGGGGTGAAAACTAAATTTCTAGAGTTCTTGTTTGGTGGATGTGTGTTTAAAACGTTAAAAAAATTAAAAATATGTGAAAAACCAAACCAGTTTTGAGCACACTATTCCTTTGCAATGATTAAATTGTATTTGGGACGATGTCAGTGTGAATCTTAGACTGTTACTTTTTGAAAAATGCTATTAAGGCCAACTATTTAATCAAAATATAACCTTAAGAAAGCTTTCTCTTTTCTAGGTTGTTCTATGCTGGAGCTCGAGAGGGTCAACTCCCTGCTCCTCTGGGTTTGGTCCACACAGACCTGTTCACACCAGTGCCGTCCCTCATCTTCACAGTAAGACGCCTGCTACTACCAGCAATAATATGACATCTTACTTTTATGATTTACAAATGATCATCTTTAAAGTTCTTGTTATCAAATAAGTCCAACAATCTACAAAGACATCCAATTAAGTTTTAGTAAATAAAGGTGTATCAAGTCATATATCGCTTTTGTTGACATCTATCTGTAACAGCATCAAAAGGTTTCTGACGTGTGTCCTTCCATTTTGAGCAGTTATATATGGTTGTTAGTTTTTAGGTATGTTTATTAGATGAGATTTCTTTTGTCAAAGCCCCTAAAACTAGTTACAACTCTCTGACTGTTCACAGCATGAAAGCATTTAGCATAACACACATTCCCCAAGAATCACTCTTATGACATATTTCCAAATAACATGACGAGTACGTGTGTGTTTTATGCTACGAGACTAATAAAAATCTTCCTTTTCCCTCGTATCAGTGTTTGCTGTCCATGATGTACGCCATCTCCCAGGACATCTTCTCTGTCATCAATCTCTTCAGCTTCTTCACCTGGCTGTGTGTTGGTATGGCCATTGCTGGCATGCTCTGGCTGCGCTTTACCAAGCCCGACCTCAGAAGGCCAATTAAGGTAGAGTTCCCTAGTCTAAAAGGTTGCGTTGCATTTAATAATCACTAAGAGTTATACAAGTGATGTAAGACCTTTGCTCTACCTAAACCTCAGCCAGTTTCTTTGTCTGCCCAAAACATCAACATGTCTGGTTTCATCGTGCATCCACCTATTATTATTATTATTATTATTATTATTTTTTATTTATTTTTTTATTTCAAATGAAAGCACCATTGTAGCACTGCTTCAGTTGTCGGTTGGAAGTGGAACCATACTGTGTTTTCAGAATAGCAGGGAGTGGTGTTTGCACACAAATACATGGCTCTTTGTTTCTGTTTCATCATGGGAATATTACTTTGGTTGACCAGTCTTTCATCTTTCCTTTGAGCCTGAGGCTCTGATCCCATTTGTTTCAGAAGATGAACCTCTAACAAGAAATAAATATAGATCAAACTTGAAGTACCAAAATAAAAGTTTAAGTACTTATCGTGCAGAATGGCCCATTCATTATATGATGGGATTATAAAGATTGCTGCATTAATGTGTACACAACTTTAAAGCTGCAGTGGGTAGAAAGCTGCATATATGCACATTTGCAGAATACTGACTTTCCAACAAAAACAAGACTTTGATGCAGAAGTCTAGTTTTCACTAAGACCACTTGAATTACAATTTGATGAAAGATTATTATGGAATTGTTGCCCAACCAGACAAAAATAAATGGCAGCTGATAAAGATGTAAATAATTTTAATTACTTCACATACTGAAATATATACCCCTGGAAATCATTAACATCCTATCTTAAAGTGTAATGATACATCTTAATTTACTTGTTGATTCTATTTTGTATATTCATTTTAATTTCTAGTAGTATTCAAATAATTGTAGTGGAGTCAAAGTAAAATCTTCCCTCTGAATTGTAATGGAGTAGCAATATACAGTAACAGAAAATTGAAATACTTAAGTAAAGCACCTCAAAAGTGTACTTAAGTACAGTATTTGAGAAAATGTACATAGTTACTTTCCACCATTGGTTTTAAATGATTATTTACACAAATAACCCAATAAGGCAAATAACTTTGACTGCTTATCATTATCTTATCACATCATCAGTTAAAGTTGCATTATTATGATGCCTTGGGATTGTTGAGTTTGTGACATTTTTAGCTTTGCTTCCATTTTCTAGCTTTTTAGAGATGCATATATTATTTCACAAACGTATTGCTGTACATAACCAAAAGCAGCAATGGCATTATGAAAAAAGACTAAACAAATAAATTCAATTAAAACATTTCAGAAGATCCATTCTCCAAAAATGCCATAATTTTTTCAAATAATAGTGTTTTATCTACTCTCCTCTTCAAAACACAAACAGCTACTTGTATTGTGTTTTCCTTCTGCAGGTGTATCTGTTCATCCCTGTGACTTTCGTTTTGGGCTGTGTCTTCATGATCGTTGTGTCCTTCTGGGCAGCTCCGTTTGAGTGCCTGTTAGGCAGCGGCATTATTCTTACAGGCATCCCGGCGTACCTACTGGGCTACAAGTGGAAAAAACCCCATGTGATCAAGAAGATGCTGGGTGAGTGAGCCATTGTTTTTTTTTATTTTTTATATTCTATTCTATTCTATTCTATTTGTTTAGGCAAGGCCGGAGAAGCATTCATTACAGTTTGTTGGGAGATCCTGTGAGAATATCCGCTTGAGGGCAGCTGTGGGCATTGATACATTTAGTTTGTTTGGGTAGTCGGCTTGAATGACTTAAACCAAGGTGTTGATCCAGTGTTTAATACAATCTGACAACATTCGACCTATAGTGACCCAGAAAAAGAAAACAGACAAGGCTGATAGGGCTGTTGTAATGAGTTGTTTCTCCCCAGAAATCTTCACCATGTTCTGTCAGAAGATCTTCATGTCTGTTCCTGAGGAGAGGGAGCAGCACGAGGCGGATGAATAATAATGGACAGACTTAACAAGATGGACTGTCAGTATCTTCGCCGGAACATTCTTAATGGGTTTATATTAATTCACTTATGATTTGGCTAAAACTGTTTTTTTAAAGGCATATTTTGTGAACACTACAAAATGTTTAAAAAACTTTAAAAATCTTCGTCTGGTTTTTGACATTTTCCAAAAATGCTAGAACATGCTAACATATTGCATGTTAGTTAATGGAAAATCATGCTCTGATCTTAAAATGTGAGTTTGACACATAATAAATTGTGTGTTAGAAGCTGCATACAATATACTGTAGTGGCCTAAAACATACAATTTAATTGTTCACCTAAAGTTTCCAAATGAGTGGCTTAGCAAGACATTTGATAAAAACTAACAACCGAACTTCACATACTTTACTATAGTTTACAGTTTTATAGAGTATGAAAGCTAACAACTTTTGAGTTAAAACTGAGGACTTTCTGTTACAGTCAGTGACTTATGGACTAATTTAAAGTAAAAAGACATAAGGAGCATACGTAACTGACAGTGTACAGTGCATAAATAAGGTCAGGCTTGGAAGAGGAAATAGTTAACTAGCACTACACTGATTACATTATACACATTCACTACTAATTTTTGTGGCAATGACAACTGATTTCAATATTTGTATTTTTTGTATGCATTTGTAAAATGAATCCACAGTACTATCTGCAAGCACAAGCTAAAGTGAGATAAAACAGTGTATGTAATGTTTCCTGAACATGTGTTGCTGTAAGCAGGTCTCTGTCTTGTATCATGTTATTCTCACATCAAACTGTGTCAGAGTCAGTGCTCCACATGTATGTTATTTGATGAAACGACAGTGGATACCAGCAGTTGTTTGTGAGGCATTTTATGAGAAACTGAAGACCTGCGTATCTGTCCTTCTGGTTGTATTTAGGAGACTTCATTGTAGCGTTAGTGTTTTGTATTGCTTATGTCATTATTATCTGTGCCAGCCATGTCAGTGCTAATATTCCAGGTTTTCTTTGTTGCATTGGCACTATAAGACCAAAATGATTGTTGCAAATTTAGTGACATCAGCTTTGCTTTTATATTTTATCTATAAAATCTTCCTTTAAACTGAATATTTGCGGTTTTTCCAAAGTTATTGTAAGCACATTCCCAGTCTACTCAAGATCACAGGGGAAGTGAAGGTGGGTCAGTCTCTACAGTCCAGGTTTTGCAGGACACTGCCGGGTCAACTGGAAATGCATACAGTAAAATTGAATAATAATGCATAGACACAAAACAGAAAGTGAAGATAATCACCTCTTCTGAAGAGTCCATCATGTTTTTTTTAATCCTCCGTGTTTTCCTTGGTAACTAAAAACTCTGTGGAAAAGTGGTGGGTTTATGATCTCTGAAGGCTTGTGTCATATGGATGTGCCAGGAGTTTTGTTGTCATTACTTAAAATTCCTCATGGGGGCGAAATAAACAACGCACTACAGCTTCAATAAATCCCATTAAATTATAACAGAGGGTGTCTAAAAAACACATATTATTGTATCTATGCAGATAAACAATCCCTGCAGATCCCATAATATATTTCATTTTATGCACAACATGCTGTATCTATGTGTACAAAGTGGTATGCATTGGTAAATCATCTATGATGTTTGCTTAATGAAAATGTTATTGAGAACAAACTCTGTTAGCATATTTTTAATCTTAAAAATTGAAAGTACTCATGTCAGTTATTGTTACTGTTGTATGTCAGTGACTATGGCGGGTACATGTAACAATAAACATATTTTTGTTCAAAGTTGGACTGGTTGTTTGTGTTTTGTAAAGCTAACAAAGGAAATATTCCTCAAAGAGTTGAAATCAGATTCCTCACTGCTACGTAAATGCAGCATCCTAATATACTTGCATCAGTTAACAAAAAGGCCAGGCCCAGCCTCTCTGCAGATAACAGTTTGTAATAGAACAAGCAATCCCAAAACACAAGATAGCTTCTATCCAAATGAGGATGTTTCAACTGTTTTCTCAAAATGTTGTCCAACGGCGGTATCATCTCAGCCATCAAGTGCTTGGGCAGTGATCTGTCCTCTCTTGTTTGTCTTGTCTTGTTTGTTGGCTGTCACACAATGGTGCTGCCGATGCCTGGGCTGTCAGGAGAGTTCATATCCGTCTGAAGAGGAAATGAGAGGATCTGATGGCTGCCGATGGACCCAGTATCAGAGCTGCAGTAGACAATGTTAGTGATGGGAGATTAGACACGCAAGGAGCCAATATTGCACAAGTGACGTATAGAGTATTTTGATACCTTCAGCAAAAAGGGAGGCATCATGCAGGGCCTTGAACAGTTCATTTAATTTGCAGCCCATTAGTATAAATCAATACATACAGTATAGTAAAGCCCAGCTGTGGAGTCATATTTACATACTGTACATAAAAAAGACACTAAAAGATACTTAGGTTTGTTTATTATGAGCAATCTTCACCATGCAACATGCTAGTTGGAAATTACTTTTACAGATTTCATTAACTATCGCACACATCATTTTTCAAAGTATCCTGGCCAGCTTTCAATGTTGTGAAATAACCCCTGGGCAAAACTCTATCTGCATGGAGTTTCAATTTTAATTAACTAGCTAATGTGAGATCGACTCAACTTCACAGAAAACACATCATCAACATTAATCTTTGACATAATGTAGTGTGTTTGTATTGAGCCTTTGAGATCCATTTTTCATAAAACATTTTTTCCTGGCTGGTGAAATAAATCCACTTGTCCACTGAGCATTTTGACTTGTTTCAAGTCTGTAGTCTTAAAATAAAATAGAAAAGAAAATAACCCAAAATGAAACATTCATATTCAAACATTATTTTAAAGTCTTTTCTTATTTGTAGATTTTGGTTTTGGCTTGGTTCACTGCAACAGTTTTATTAAAGTTGGAGTGTTTTTTTTTTCTTTTCAAAATGAGAAAAAAACATAGTAAGGGTCCTACAGACCAGGATAGACTTGTGTTTTCTCTTTATAAATCCATTGTTTTGCATTTCTGAAACATAAAATGAAGTTGTTGTTGATTAGCTTCAATAGTAGTTTAAACCAGGGACTCACCACCAACACTACATGGCATCAGCAGATGGCGATAGAGGAACATGAATATGAGATGGGAAACAGCAGAGAGGTCCAATCAGACACGTTATAGCTTTCATGGAGTTGTAATCAGCCACAACAATGTTTGTACATAAAACATCTGTCTTTAAAGCTATGAGCAGTGTAAAATCTTCCATTATTCTGCTCCCATCTGCCCACAAATGTAACTTCTTGAGTGTATTTAACTTTTTTTATATATTATTTATGTAATTGAACTTTGCTGAGAGCAAAGCCCTCTTGTTTTTCTCTTCACGCTCACACAGTTTCACACGTTCACATCTGGAAGCTGCCCAGAAAAAACAAGGTTGTTGGATAAGGGTAATGGTGGTGAGGTAAAGGTCTTTGTTGTCTTTAATTGTCAATAAAACACATTAGTATTACACTTCACCAGCAGTATAGCTGAAACCATTGAGCTATAATTATCTGATTCTTTTTAGGTTAGGGGAGCTGAAAGACAATGTGGTCAATTTTATGAATCAGCTCTAGGGGGCACTGCGTCATCATCATTATGGACAGAGAGAGAGAGAGAGAGAGAGAGAGAG
>NC_045739.1:13835808-13858754 GCF_008692095.1 Etheostoma spectabile | reverse complement strand
AGAGAGAGAGAGAGAGAGAGAGAGGAGGATGATAGATTCCATTTCTATTCTACCTTTAATCCAACTGTGAAATTCATAAGTAAATGGCAGTCCTATTTTTTCTTCTCAGGTAGATCGCCGAAAGGCCGTGTACTGCTGCATCAACTCTGAGTTTCATCATAACACCTTTACCAGAAAACACAACCATCGGGCAAAAAATGTTGTTTGATGTACTATATTGATTATGTCTGAATGTCTTTTATGAAAAGAAAAAGAAAGAAAAAAACTATGACAAGGTTAAAGTTTATTAAAGGTACACCGTGAAGCCTAAACTGCTCACCTAATGAGCCCCGTGACAGCAGTCACATTAACTTTCCTACAACATCAGAGATAATTCTCCTAATTAACCTCAGATGCAAGCGGGCGAATGCAAAGTTATGTTTATAGGCTGCCACGCTACTCATCAAATTACTAATGAATGTGTTGTGGCTCAGAAATGTAAACCAAATGATAAAATAAGTAGAGACATGCACATCAGTTTTTCCACTTTAAACATTTTATTACAGACAAAAGAAAACAAAAGAAGTATTTGTGACTCAAAATGAATCTAATGCTGGTACACTTGTATTGTACCAACAACAATTTCTGAAAAAATATTTATTATTCTAATAATCATGTTGTTTGATCAATAATTATAATAATAATAATGCACCCTGATGAAAAATAAGCCAAAACGTTACTTCATATCATTCATAAATAGATGTGGAAACTGCAACCAAATTAAATAGATTGACCATATTGTAAAACATATGATTTCCAACAAAACAAAATGGGTTCTCTCATCGAGGCTTTACAAATTAAAGAAGTACATTTGGCAGGTTTATACACAAACTTAAAATATCTACCCCCATGACTGTTCCTCCGAAACGCAAATCCTGCTACAATGAAAAAACAAAATATCTTCAGAATTTTTTTGTCTTCACAAAAAATGATAAAGATAAGTTCAACACAATTCTAAAACACCTAATAAAACTAGTCAAAAACTTTAAAACCCACTGTTATGTTTTTTTTTTCTTTAGTAACATTTCACATTTAGCAACTTGTTTTTTTTAATTCACCTGTACAAGTGGTGTCAGGACTAAAAGGTAGGTGGGCAGGGTTACAGGTGGAGGGTGGGGTGGGGGTCCTTATTGACCAAGAGGAGGATGAGCTAAAAGGAGAGGTATCAACCTTTGACCTCTACAGTTCTGTAACGTCCTGAGGCCACGTGACGAGAGTGACACTCTCTATCAGAGCTCCGCCAGTTAAGGAGGAAATGGAGCGTTTTACAGTCTTTGCACTTCTCTCTCGTTTGGAGAGAAACAAGACCAGTGAACACAGTTTCCACACAACTTTTAGTGTGTGTATTCCCTCACTGAATCTGCCTGCAAGAAAGTCACAAAACCAAACAAAAGTAATGTTTTAAAAAAAGAAAGCAAGGGACTGCAGCTAAATACACAGATAAGAGGGATCCATTTTGGTGATATTTACAATCACTCTGTGAGAAAAAAGGAAAAGAGGGAGTCCTTTACTAGGGGCGAGGATGATTTACAAATGTCTTAAGTGTATGTGACTATCTTCATTAGGATTTCACTTTGTTTTTCCTCAGTCGGAGTGTTTCAGTCTGTCCTGAAGTACATCCACCCCTGCTGAGGTGACTATATTCTAGTTTTCTGCATTAGCGTTTCTACCCTTAGACCCTTACGTTTTGAGTATGCTTAGAGCATTTCATCTCCCCACTGAGGGCAGTCCATGGCAAACACAGAGTAATGGAGGGAAGAGGAGAGAGAGCATCTTTAAAAAAATTCAAAAGAGAATGAGAAGACTATTTTTTTTTTTTGGTCTTCACTTCCAGTATGTTGGCATGAGCTCAAAGCTCACAGCCCCCACAGAAAAATGGAAAGTTTGCTGATAAGGAAAAAAGCAAAAAAAAAATGCAAGAGAAGTGCCTCAGGTTTCTGGCCGATCTAAGTGCTTGGCAAATAGGTGAAGTTACTGTAGCAGTCTTTGGGATTTTCGAAATCCGTCACAAAAAAAAAGAAAAAGAAAATGGTGTAAAAGCAGATACATCGATGACATTGTTGTTATGGTGGAACACTCCCTGGAGTCTGACATTTGGAGGTCTTTCAACTTCAAGTGAGGTAGAGAGGCTTGTCCCGAGCTCCCATGCCACTGCTATAGAAGGAGAAGAAACTGTATTAATGTCTAACATGTGAAGACAATAATCAACTACACGTATTTTAGTTTATCTTGTATTTCATCAGGAAATCCCAGTGAGAGATCTATTTCAAGGAATACCCGGCAAAGGTAGCAAGCAAACATAAAAGCTGTCAGCAGACATCAATCACAAAAAAACTAGTCAGAATTTGCAAATCACTTGGTACTCGAAATGTCAAATACAAAGACTGTTCTCCAGTTATCTTTACCGACACACAGGAAATAATTTAGCACGCTCCCTAACTCCAAACTAAGGTTTAAGCAAAGACTCAATCTACTTCAAAGAGCACCAAACATGACTTGACCCAGGCATGATCCCATTTGACATACAGATGAATCAGCTCTAAATACAGGAGACTTCCAGCACTGCTGCTTCTCGGAATAGCAACATCAAGTTTCAGGTGTGAGACAAAACAACATTCCTCTTGTACCTGCTTGAATAGCTTGATTCAATAAGGCAATGTGTGCTGAGCAAAACACAGGCAAACTTAATTGGATGTCACACTTTCTCCAAAGCTCGGTAATAGCATTGTTCTACTGCTGCATTACTCATTTCAATTTCAAGGAGATGCCTTGCTTTAGCAGAGAAATCGCAGTTCATGATTAATACTGTCTGAATCTCTGAGTGTTAAAGTGAAGTGGTTTAGAGCAACTCATTTGGAAAATGAGTAACTGTCAGACAACTACTTACTATTCTCAACAGTCAAATGTCCTGGATTGGATTTAGAGAGGCAAAGACGTTTTTATTCTGGGATGGTTAACCATCATGTCAGTAACACAAATAAAATAAATAAATAAAAAATACTGTATATACTGTACTTACATTTTTTGAAGCTGCACTTTCATATGGGTCTTTGTAGTTTTGCTTATTTAAAGCTAATGCACTTGCACTTACTACTTATTGTTGGAGTTTGCACCTTCAGGTTTGAAAACACTTAATTGAAAGTTGCTTTGGATAAAAGTTTTAGCTAAATGACATGTACTGTAATGTAATGTAATGCAACAATAATCACTATACATAACGCAATATGTGATGCACTCACCTGCAGTGGTTGGGTCCACAGTCCCTGTTGCAGTACTCGCTGTCCCAGTCAGGGTTCTGGCCGTGCACTGGGTTAGGGGCCCCTGGAGACTGTGAGCCCCCGACACTGTTCTGGTAATCAGCCTGAATATGGGAGAATCCCTGCCGATTGGAGAAGAGAGAAAGAACAAAAAAGCAGTTATATCGTTCTAGCTTTGAGATGGCCAGCCATTAAAGTTTGCTGAGCCATGATACTGTATGACGCCAAATGTTGTCAGTGGTCGTTATCAGTTGCTTTTGAGCTTAGTGGGTGGGAAACAGAAACAGGAAGCACTTTTTCTCTCTCCATTTACTTATTGGTCAGGTAAAATGGGTCTTAAAATCCCACTTCTTACACAGACGTGACAACCCCCTGCTGGATTGGAGACATTTTAGACTCCTTGAAACTATGGAAAGAAGAAAATAGTTTGTTTGCCACTACATTAGTGAAAAAAGTTACGTTTTTAAAGTGTTGTTCTCCATGGTTGAAGTGTGATTGAGGCCTTTTATACAATACAGTGAGATTGAAGGGAGAGTTTTCCCGTTTTTATGAGCAACTGATAAAAACATTGAATATTTAAATTTAAATCATAGCCCAAAAAGCATTACAGTCAGAGACAGACAGAGTTTCAATGAAATATCAACAATGCCTCAACGTGTAATACTGTAAATATATATAAAATATTAGTAATAATTTAAAAAAAATGAGTTGTGATTACAGGTGATAATATCAATACATTCAGCAGACATTTTATTAGGTGATTATATGAAGAGATTTGGCAAATGCATGTGTTTCATCATGTTTATGTTTCATTTTAATAATAGCCATACCAACCTGTTGGCTGAGAGGAGGGGAATGCATAGGCGCCTGGAGCCCCATTTGGTGTGAGATGATTGGCTGTGACTGCTGCATGCGAATTGGCTGGTTGAGCAGGGAGCTCTGATGCAGGGAGAGTTGAGCGTGGGGGTGCAGAGGTGGGCTGATCTGGAAGGGAGATGGGGGAGAGGCACTCATGCTGGGTGGCAGCATCTGGGATTGGCTGAGGGTCTGGGCCAGGGTGTGGCGGGGCGGCCCTGCGTAGCTCTGGAGGTCTGACAGGGGGAAGGAGCCCGGCGGGCCTAGGTAGGGTGAGGAGGGCTGGGGGGGCACGCTGTACAGCGGCTGCTTCGGGGGCAGCATGTGGGAGGGCTGGCTGGTCTGCTGGGCACTTTTTGGTTCAGGGTCATTGTATGTCTGTGGATGAATAAAACACATTTTTAATAAGATACCCATTTAACAAATTACAAGTCATCATCATCATCATCATCACCACATCAATCATTAAGCTCTAATCACATTTCTCTCTGTTTTTTTAAGCAGCATCCAGCGTGACAGAGACAGACATGGCTCTAGCAGCATCCATTACACTTACCCCTGAGCTGGGAAATTTTGTTACTTTTTAACTTGGTTCTTATTATACATTACGTCATTCAACCAAGTTGAAAAGGAAGCGTTGTGTTGTTTGCTACAACAGTTGCAGGGATTTTCAATCAGTTTCATTTAGTTTTTGTTGGACTCACAGACAAGGCTTTAAAAGAAGAGTTTGGGAAAAAACCTATCAATATTCACTATTTTTCTTTCTTGCTGACAGTTAGATGCCAAGATTGACAGAGCCTGGTTTCCTGTTTCCCCCTGTTTGCAGTTTTTGTGCTAAGCTAAGCTAACTGCTTCTTGGCTTCAAATGGACAGACGTGAGAGTGGTCTCAATCTTCATATCTAGTACATTTTCTGAAATATTCAATTATTCCTTTAAGATTATGTTAAATTTACTTTTGGTTAATGAAATGTTATCATGACAAATAGTCAAAATTTAAAACATCAAGGTTAAGAAATACCGTAATTCCTGGTTGATTCTGTCACAGTCGTCTGCATCGCTACAGAGCGAAGCAGCTAACAGAGTGAATGTGTGTTCCTTGCTTGCCTGGTGAAGCTGTCCAATAAGGGTAGTTGACAATAAAGCTCCTAAGAGCAAATCTTTTTCAGCATATTGATGCTCACTGTGTAATATATATTAAATCTTTTGCGTATCCTCGGCCTTACAGCTTTCACTTCACAGGCACACATGTAGACGAGTTGACGGATGGGGAAACAGGGTCAATGTTAAAAATGGATTCAGGGAATCACCTGAACGTGACCTTTCTCTTTTTGGACAGTTTCACTCTGAGCAGGTACAGCACCTAAAAAATTCCCCCTCCTCCACCTCACTCTGCCCCACCCTCTCCAGGACCCTATGATGAGCTGTCAAATTGCTCATCTCCAGCCATCAGTGTTGATTAGAAGGTAATGGAGCCCATTTGTATGAATAGAGCTTGGGCCGGGGTAATGATCAATAGACACCTTGACAGATAGATGGGAAAAAGAGAGAGACACACACACACACACACGCGCGCAAACACACACACACACACACACACACACACACACACACACACACACACACACACACACACACACACACACACACACACACACACACACACACACACACACACACACACACACACACACACACACACACACACACAGGAGCCTGGGCAGAGAAATGAGGCTGTTTGCCTGCAGAACAAATGGAATGACAAAAGGAATCTTCCTTACACTACATTGTGTAATGTTAATACAAGACGGCACTAAACAATGCAATCCACAGTCCTCCTTCTTGCCTTTCTTTATTCCCAGTGCTACTATGCTCGTGCATACAAGATGACATCATTCACTGGGCAAAAAGGATGTCATAGATCTGGATTATCAGGAAGGTGTCAAAGGTGGAAACGGCAGAAAAAAACTATGATTGCTTGCGTTGAATTGGTTGTACTTCCTGTTGTAGATGATGAGATGGAGAAAATCGATCATCCAATACATGACACAGGTGTCTGTTGGTGTAAGATACATTAAGGGTTTGCATTCTCTAACGACACATATAATACTTCAACCTGATATTATGTATAGCGCATGAGGGAGCAATCATTTTCTATCCATCCCTCATACATGTTTTGGCCATATGCTGGTGCTGACCCCTCCCCCAACCATATCACCATACCAACTACAATCCCCAACCCCCAACATCTGCACCCTATGGAAATCAGGTATTGTTCCAAATACGGACTGCTTATTTGCATCAGATGCCCCCTCCTTCTCCCCCAACACCACCACCTCAGCCCAAGAAAGCCCCGCCCAGCCCATTAGCAGGGATTTTCCATCCAATCCATCATCAGTCTTAGCCAGGGCCGGTGTGTCATAAGCGTTACCTTGGAAACCAGACTGGCTCGGTACGCGGCCAAGGCTTTCAGGTACTCTTTCTTAGCCGCTTCGGTTTTCCTCTTGTACCCCTGTGAAGAGAGAGAAAGAAAAAATCTAAACGAGAGGCTTCGGGTGAGAGGAGAGGTTGACGTGCTCATAAATGTGCAGACACACGTCTCTCTCTCAATACACACACACATCATTTTTATCTAATACTTTCTTAAACATATCACACACACACACGCACACACCCACACACACACACACACACACACACACACACACCCTTAATGTGTCCCTTTCCATCAGAACCAATGGTACAGAACACCTCTATTTCCTCATCACAGCACTAAAACTCCCTCATCCTAATGTGTCTCCATCTATCGTAGCAACACATCATTTCCATTCCAATCCACCTAGAGAAATGAACTGGAACTCTCTCTCTCTCTCACTCTCCTTCTCTCCTTTTAGCTCCACAAAAAGACTCCCATCAGCATACTGACATTAGTGATACACCACAATGGTTGTTGTCATTTGGTACATTAGGATGCAATCCCTGCCTGTCGATGAGTTTTGTTTGAAACTGCCTTCCATATTGTCATACAACTAACTGCTGCTGCTGTGTTTGAAAAAGCTCAGTGTGTTTGCATTAAGAATGTGGGCTTAAGAGTGCATAGGGATGTGTGTTTGTGCACTCAGGTATTTTTTCCAGGTATTGTCTGTGTAGGATATAGTGTCTGCAAATGGGGCTATTACTGTAGCTACAAGGGCTAAAGGCAAAATGATTGTATATTATGCAAAACAGAAAGGAGAGAGAAATATGTTTGTCAGTATAAAACCAAAGTATGTATGCAGTGCATTGTAGCCTACTTATTAGATAGGGCTTGATATTGACAATTCTTTTGAATATATTGTTTCTACAAAATCCTATTTTTATGTGGTTGATGTGCATGCAACAGAACTAATGCTCAAGAAGAAGCAGTTCAGAAAATATAATGCTTTTAAATGCATACCACATACTAAAAAAAAACTTTACACAGTATCCTTTGCGAAGAGTAAACCTTCCGCATCCTAACAGATTTGCTAATAGCAAAAGAAGTTAATAACAGTTATCTCTTGGAGTTGAATAACCATGATACAAAACACCATGACACTGTCATCATTAACTTTTCCTACCTATTACTGCTGAGCTGGAGATGATGTTAAATAGCTACAAAAACAATAGACTACTCTCACTTGATAGCCGAGATGTCCTTCAGCTAAATCCAAGGACGAGACAATAGTGAAGGGGGGGGGGAGGGGGGGGATCACAAATTCTGTATTCTAGGCAGGATCAAAATAGCTAAGGTACATAATAAATAAAGAGTGGAAATGAGAACTTCACACATCCCTGCTTGTCAGAGGGCCAATGAAGATACATGGTGTGAAGGCATCAGCTGTGGGCCATACCTGGGCCTGCAGCTTTGTGGGAGTTTTGTTTTTGGCAAACAAGATATATTTTGGAAAAGTCCTTTCTATGGACACTACACTGCTGAGAAAAACTCGGCCTTTGCATTTTGAAAACAAGAAGAACACCAATAAGGGTTTGTGTATGTGTGTGTATTCATATTCAGGAATATATGCAGGTGTGCACTATAGCACGTGGGTATAAGTAAATCTACCTAATGCATAAAATATCCATCCTAAACTCCTTAAAATATCCCCAGGTGCTTGTATATTTTTCCTATATCGACCATTTCTTGCCTGTAAAATGTCCAACTTTGTTAGTTTCAGACTGTTTTACGGCTGCTGTTGCACAGAATGCTCCCTCAACCTTCCCCTCCTTCCCTTTGCTTGAATTAAATTTAGAAAGAACATTTTTATGAGAGTCAGGGGAGTGGGGATAAACGGATGGATTATCTTTAGAAAGAGAAGAACTAGCTCATTAAGGTGAGCTGTATCTCACAGCTATGTTCTGGTAATTACACACTACACAGCACATAATGCCAGGGAAAAGCTGCTTGTTTGCTGCAGCACACACGCCATCTACTGGTAAGATGGGAATGTGTGCATGTGAGTGCACATGTGTCTGTGTCAGTGTTTGCACGTGCACTTGTTCCTGTGAGTGCCAAACATTTTCTGTGTACGCATAGAAAATATATGTTAAAGTTTACATACTGTACTACATTTGTGTACCTTTGTGCAGTCACATGTGGAGGAAATAGTAGTTCCTTTCACTTAAAACCTCCATTTCTGGGAAGTCAATAATGTTGATAATATGTCATTTTCACAGTAATTTCCCCAATATATTTTTCACAAATTCCTGCATGTTTCCTCATCCACTTTATTGTTTTGGATATTCAAGACCTGCATGTTTTTTTTTTTTACCTGCTTCTGTTCCTCTCCTAGGCTGTCCCACATAGAGGCCACGATCTTGGAGACATCTCCAAAGGTGGCATTGGGGTTTTGGCCCTTGATGGCCGCCTGGGTGTCTCTGAAGAAGAGCGCGTAGGCCGACACAGGTTTCTGTGGCTCATTGGGGTCCTTCTTCTTCTTCTTCTTTTGAGGTTTGGGCTTGGGCTTCATCATTTCTGCAGAGGCCCGCTTCTCACTGCTTATCTGGAGGCAGAAAGAAGGATGGAGAGGGAGGAAGAGAGACAAGAGAAAGAGACAAAGAAGTTGCTGGTCATAAATCAGTTGATGAAAATAACTCTTTTGCTGAAGCTACTACAGAAAGAAGCTTGAGGAGTCATCCAGTTTGCAGCGTATGTAGGGGCATGATGTATTAAGATATTCTAGATTTTTGCAAAGTTAAATATATATATAAAACCTCAGCACTAAAAAATGTGCACATGACGCTCAGCATGCTTAAAATAGGCAAATAGAACATTCAATTAAGGCTGAAGAGAAGGTGAAAGCAGCAGAGTTCTGCGAAGAGCAGCAGCGGCTTGTTCTGAGAAGAGAAATCAGATTAATTTACGGACATGGGTGAAAGAAGGCTAACAGGACATCAGTGAGACAGGTTAGACTCTAGGGTGTGGGAGGGGTGTTGGGAGGTGTGGTTCAGGAGAAAATGGACAAAATTCCAGAGAGAGAGTCCATTGGTATCACATTATCAGCTGTTAAATCACTGGATTCATGGATATTTTCAGATATTCTTTCAGTCTTTATTTTGTCACTTTCATGTGGATCACAAAGCATTCAACTCCACTTTCTGAGGAAACCATAAAAAAGGATTTAATCTTTATTTTCATAGGATGTACCCAGTTGGTTTGTCAACAATAACATGCTGCAATCTCACAACATTTTCAGGAAACAAAAAAAACGCTCACATCTGTGATGTACTCGATCCAATACACATTTATACATTTTCATTTTCCGTGCAGGATTTTGACGGGGAGTCAAATCCGGGTCACCTGATCCTGGTTGTGATTCTATATGGAAATTGCCTTCTTTGCCGAGTAGAGAACACATCAAGAACAGGAGAAAGAGAGAGAGGAAGGGAGTGGGGAGTGAGAGAGGGAAAGATAAGGAGAAAGGGAAAGAAGAGGTGCAGCTGAGGGAGGATGGCAAGGAAGAAGTGACGGCGTGATGTTGCCATTAGTATCAGTGGAACATCAGTTAACCTGATTTCTTGGTTGCTATAAACGCAGGAAATAACAATCCAATTTCCATCCACATAATGGAAGATATAATGACATATTGAATATCTAATGATACACAGTGCATTGGTATTATGTCAAATGAAGGATGCTTATGTGTACTATTTACGGGTGAAGTGTTACTCAAATATTGCTTTGATTGAAGTGAGGGTGAACTCCTTTATTTTTGACAAAGGTAGCAAATCTCCACAGCCAAATTCCAAATTGAAACAGCTTTAAACGTTCTCTTTTAAAATCCACTGATCCTGGGTTTCAGTGTTAAAACTCAGCAGGTGGAGAACAAACCATGAACACGATTTGTTCCTGTGCTAGTATCAAACAGCAACTTGAGGACATTTAAAGATGCTCACATCCATCTAGCGTACTTGTCACAGGATTAAGCAATAGCCAGTTATCCCCTTAACTGTCAATTGGAAAACAAGAAATGACTGCCTTTGAAAATCGCATTGTTTCAGTAAAGCATTCACAGACAAACAACACACTGTATTCTACACAGCATGAAATTAACTAATCAAAATTCAAGGTCCAGGAGCACATTTGGCAGCTAGAGAAAAACTTCAAAATGGTTTTTGTGGTGTGCGGAAATGAATGGATGTTCTCATTCAGGGTGATGCGGAAGTATTGCTTGTCTATTTCACAGCTTACAGGTAATATTCTTTTTTTGTGTGTGAGTACGCCTGGTTTCATTAAAAAATAATCATCCCTCACTTTTAGGCAATGAGGCAGAAGACAGGCATTTGAAACGACATCTGTTCCACTCAAGCCTTTGAAGTGAAAATAGAATAAAATGAAGGTAGAGCTAATGGAATGACAAAATAGAAAGAAAAAAAGGCTAAATAATCTGCAGGAAAATCCACATGTATTCATACAAAGGAAAGAGTGACATGCAATCAACCAGGAGAACAAGGGACTTATTATTTATATTTCTTATATTATTTATAGTATTGTCCTCTCTTATTGTACAATATTCCTGTCTGTGAATTTATAGGAGGTCAGATGAAATATCGATAAAAAAAAATACAGATGGCTCAACACACAGTAGCTCTGAAAAGCGAGCAATAAACCAAAACTCTACTCACTACAGTATAACAGTGTTACAGGATAAATCCAGCCTTAGATACTTTGTTAGACACTTAATCAATCTGGAATCTTTTAATTTGCTTTCATTTTCTCTCAGCCTGTCTAATCAACATTTACTGCTGTCAGTAGTTTTCAGCATTTCCCAGAAGACCTTTAGAAAAAAAGACAAGAGTGGGTGTGAACTTTACTGCAAAAAGATCAATTAAAAATAATCTAAGAAAATCTTGTCTAGATTTAACTAAGTAAAATAATCAATCTATTTTGGGGCTAGAGCTGACTTAAAACAAGAGTGAAAGCGTCTGTCACAATCAAATCCCAAGCATCTATGTTTCAAGAAGGAGACCAGTGGACAACAGGCACAGTCCAAAGCTGGGAGATATGGAGAAAAAAATGATCAACCTATTTTTTACCAATTACATAAATGTCCATATTGCGGCAATATTGTAGGGTTGACATTAGGTGCTTTCACAAAATATTTACACAATGAGACTTTAGATAAATAATCATTAATAATGTTGATTTAATGACTAAAGCCTGGATAAAGGCAAATAATAGAACAGCTAGAACAATCATGGTAAGTTCAGAAAATGACATCACTTTATTGTAATGCAGCTTTTAAAACCAAGAAAAGACAACACTTATGCCATATTACAATATACATTGATATTCAATATCGTATAGATATATTGCCTGTCCCTAGCACAGTCTTCACTGCAAAATGTATATATGTACACTACCGGTCAAAAGTATGGGGCCACTTACAAATTTCCATTCCACTCGATGTTAGACAGAATACCAGCTGATCTGAGTGGGGGGCTGATCTTTAATGCAATATCTACATTGCCCATTATCAGCAACCATTCATCCAATGTTCCAAAGGCCCATTCTGTTCACTAATCTGATATCATTTAAAAAAAACTAACTGAGAAAACATTGGAGAACCCTTTTGCAATTATGTAAGCACATAATGTAATATGAAAACTGCTGCGCTGGTTAAAAAAACAATGCAACTGATCTCAACTGGTATTCTGTCTATAATGGAGTGCAATGGAAATTTCGAAGTGACCCCAAACTTTTGACCGGTAGTGTATATATCTTGGTGAGAAAGTAATAATTATAACATTCATTACACTAAAACATACTTGTTTCCAGATCCTTTATCAAATACTGTAACCAGCGGTTACTTTAGTTTATTCTTCTTTCCCTTAATCACAAACAAACATCAGAGTGGTTTTACTTGCTGGCTTTACAGATTCTTGTTGGTGGATAAAACCAACTCGCCACTCATACACTATACAATATCAAGCTTATTTTCATCAGTTTTCTTATGCAGGTGCAGAGAACAGTAATGATTGTGACAGCTGTTGTTGTCAGTTCAGAAAAATAGAAAAAGCAACAGTCACATCCCTTATTCATAACGCAACATCTTGTGGCTGCACTGCATTCTGGTCTATTTTCTGATACTGTCAGTGGAGAGACTGGTAGATGATCCTCTTCAACGATGGATTTCTCCCTGTGTGACTGTTGATGCAAAATAGAGACTCTAAAAAGTAACTCTTTGAGTCTGGTGTGCTGACACTGGATCCTGACAATTGCCTTTTGTATTTTAGATTGATGGACATCTTTCTCCTGTCCTGTATCGCTGTAGTTGTACTGGAGATATTGTGATGTGACATGATGTAATTTTGTGTAACTTTGGCCAGATATCTACAGTAATAGGAAAAATACATGTATGACCTCTGAATAACAAACTGGATAACAATGTGCAAGCTACATTGCGTTTAGCCCACAGAGCTAATGCATGCTAACTACTGTGGTCGAGGGTGAAAAAACAATACTAAGTCTCCTTTGTCTAAACCAGCGTGAACTAAGCCGCCAACACACTTTGATTAACTCCCATAGTGACCACCGCAGCGCATAGTGCTTACTTCACGTCTTTCGTTTTTAGCCTTCACAATAAAAGCAAAACTTAAATTTAGTAGCTAAATAAAATAGCTTACACTCCTAGACACTATTTTTTGCTGACCCTAATATCAAACAAAACTGAGCTGTAAATCCACCACTTCTAAACAGAAGGCAAAAGATCATTTTGCTTTCTAGGTATAATAGTTATCTTGGAGCCTGACTGGGCAAAGCCTCTTTTCCTCCAGGCAACTGCCTCCATCTCACTCGGACTCACCTGGGTCCGGCTTCACAGCTGCCTATATCCGTTGCTGACATCTTCACCGAGCGGACAGCACAACTTGACGTAGTAGAATGATTTTACCCCAGAGAGCAGCATGAAAAACAAGAAGCCCTCACTCTTACTGACAAAACAAGTGTCTTGACGGATCTAAGTCGACTGAGGGGTCACTGACTGATGATTTGAATATTCAACTGTCAGGAGAAGCCCTGCAACTTAATGGGCTACTCATTGTTTTAATTATTATAGTTAATGTAATACGCAGAGATGGCAAAAGTACTCACTTTCCGTACTTAAGTAGAAGTACAGATACTTGTGTTAAAAAATACTCCGGTAAAAGTGGAAGTACTGATTAGACTTCCTTACTCAAGTAAAAGTAACAAAGTACAGGCTTGAAAATTTACTTAAAGTATAAAAGTAAAAGTAGCCTTGCGAAAGCTACCTGGAGCACACAGATGTTACTAGAGAGACGCTGACAAACTTCAGTGGACATGGAGGACACGTCTTTATATGGCAATGACTACATTTTAAATGGCTGTTTGCCAATAGGCCTAAAACATAACATATATGATTATTATGACAGAGACTGGGACTTCAGGTTAATAAGATTCTGACTTACTAGCAAGATATGAATTCAGTTGTGATTCTGTGAGAATTCGCAGATCTAGTTTCTATTTTTAGTCTTTCCCCCTAACATAAAAATATAAAAATATGAATGACTAAACAGACATTAATGAAGAAGTTCCCCAGCACATTGGCCAGGAGTCCTTCTTGATGTCTACTGTCTCAAACATCTCTCTCAGATAAGGCTGAGGATGATGGGAATGTCTTGCTGTTTTCTTCATTTTCAATCATGTTGCCCTCCTTACTATGTGCTAACGTTGGCGCCATCAAACCTCAATGATTTGCTGTGAATTAATGCAGAATGCTGAATCTGTTGAGTTGTCTTAGTCGTGCGTCAAATACAGTAGATGTATTCCCATCCATTTAGACTGAATATGGTATTGATGACGTAAACAATAATAAGGATAACTCCAGTGAAATGATGTGAAAGTTGAGGACTAGATGAGGACTGGATTAAAGCTGATTCTGGTGTCCAACTTCACCCCAGGTGTGTCTGTTAAAACACAGACGGAAACAACTTCTCTCTAGCTAAGTTTCCATCCACTTGTCAACTGAACTACAGTATCTGGAGTTCGGTCAAAAAAAAAAAAAACTCATGCGAATAAAGCTGTGAAACTGTTGATGCTTCATTGAGATCAACGTGCAAACTAGCTAACAGGTGAAGAACACACCAAAACCACTAGCTAACAGGTGAAGACCACACCAGAACCACTAGCTAACAGGTGAAGACCACACCAGAACCACTAGCTAACAGGTGAAGACCACACCAGAACCACTAGCTAACAGGTGAAGACCACACCAGAACCACTAGCTAACAGGTGAAGAACACACCAGAACCACTAGCTAACAGGTGAAGACACACCAGAACCACTAGCTAACAGGTGAAGAACACACCAGAACCACTAGCTAACAGGTGAAGAACACACCAAAACCACTAGCTAACAGGTGAAGACCACACCAGAACCACTAGCTAACAGGTGAAGACCACACCAGAACCACTAGCTAACAGGTGAAGACCACACCAGAACCACTAGCTAACAGGTGAAGACCACACCAGAACCACTAGCTAACAGGTGAAGAACACACCAGAACCACTAGCTAACAGGTGAAGAACACACCAAAACCACTAGCTAACAGGTGAAGACCACACCAGAACCACTAGCTAACAGGTGAAGAACACACCAAAACCACTAGCTAACTTACTTTAAATGTGAAGAACTATAGACCAACAACAGGCTTAAGTGAACCGACAACATGAGTTATACGACTTACAGTTCTCAAAGACTCTCACACACAATCTCAGCTGGTTATCCTCCGGACAGCTTGTCCCCTTTTATTTCTCTCACTTTTTTCCCGTGTGGCGCGCGCACTCGCTCGCGGTGTGTGGCGCGTGTCCGCGCTATTGCCGACATGGCAACCTCTTGTAAAAACTAAAGTAACGAGCCATTTGTAAAATGTAAGGAGTAGAAAGTACGATATTGTGTTAAAATGTAAGGAGTAGAAAGTAAAAGTGCCACAAAAATAAATAGTAAAGTAAAGTAAAAATATCAGAAAAATCTACTTGAGTACAGTAACGAAGTATTTGTACTTCGTTACTTCCCATCTGATGGTAATACGTGTCGGCAGGCTCAGGGTTACAACAGTAACATAAACTGCAGCCAACGTGTGCAGAAATCTGCTTTAGGTCATTTTCTTCTCTCACATCTCCTGCTTTACTTTAACTGTCCAGTAGCTTGCAAGCAGAACCACAGACATGTGGGAGGGACACAGTGGCTAGCACTGTCGCCTCACAGCATAAAAGTCAAGGGTTTGATCCCCGGTCAGGGCAGGGCCTGTCTGTGTGGAGCTTACATGTTCTCCCTGTGTTCACATGGGTTGCCTCTCACCACCAAAACATGTATATTGAATGATTAGATTAAATTCACTTTACAGAGACGACCAGAAACAGCACACAGCTTTTGCTAGAAAAGAAGACCACCATGTTCTGTACAGTACAGTCTAAATATATTTTGTTTGCAGGTTTCTAGTTTACTAGCAAAGGACCGAGCCTCAGCTTGTTCATCCCATCAGCGTTTCTGTTGTCTGAGGGGTGGGGGATATGGGGAGACAGATAGGGAGAAAGGGGGGGGGGCTGTAATTCTGAATGGACAGCACTGCACTGGCAAGACAAGATTAGAATTGACAGCCTGATAACTGTGTCACTATCAAAACAGCAGTGAGAGAGAGAGAGAGAGAGAGAGAGAGAGAGAGAGAGAGAGAGAGAGAGAGAGAGAGAGAAAGAGAGAGAGAGAGAGAGAGAGAGAAGAGGATTGGAAAGAGTGAGATGCAAAGGAAAAAAGAGAGTGAGAGTTGATGTAGAGAGAGCAGATAAACGGTGGAGGGGAAGTGGAGTGATGCAGAGAGAAGAGGGTAGATAACAAAAAGAAGGACGAGCACAGACGCAAAGACCAACAAAGTTTAAGAGACACGAAAATTAGACAATAAAATCAAGTAATAGTATTGGAAAGTATAAAACTGTCCAATCACAGCCTCCTGAATATATGCATCATCATCATCAAATACTTACACTGAGGAGCAAAGTGGAGTGTTCTGCACATTATAGATTTTAAAAGGCCATAAAATCTAACATGAACTACTGAAAGGTGAAGCACAGAAACAGAGCAGAAAACTAAATCAGAACTGATTCCCATCCAGTTTACCCATCCAAACATTTCTTTGGATTTGAAGCCAAATAACTGTAAAATGGGAATATACAAATAGGCTGTCAGTGTGTAGTACAGTTTTTGGTTCAGAGTTAGTGTGCAAGTATCAACAGAGAATACACAAAAAACCCATTTTTACATTCTAGTCATCAATCAAAGAATGGTTATGAAATAATCTTTGATTAATTACTGACTTGAAAAAAAGTAAAAGTAGTCTCAAAAGCCACGTTTTCAATAATGAGAACAGATTTAACACCTCCTCAGTATTTAACTGCCTAATTGTTGAACTTTGTAAAGTATGTTAAGAGGCATGTAGTATATTTTCCAATCAAAGTAAATTTATTTATCCGCTAGGAACCTCATTTGTGTAAAAACTTCAGTAAACATGAATCATGAATTCTTGATTTTTTTTCTTACCACTATTTCTGTCTACCTGATGAATCTAAGTCAAATAATCACAGTATTTTTACTAAGAGTGAATATTTACATTTGTAAAAACTAAAATTTGCAAATGTGATAAAGTGGAATAAATGTCTTTAACAATTCAAGCACAGACCTCTCCGCACAAAACCTACTGGAGAGAAGCTTAGTGCAGCTGTTACAGACTCTAAGCCTTTGTGGGTTTATAAATAGATAAATGACCATGGTTAGAGAAGCAGCAGTGAGGATATGGTAATTCCAAAATACCATATATAACTTTTCTGCAATTTTTTTTACCACTAGCTTCAACTCAGAGCCTTAAAGAAAAAAGGGAGCTCCTGAAGTTTGTTCAGTGCAACAAAAACATCAGGCAACAAAGTGATTGTGGCATACCTCTTATGAGTGGCTACAAAGTCAGCAGGTTCACAAATGTAAAAGCATGTTTGTCATCTGAATCATCCATCTAGTTGTTAGCTGCAGCTTGTGCAGATGCAGGTAGTATACAAAAATGTATGATAAATGATGAATACTATTCAAAGTTTTTCCAACATCATGTATTTGAAAAGAATTACAACATGATGCAAGTCTACTTGCCAGTATGATCTGATGATTTTGGAGTGGAAGGGAATAAATGCTGGAGTGGGTTTCGAGAAAGAGTAAGCAAGTCTTTGTTAACTTTCCATAATTAGGGTAGGAGATTATGTGGGCTTACATTTGGGTTTTTATAACATACATTCTGTTGTTTTTTTAGATATCGGTTTTACCTTACATTTCAAAGTGCCCCTGTGTGTAATGCTGTCAAGATTGTGGCCTTACAAAATGTTGGCAGGCGGGTTGAGAATGCAAACAAAGCTGTTTGAAATCTGAATGATTCAACTTTCTCTAAACTAAGACTGCTTGTAGACGTCAAGAATGGAATCCAAAATACAGGATGCTTGTTGAAATTGTTTGAATATTACAATGTGTGATAGTTAATTTAAAGTACAAGTTACTATAAATTCTTCATATCTAATACTACCTGCCAATTATTTTACAATCACCCATGTGTTAGTCTGTCTTTGTGTATTCCCATCATCTAGTTCACCCTGAAGGCTTGATGGATTAAAAAATGTCTTAAAATATATACTGTGCCTTACTCATCTGGAAGTGATTACAGCTCTATGTCAAACTGCCCATCTGTAAGCAATGAGCAGGACTGCATGTCAAAGCTGCCGCACAGATCTCTGATTAGAACCAGGCACATGTCCAGAGAGCAGCACTCATCAAATAAAAATACAGCCCGGCCCAAACAACAACGAACCGGAAGTGCATGATTGTGATCTAAAAAACATGAAAGGACATTGTATAGACCTGATCCATAAAGAGCCTATTATGGAATTTGTATCCAGTTCTGGTACCATGCCATTACAAATATTCAAGGTCTTTATCATGTGGAGTATTTCATTAGTGTTTTTTAAACATGTGGGCTTGCATTACTGAGCTGGCAATGTGGATTTGATTTCAGTCAATATTCCTTTTGCAGATATTTTAATTCAAACTCAATTCTCAAACCCAAAGCCATTGTTGAACTTAGCTGCATGGTTTATCTGACTCTGTAAAATGACTGACATCTTTGAGGAGCTCCTCCCTACAAACTCTGCCTAACAGCACTGGACCTACTTAATCAGCCTAAATTGCAAAGTGGAGGCCCTTGTATTTGGTAATGTGGTGAAAACAGTGGCAAGTGAGAGCTAATTAGATTAATGGTAGTTTAACGAGCTGTTGGAGGGGCCCCCGCAGATTGGATTTTAATAAATAGTGGCAAAAGCATCTGCTCTGCACTTCCTGGCTCTGCTGGTATCCTAATTGGCCCCAGTGGGTTGCTGTAGCTCAGCGCTACACAGTGCAATTTAGAAGGGGAAAAGGATAAATGCTTTACTTCAGTCCAGGTAAGTCTGGGAAAAAAGCTAAAAAAGTCTTTATGATTGTATGGCTTCACAGGCAATGGTTTCTTAACATTAACACAGCACTAATACAATTTCTAAGACTTTTATTACGCAAGAGAAGATAATATCTCAAAGTCCAAATAAAACAGATATGAACATTTTCATCTTTTTTGTTTGTTTTCAACATGAAATGTTCCCATGATGAGGTCTTTGAAGAGACAACAGTACAGAAAAAAACAATTAATCAAACATGAATGAGCGACCACTGCAGGGTTATTTCCATAGCAACAGCCCAAGGGGACAACTTGAACCCTTTAATGTGAGCTGGTGATGTCTCTTTGTAAACATCTGTGCAGTGGGGGGAGAAAGCCAATGAGAGAGCCTGGCAACAGAGGCATCACAGGGCAGCAACCTCTTAGTAACAATCAAAGTTTCTATTATCTAGTGCTGAAAGAACCTAAAAGTACTCTGAAATATTGCATTCAGGAGCATTTGGAGTTGATAAGCATCTTTGTACTACTGCTGTTGAGTGTCCAAAAATAGGTAGTAGTGCAGGAGATAATTTTCAGTGAAGCTTGCATGTGCTAAAAACAATATGCAAATTATCAGGACAGATTGATGTTTCAACGTTTTTTTAATTTATACTATTGCGGAGTCACGTGATCGGCTGAACAGAGATGGCGGCTTAAGGTGTAGCTCCTTGCCCAAATAGTTGTTTTATGTGGTTCCAACTTCAATATTTTACCACGTTGTGCTCATTAAAGTTACTTGAAGCAAAATGGCAAACAAGAACAAAGTCCAACGCGGTGATACGGCAATTGCAAAGGCATTGCTGGAAAAACAGAAAAAGCTACCTGGAACCATGTTTTTCTCAGATTCAATCTCAGATTCAACAGATGGGGATCAACAACGACAATAAGCTAACTGCTATCCATGCCCAGCTAGCATCTCTAACTGCAGGCTTTGGATCTATCAGATCTGATGTGAACAACCTGGTAAGGCTAGCACATAAGGAAGACAGAAACCGAAGATGCAACATCTGCATTGTCGGCCTGAAAGAGCGGCTAGAAGGTGCTAATGCTATCTGGTATCTCTCGCGGTCCCTGCCTAAGTAGTTTCCAAATCCAGCAGATGCTCAGATTGAGATTATGAGAGCCCACCAAATTTACAGTGATAGCCCAAAGAAGAATATCAATACCAGTTGCACGCTGATTTTCAAAGTCCTCCACTACACAACCAGACAGGTGATCCTACAAGTTACATGTAAATTTCCTCTCGTCATTGAAGGCCGGAATCTTGCTTTTTTTTTGTGTCCTGTATGTTCTTGTTGTGTGTTTTACATGTTTTGTATGTTGAGGGAGTTAACTTTGGATGCACTATTGTTAGGATTTAGCAAAATGAAAAGCAGTAGCAAGATCCACATGTAATTTCATTTAGAACGCAGCTGTTTTGATAATCGGTGATCTTTTACTTTTAGTTTGGAAATGTGGCGGACTGAATGCTCCTCATAAACGAGCCGGGACACCGGGCTTACTAAAAAAAGAAAAATGATGACATTGCATTATTACAGGAGACGCATTTACTGCAGGTGGATACCGTCTGTTTAGCCAATAGATTCTATCATACAATTTCATCCTCCGCAGCAAGCTTAAAAAAAAAAAGGCGTGGCCATTGTTGTCAAACGGAATCTCCCACTTGTCCTCTTGGTCAAATGATACAGGCAGGATTGTGGTTTCCACAACAGAATTTGGTGCCAGAAAAATTGCATTTGTTTCAGCTTATGCGCCAAATGTTTTTGATGACCATTTCTATAAGGCACTCACAAATCAAATGCTGTAATTAACAGACTATTCTTTTATTGTTGGTGCAGATTTCAATGATGTGTGGGACCCAAATATTGGATATCAAATGCAAAGGCCACTAGGGACCAGGCTCAGGCTAAAAATGCTCTGAAATCATGGGTCAACAGCTTGGAGCTTAAAGATATTTGGCATGCAGGGAAATTTCCTTGTTAGTCGGCGTCTCAATACTTCTCTCCTGAAAAACGAATCCCACATCACTCAGTTTATTGCAGAATTCCGAAACATTTTCAAAAATTAGTTGGTTCTGTAGAAGACCCAAAGAAATAGTTGGACACAATAAAAGGTTTTATTTGGAGCAATAAACCATAGTTTTCTGCTCTTTTGCGTGCAAAATTACATCACAAAAGCTGCAAAACCTTGAAGCTGAGTTTGCCAGATTAGAATCACTGTTCCAAACTCATTTTACTGACTGGATAGCTTTAGAAGGATAATTAGTCAAGAAAGAAATAAACAACATTCTGAAACCGAAGTCTGAATTTCTAATTAGGCAGCGTTATCACTTTAAGGGTGCTAGACCTAGTCACCTTCCCGCTATGAGGTTAAGATGCAGTGATTATTTTGATAATGGTAATATTAGAACTGACCCTGTCAAAATAAATAAATCCTTTCAGACATTTTATTACAATCTGTATGAATCTGAGGTTACTTTGGAGAAATCCCACTGTGACAGATGGTTGAATCAGTTTGACTTGCCTCACTTATTAGCAGAGGAATCAGCTAGCTTGGACAAATTAATTTCTATTGAAGAATTAAGACTGGCGGTACAGAACATGCAAAAACGATATTTATAAAACATTTTGCAAATAGTTGGGCCCTTTACTTCTTAACATGATTAACTTCTCTATTGAAAATGGTGAATTCTCAAGGGATGTTAATATAGCCTAAATTTCCTTACTCTTGAAAAAGATAAGCATCCTGCAGAGTGTTCTAGCTATCGACCTCTGAGTCTGCTTAATGCAGAGATAAAAATCTTTTCAAAGCTCCTAGCTCGTTGTTTAGAGTCTAATATGGCAAAATTAGTAAACTCCGACCAAACTGGATTCATAAAAACGAGACTAGCAACAAATAATGTTAGACGCCTTCTTTTGTTGATGAGGCGGAGGACAGTAAGACCCCTACGTCACTTCTCTCTCTTGACGCAATGAAAGCCTTTCACAGACTTGAGTGGCAATTTTTATGGTCAGTCTTAGAGGTGATGGGCTTTGGTAAAACTTTCAATGGTATTATTAATGCTCTAATCACTCAGCTTAAGTCTTAACCAGACGCACATCCTCCTCTTTATTTCCAGTTTCTAGATCTTCACGTCAAGGTTGTCCCTTGAGTCCTGCACTATTTGTCCTCTCTCTAGAGCCTGTGGGCTCAAGCCATTTGCCAATCAATTATAGTGTCACCAATATGCATTCCTAGTACACAGCATCATCTCTCATTATTTGCGGACAATGTTTTTTTTTTTTTAGAGAATGGAAGTATTTATGGAAGCTTATCAGGCTTTAAAATTAAAACTGGTCAAAATCTGCACTACTTCATTTAAATGACTCTGCCTGCAACTCAACCTTCTCTGCCGACATCCATATTATTAAGCAGTTAAAATATTAAGGCATTGAGGTCTTCCCCTGCTTAAATTAGAATGTTAAATATAACTATGCTGTTGCTCTGAACAGTGTTTTGAAGGATATGGAAAAGTGGATCGGTCTCCCCTTGTCGAGTCAAGTTTCTCAGTGATTAAAATGAATGTTTTACCCAGGGTCTAAGCTACCTCTCTCCCCTCCTGCTGGCTACTGGCATAAATTACAATTAGGTGTCTACATTTATCCGGAAAGACAACAGCCGTGATTTAAGAAGTCCTCTTTACAGAGGAGGAAAGAGGATGGTGGCCTTTCAGTTCCCCACTTTAAACATGATTTCTGGTCCTTTGTGTTAAGACCCCTTCTCACTTGG
>NC_045739.1:13815454-13835798 GCF_008692095.1 Etheostoma spectabile | reverse complement strand
CCAGATGTGTCTGTTTGTTGGCGTACCTTAGAAAATGCTCTGACAGAGCCTTGGCCCCTCCGTGACGTTCTCTTTGCCAGTGTTTAGAACAAACAGTGCCATCTACGCTTTGGCCCCATTATCTCTCATCTTATCAAAACTTGTAGATTAGCTGAAACATACTACTGTTTAGCTTGTAACTGGCACACTTTTCCACCATTTTATAAATAATACAGCACTCATGATTGGTGGGAGGCCAATAACAGCCCCACAACGGGAACAGAGGGGAGTTCATTGTCTAAAGACATTTTTGGTAAAGTTGGCTTGTTACCCTTTTCTGACTTACAAAATGCATTCAGTCTACCATGTTCCTCTTTTTTCTTTTAATTTCCGTTAAGGTCGGCACTCAAGGCATACGGTGTCCCCTGGCAGAGGCCTTTGCCCATTCATACTATTCGGAAGTTATTTACTGTGCTACTGAGAGGATCTGGCCACGTGATTGCCCAGGACTGAGTGTCGATCTTAACTGGCATGATGTATGGTCTAACATCACTAAAATTTCATTCATAGGACATATCTCACCACTGTGAAAATGCACCACATGAATGAAATAATTAAAAGCCCTTTATGCACTTTCTGCCCAATTTCTTCATATGTTCTGGGAGTGCTCTCCTGGTCAGTTCTGAAACAATATTGCATCCCAAAATGTTACTGTGCCTGTTACGGTCACTGTTTTGATTCTGAATGACCTGAAAACGTGCTGTGTTTGCTGGACTTACAGCTGCTAAGAGGATGATTGCAACCCGTTGGATGCCACCTCATGACTTAACTGTTTGTTCATGGATCCTTTCTTTTTTTGGATGTCACATACATAGAACTTTCTACGGCTCGTGTGGGTGGAGTCCCGAGGAAGACTTAAGGTCTTAAGGTAGCCTTTTCTTTTGTTTGCGTGTGTGATTGTAGGTTTATTTATTTGATTAGGACAATGAACATTAATCAACATTTCCGTAAATGCGCCAGTTTGCCAAATTTCAACTGTAGTCCTACCTAGCATGCATGTCTTTATGGTGGGAAGGAGCACCCGGAGGAAACCCACTCAAACACGGGGAGAACATACAAACTCCACACAGAAAGTCTTGTGTCTGTCTGCATGTGTTGTTTTGTCCCCCTCCCTCCCGTTTTTCCTCTGTGTTTTTGTGTCCCAGTGTGTTGTTTGTAACTGTTATATATATATATATATATATTTTTTTTTTTAATTATCACAAAAAAAACATTTATACAAATGCTATTTCTTGGTGTTATTTTCTGAGGCAATAAATCACAGTCAAAATCTCTCTCATACTCATGATTTATGTAACCTGCAACCAGTTGTGACCAACAGAAAACTGTATGCAAGTGCACAAACAGTACAATTAGGAATTATCAAGGGTTTCTTTTTGGTGGCAAAGGCTCTAGACTAATTGTATGTCTTCATTGTTGACTGATGTAAAGACAATAAAAATAGCTAAAAAAAGAGCTAAACTCCTCAAATCTACAATAATTTTAGAGTAACAAGAGTAATGCATGAGCTAAGGAGGAAAAAAAGAGAAGCTCAGGATGTAACCTTATTGCAGTCCAAAAATGACTAGAGCAGCATGTATTATGCAGTATAGAGTAAGAATACAGTAGCAGAATTCAGCACACCACAATAGCATGTAAATGGGAACAGCCTAAAGCTCAAGTGAACAATCCCTTATGCTAACTTTCAATCAGTTCTCAGTGAAGTGCACCAAACAAAAATTTCAGAAACAACAAAAACAGTCTTTATAAGCTCAAAAAAAAGAAGAAATGAGCAGGGACTTTTTTGCTCTCCCTCAGTGCTGAAACAACTGATCTGTGACTGGGCAGTATGTCGAGCCTGACTGGCAGCACTTCTGCTGCAGGTATCTGTAACCTTCTTACAAACACTCTTGTCCAAAACCTCAGCAGTTCCTTGGGCGAGAGTAATGGCTTCTTTGCACAGGGCCGCACCATGCTATTGTAGAATCACAGAGCGGTTAATTGAAACAAATGACTCTAATAATGGGACATTATCCCCACAGGCTGGCTTTGTGGTGGGCCTAATTAGCATTGCGGTAGTGGCGAGGAGGACGAGTCACCGTGCTGATCCCTCAAAGGAAGCAGCCGAGGACCCCTTTTAAGTGGGCAGTTCATGATTCTCCTACTTGCGGCATTTAACAGTGCCGGGCTTTTTCAAAACCAGCGTGTGAAATGTTTAGTGTCATGTTTAGTCAACCCCAAGTCCTTCTGAGGGTGAGTCCCATTTTGTTAGGCGCTGTGCTGCCTTTCCTTTTCTGATGTTAAACCCTTCATGACTCAGCCAGCTCAAAAGGTTTGAGGAATATACCAAATTTACTCATCAAGTTTGACCAAATTTGATTATGGCTGCAACTAAAAATTCCTTTCTTTATTGATGAAGCTGGAAGTGGATTATTTTTTCAATTAATCAATTAATAATGTGATCTGCAAAATGTTAAAAAATAATGACAAATGCACATTGGTTTCCCAAAGTTATAGTTTTGAATTGCTTATATTGACAAACAAAATGATTAAATTGTAAAGGTATTATATATAACAGATAACAGATAACAACTCTCTATAACAGAGAAAAAGGTCTTACATTTCAAAAGCTGAAATGAGAATAATATTTAGCATTTTTGTTTGATATATGATTTAGATTTTCAACATAGTTGTCGATTATTATTCTGTTGACTGACTAATTGATTAAGAAACTAATATTTCTGATTATAGACAACTCTTCACACCATTGTCCTCCCACATGTCATCCCGTTCTCCCTTGGAGTGTCAATGGCCCGTAACTAATGTGACAACATGAGATATTGTTTTCCAGATGTATTTTGATCACCACTGAAATCTGTTTTTGCCTTTCCTAATTGTTTACCCTTGTACAAGATGATCCCAGAAAGTCAGCTGTAACGCAATGTTCAAATCTCTGTGACCAAGCTGTTTTAAATATTCATAAGTCGTAACAGTCGCCTAAGGTTATTTGAATTAGTCCCATGAATATTCATGAACTGCAATAAATGAGCATTTGTTTTTAATGCTCAATCTGTTAATACTCCTCTTCATTACTTCACTCCGAAGCCTGCATAATAAGCTGTGCAAAACAAAGCTTTACTTTTTTAAAGCACAGTTCTCTTTGGAAGTCTATTTGTTTCGGTTTAAATGAAGTGCCCTACCAATTATCTTGCTGTCATTTCTTTTGACAACTACAAGACACATTGTTCACCCCTGTTGTGGAGTGTAGCACTGAAGGGCATCTGTCTTTTTATGAAATGAAAAGCCACAACAAAAAACATTTCTACTGTTACACAAAGTGATTTATCTGGAAACGTCACCAAGATGTCATATCTACCCCAGTAAAAGGCAGCAGAGCAAGCGAGTCATATGAGATATGTCTAAAACCTACAATGAAAAAAAGAAAGAGATTGCTGTTTCAATTTTTTTTTTAAACACAAGTAATCCAGCTGCACTGAGCATGTGAAGTCAAGTCAAACTGCAATTTTCAGTGACATTTCTTTCTTTTAGATAAAGTTTATTTTAAGGGATTGGTTCTAGATAGTAGCATACTAGGCCACTGGATTTCACTGTGAGTGCTGTATACACTGTGATCGCTTTCTATATATTCACCCCTTTTCTTTTAGTGCATTTTCATTTCTATATATTACATCCAAATATCAGTCTAACTGTGTCTACAATGTTTCACAACAGTGTACAATGTTGATAGGCTTACTTTGATCTTTTGAAGGCTTGATTGCGAATATCTAGCGTAGTCAATAAACACAGCTGTCAATATTGTTTTTATGTTGCTGCATTAAAATAGTTTTTCCCCCTCCTGTCCCAAATGCCAAGTGATGCAAAATAAATTTCCTTTCACAGATTAAATGAAGTCAAGCTCACATAACCTTGTAGCAATGAGTGACTCTGAAAAAAGAGTGATCATGGAAATAAAGGCACACACACATACACAGTGCAAACACACTTATGCACTGTGCACTATCGCACAGACATGTACTTTAGTATTTTTGAATCATACTTTTTAATAGAGGCTGGTTTGAGGTGAGTTTTATTTTCCAAAGTTAAAGCCCACAAATAAGTTCTATATTACCAATGAATCAATGTATAATCTGAAAGGGGTCTCTCACAGTGATTTAACAAAACTGAACAAACGTTCCATCTGACTGAATGTGTGACATAAACTTGTAAAGCTGTCGGCTGCTTTTTTGATGGCAGGGGCTTTCCTCCTACCTTACCAACCTCATTACACCGGTAATGAGACAGGGGATGGTGCTCTGTTTCAATATTTAAAGGCGCTAGCGCCCCTTAAGGCTCCATGTTGAGGCCGTTCCGTAACTCCTTCACGGCCCCTCATTACCGTCTGCTGGGGAGTGTCCTTCCTCTTTCATTTTTTTTTTTATAAAAGCACTAGATCTTGCTTGCTTTTCCCCCCTAGCTTTAGCTTCAGTCAGACCTGAACAATCAGGGTGCTTGTTGAACATAAGACCCATGGGTGCCACCTCTTCCCCAAGCACTGGGGTGGCAGAGGCGCTGACAGCTAAGGGTAAAACAGTGTTTCTCCCTCCGCAATGAAAATTCACACAAAGACATGTTATATTTTGCAGTATCCAGTCATCCAAGACTTGGCCCTGTCTTCCTTGAGCTGACCGAGTAGGTCAGCGTTGTGGGGAGTATGTAAGAGCATTTCTGACTGACAGCTCTGTTTGTCTATAGCGCTGATGTTGCTCCTTTTGCTTGTTGGAGGCCTTGTAAATGGTGCAATTTTGAGTCTGAGAAATGGTCCCAAAACCATTATCAATCCATTACCAAGTATCAAACCCTACACCTAAACAAAGTGCTGGTTCGTCCAGTTGAAAATAAAAAAAAATATGTGTACATCAAGTGTTGCCTAATACTTTCTGCATGTATTAGACACCTGTTTTTCCCCCATCTGCTACAAATCTTTTTGATGCACCAGCTAATGTTTCTACTGCCTGCAGAAATATTAGATGGAAAAGAGGCGATTGTCAGATAGAACCAATTTAGTTGAAGAAAACAGGGCTATGGCCAATACATATGTTCTGTATGCCTGAAATCACAAGATTATCATATAGTCAGCTCGAAGCCAACAGGACAAAGTGAAGCAAAATTGTGTGTGTGTACAATATGCAGCATGAAGATAATGGTCAATCCACTGCTCTCAGTGCTGGAATGATTTAACTGTGTTTGCTGTAGGATCAATGTGCGCTGAAAAAGAGAATCCCAAAGCAGGAGAAGTTTACAGAGCTTTAGCCTCGGGCTAAATGTTGTACAAAAACCAGCAACAACATCCCTTGAGATGAAGCGTATCTGTTGCTCCAGCTGAGCTTGTACTTGTAGGAGGTTTATATGTGCTCTGAAGGATAGCTTTTATTGAAGAGGAGTGTATCCTTAAGGTAACAATGTTGACTTTTTATTTGCTTCTTCAGCCACAGTGAAAAAAAGACTGTTGAACGATTAGCGTTTTTGTTTTCCAGCTATCTCCTCCAATTTTGTGGTTTTACCGAAAGCCTTTTGTTAATACAATACAACAAATTTAAAGACTTGTCTCTTTATTTTCCACCCTAGTTTCACTGAGAGCCTGTTTCCATCCACCCTGATTATTCTTTAAGCATTCAGCAGGCAAAAATGTAATCTTCCTTATTATACCTTTATCAGTGTGAAATTAAGGTTAATTGACTTTGTTGGGGTAACATCAAATGAAACATCCCTAATGGAACCAAAATGAAAAATAACGTCATCTTCAATTGCTTTAAAATATTTCTCAATATATAGCCTACTTTCCTATTCCGCAGCCTCAGAAATAAGCTCCTCTTGTCCCAGGAGATAATAAATGAATTGAATCCCCCCACTCCAACCCCCACCAACCCCCTCCTTCTTCCTTATCGGTCATCTATTTTTCCAGAGTAAGCTATTACTTGCTGGGGTTGCTAGGCAACAAGAAATATTAATAGCAGCTATTATTAGCCAGGCTCTGCTAGAGTAGTACTAAAATGTGGAAGTGGGAAACATGAATGTGTTACATAAATCTCTGGACCTTTCACAGTGTGTGCAAGTCTCTGTTTGCGCTGTGATTTATTGCAATGACGGTTCATTTATGAGAAAAGGGGGTGTGAAATAAGAAAATGGAACATTACCCTGAAGGGGTATTTGAAAATAAATAATTGCAAAGGTGAAACAAAAGCTGTTTAAAAAGCAGGCACTCCCTCTCTGTTTCCTTCTAAAATACTATCGGCCAAAGAGGGCTGCTTTGTTAAACATTAGTAAACCTCACTAAACTACTGCATACATGCATCCAGTTTATATGTTGCTATCATCTAGAATCAACTTATCCAAATGATTTCATAGGTTTTGTCAAACCAGCCATTGACACTAAAAAGCAAATCTCTTGAAAATGTTTGAGTTCACATCATCTTTCTCCTGCACCAAGCATATTCAGCACACCAATGGATTGTGACCTAATCCTGAAGACTGGCTTTAATGGAGGCCTTAGCTACCACCCGTGGAAAAAAATGGAGATTGCAACTTACGCAGTTTGATTCTGAAAATCACATAAGACCTGATTAACGGAGGATAAATGCCGCGGATGCTCACATTAAAGCATAAATATTCATGATGGAGGGCAGAGAGAAAAAAGTCATATTTATGTCAGATGAAAGTATATAACATTGAATAATTCACCACACAGGCCATTTATAATTCATCTGGTTCGATCCTATGATTAAAGCTTTCGAATATGTTCGCCAGGGGTGTTTACATGTTCAGTCTGAAGCATGTTTAACACAAGAAAAAGTCCCTTTACTGGAGGGGGAGTGGGGGTCCTCAGCAGCTTTTGGGAAAGAAAAAGCAGCTGACAAGGGATATCCCCCTCTCCTTGTCAAGATTTTCTGTTCAAATCCTGCCCCCTATCCCCCGCACCCCCATGCCTCCCCGTTCCTTTTTTGCTTTGCCGATCATAACGCATGAAAATATGCAGTGCTGAGTTTCTTGCGCCCTTTCTTGGCTTACTTTAAGGTAATGAAATCTTTGAGATGTGCAGCTGAATAGATATGAAAAGAGCTGTGATGCAAAGGTCTGGCAGTTAAGGAGGCAGCAACTCTCTGTATTTATAAATGAGGCATATTTAGAATCAGACCTTGCTCAAGCTGCACTGTGTCAGCCTCCTTGGCCTCTAAACGAGCTAATTAGCACTCTAATAGAAGAAATATGTGCTATTATGAAAAAATAATGGGACACTATTGAGAACGGCACACAGAAGAATTTGTCATTTTACTGTGTCATTGGTTCATTGCTGTTTGTACTTTACACATTTATAGATTCAATAGAGTATCATAAGAACTATAACTTTTGAAAACAACAAGACTGAAATATCCATGACACAAACATGTAGAACCCTTCAGACCCTTGCAGGATGACTTGTAGCCCTCTGACCACAGAGACTAATAGAGCACCACAGCGCTTGACTTGCACGATCACAAAGGGCCACAGGTAAAAGGGGACAGACAAAAAAAGGTGTACTCACTGAGTGCATAGGCCCCGTAAGGAGGTGGGTGTCCTGACCCAGCATGTTGGACATCATGAGGGCAGGCAGCTCAGGGTAGGAGTAGGTGTTGAGCAGGCCGTTGTGAGGCAAAGAGTGGAATGGGTAACCTGACTCGTGCTCCATGAGGTGCAGCAGAGAGGGGTCGGCATGGTTGGGGGGTGTGATGGGGGGGATCTCGTAGTCTTCATCCCCTGCTCCTCCTCCTCCACCACTGCTGCCTCTACCCTGACCGGAGTAGTTCTGGATGGGCAGAGAAAATATTTTCTTAGAAGAGGATTAAACTGCAACACAGCAAGCTTTACTCATTTACCTACTATTGCTGCAATTTTCAGGGTTGCAAGAGAATAATAATTTGTTCCGAATATAGACCAGGACAGGTCACAGCTAGACTTTCACATGTTTGGGAAAAAACAGTAATTTGCTTATCTTTGGAATGTGGGAGGAAGCCCTCAGAGGAAGATCCCCATGAACACAACATGACAACATAAGAACATTGTACCTGAATCTGAAAACACTGCCACATTTAGTTACAGTACAAATAAAGTAGGGGGCTTGTTTCAACACTAAGAAAAACATGCCCACAAGTCAACCATCCGTACTGCTATTCAACCCCATAACGGCAAACTGAAGACCAGGAACAATGCAGGAGAAAAACTGCTAACAAAGGATGTTCCAGAGGAATTCAAAAGCTTCATCATAGGCTTTTAAATGCACCTGTTGTACTTTGTTGTTCAGCTTGGTGTTTGCACCAGATATTGAACTGCAGAATTCAATTCAGGCTGTTTGGCTGAATATAAAAAATAATTGGAAATTCAAATTGTTGTGCTTACAAAAGTGTAAAGAATTAATTCAACACAAACATACACAGCAAATTAATTAGAGTTAGACAACAACAGCTGCTGTATAGAATAATTTGCTTCAGAAATCTTGACAGCTTTAAAGCAACAAACTGTCAGCTTGCACGCCTTTAAAATACAGTTAATCAAATTCGTTATGTTGAAAAAAACATTCACAATCACTTAGTGGCTATTTTATAATCTCGTAATTACAATGCCAATCATTTAATTTTAGGAACAGAAAAACGAGACTAAACAGAACTCACATTCCTTAATACGAAATGTATCTAATATGTCTAAATGACCGACACCAGGTAAAACAGCACATACTTTATGGTACTAATAAGGTGATACATGAGCGGAGCCTGTGCTTGTCTTTTCCAGGGCCTATCTTGACATAATATTAAGCTGAGAAATATGGTTTTGTGTTCTCAAAAAGCATTCTGAGGGTATTCACCAGGGAAAGAAAAGCAATTTTGTCAGAGGCAATCTGATGCCAACTCCCCTTTATAATGACTGAAGAAAATTAATCATCACAAATAATATTCCAGTGTCAGCCATTCAAGAGCTTTTTAATAGAATTTTTATTATTCATGTCTCGTGGTACACATCAACTAGTCCGTTCTGCAACATTTCAGGAATCAATTCAATATCATCTTCGTGTAGGCTGTCATCTCGCCTGCCAGTGCAGCAATTCATCTTGGAAACAAATACTTTTAGCAAACGAATGGCAAGAAACGTCAAGAAACAGTTACAATGTCCCCACTAGCAGAACTGGTGCTTGAAGATAGGATAAAAGTCTCATAATATGCACTATCATTAGGGAGAAAATAATAATAATAAAAGGTTTTACTATCAGGGGGTGATGTGCTGTTTTCTCTTCCCATAACACTCACTCTCGGTGCTTGCTCAGAAATATTATCACTGGCAAGTCCTTTTCCCACGATAAAGGTTTTGCAAATGTGTCTTCATTGTCTAACATAATTCTTGTTGTTGTTTGTTACTATTGTTAACAAGCATATGCGCTAGGTTTAATTCAATGAATAAATAAAAACTATTCTCACTGGTTTGTAAATCCGTAGCAAATTTGCTGAAACATATGAGCATATTTGCTGCTTCTCTTTCTTGATAATAAACTGAATATCTTTTTGTTTTTAAACAAAACAACACATTTAAAAAAGGTCACCTTGGAGTCTGAGAAACTGTGGTACTGTAAAATTTTGTTAAGAAAATAATCAGTAGATTCATCGTTGAATTGAATTTTTTGTACTCCTGTCTAAATGAGAAAATGCATGGTTTTCCATCGCCTTTTAAAACAGCACATGAGCATTTTTCCAATGTGACACACCATTATGAAAATGATTCATATGACTGTTTTATCATCTTCCAGCAGCGCCATGGTAAAGGTTTAGTTAGGCTTGAAAAAAATGCTACTTGGTAAAGGGTAGGGGAACAATCATTGTCATAGTTAGATGTAATGTTGTAATTCACATAAACACTGAGGGTCTTTGTCAGGATTTTGAGCTATTTGAAGTAATGCAGCTGTTTTTTTTGCAAGGTTCACCTTTGCAGGACTGAGAACTCTTGAAATTAAAACAATCTGGGAAGGAAACATCAGTCTTTGGTTGAACTTCTTACAGCTTATTGACAATCGCTCATATAGGATAGGCACTGCCTCTCTATGAAGGGTTACAAGACAAAACGGGTAGGAACTCGAGGTAGAAAGATCGACTATTTGGTACAACCCTTTGTAATAAAGAGGAAATGAAAGAGGACAGGCTTGTTTGAGTCATTTGACATGTTGACTTGTGTACCAAGATTTAAATGCTGTCAAAAGCTATTTTATGGCCATGCCTTCCATCACTTTGGAGTTTTTTTTTTCTTTACAGCTTCTGATGATGCCCTTGGAGATAAGACACAGGACAAGGACAACACAAGTTTAATAATTTCATACATAGATAAATAATTCATAAATATGCTGTTTTTCAGGACATGAAGCAGAGTGGTTAAAAGAGAGAGGGGTCAGAAAGAAGCATCAAATGTTGATTCAGCCTTTTCTAACCTTCACCTCCCTGATCCCCTTCAGAGGTGAAATTTAAGTAAATCCGTCATTTTCCTGGACAAGGACGTTGCTTTGGTCCTTTGAAGAATCTACAAATCAATTCTTTCCTTATTTCCCTTCCGTAACTTCAGCACGATAGCACCAAGCTTCTTTTGTACATCAGTTGTGATTCGACATCAAAACAGCATATTTGCTTTAACATAGTTTATAGATGTGAGATGTTGCTTCGAGGCATATTGACTATCATCTCACATAAAGCAGAGCCTGGTTTTTTGGAAAAAAAAGAAGTGAGATGATTCACCCCATGGGAACAGCAAAAACATTCAATAAAAACTAGTTTTAAGAAGAATCTGAAGCATACATTTAACTATACTCACTGTTTGCTTTGAACCTTAGATAAACAAAATATTTACATTTGCAGCATTAAATCAATAAACCACTGAGGTGTCACAAGCTCAATGAAACAAATGACATTCAGTCCTTCACAACTTACTCCAATGCTTAATCAATGCATAGGAGATGGCAAAGAACTTTTTTTTTTGCTTTGAAAGGTAGCGACAGTAGTAAGTAAGTAGCAGGTAACCTTTATTACAATATCTCATGAGATGAATGGGAAGTTTTTCATCAAGTTCAAGTTAACGAACCCCCCACTGCTCGTGGCGCTCATTTCATGGAGCAGCCCCCTCACTCTGACATCTTTCCATTAGTGCATGTATAGGTCCTGTGCATGTGTGTGTATATTTCAGGCCGGTGTGTAATGTGTGTAATAACTGTACCAAGCAGAGTGAAAAATGTAAATTTCCCCTTGCGGGATAAATAAAGGCATGTCTTCTTCTTCTAAATTATGCATCTAAAAGTGGCACCAGTGCTCGGATTCTTAGAATTGTGTTACTTATTTTTTATTTATCTGAAATTGCAGGATTTATTTTGTAAATTTACTGCATTTTATTAAATCAATGTAACAGTATCAGAACATCTTGCTCTTGCTGACCCAGTGGTTTCACCTTGCTGCAGGGATGTAGAAGTGTATTCCAGGGTGAGTCAGTACACTGTGACAACACGGTTTGGCGTGGCAACAGGTGCAACAGAGCACACATCTGATGACACCGAGGACCCACCCAGAGGTGCAACAGAGTTTATGTCAACCAGAGAGGGGTGTAAAACACTGCTTTTCAGCCTGGTGTTAAGATACGTTTGGAGAAAACATAACAATGTATACCTGTTTATTTATGTATACCTGTTTAGATACAAAAAGTCAGGTACCATGCAAAGATACCCAGTTATATAGTTTCTAAACCTCTCCCTTGCATGTGAACATTTTCAGGTTTCTAACCATCTCTCACCTAGCATGTTAACGTCTTTATGGCATACTCAATTCACAAAAGATTGGGATACATGCTGTAGCAATTGTTAGCCAGGTAAAGCTACAGTAACAGCTAAAATTTCATCTTGACATGTAAGCTCGTAGGTTGAAAAGTCACTGCAACCAAAAAGCTCCATCTTGTCAAGTTATCTTTAGTAATTAAGTTACCTTAAGTGGAAACAAATTAATCAGCTCAGCTAAAAGTTTTTTGACACAAATGGATGGGAAAATGAGAGGAAGTCATTAGCTTGGTGATGGAGTCATTTGTGGCCTATGAGGTGTTTAGTAAAAGACAGCTCATCTGGGAACAATGATGTGTTCGTCAAAGGGAGCAGAATGAAAATGTTGCACAGTACACCAGAGAGCCTGTCATGGCTGATAGGGGCCAAATTGCCCAAAGACAAGAGCTCTGTCTGTCTTTGATGGACTTTGTTATTACAGCTTCAGTGACTGACACACTCAAAGTGTTTTCCTGCAATACTGTGCAGTTTGAAAAAAAACTAATCAGAAGAAGACAACTCTTTTTGCGTCATAAAACTGTATAACTTTGAATGAGTGTACAGTGTCCTATGGAAAGTCATTCAGCCATATGCTACTTTGTGAAAAAAAATGATTTTACCGACAAACAACAGCTGGCCATGCATATATAAAGGTTCTCACGTCCACTTTGTGTATTCGAGATAGATGGATGGCAACACTAAATCTTTAAAATATCTTATGGGGATTTTCAAACTTCACCTTCAAAGATCAACCTTGCAGTGATGAGAAAGGGCATAAATGAAACTTATCATCAGCGAACATTGCTAAGGTGTGCTGCACAAGTGACCATTACAGCGACTGTCTGCAGGGTCCACAAAGGCTATCTTACCTGGCTTTGAAGCGACAAGGAACTCCATTTGGGTGATGTATCAAGGGAAGCAGACACAGTAGTACAATAGAAGGAGAATGGAACAGCAGACCCACCGTGCTGACTGACAGCAAGACAGAACCGGGATAAGTGAAGTGTGCATGGGGGGGGGGGGGGGGGGGGGGGGGGGGGGGGGGGGGGGACCATGACCAATAGTAGCTCAGGGTCATTCGCAGCGTCCGTTACTAAAGGTGGGCTGTGTTGGGCTTCAACCAATAGCAGAGGAGTAAGCTAACCCCTTCCATGCTCCCCCATGCACTGGTAATTCTCTCAAATGTCACATCAAAATGGATCTCATTTAGGTGGGTAAAAAGGATCTGACTCTCCATTGCAGATGTGGGTGGACCCGTGCTGGATTGTACCTGAACTCTAAAAACACAGCCGCAAAGGAAGTATTTTGAAAAAAAGGTGTGGAAAAAGAGGCCAAGTGCTGCACATTTATGTCAGTTCAATTTCTTTTTCAAACACACAGTTATAGATCAAAGATGAAGGGTGAAAAATATCTCTGATCTTTTTACCAGAACAGAAAGAAATAGAAAATTCTTTAATGTTTGGACCAAAGGCAGTGTTTTCTTCTTCTTTTTTTTTGGCAAGGGGGACAATACTCTCGTTCCAGACACATTTCCTATTCTTATTCATTAGAGAGAATCGTATAAATAAATAAAATATGTTGTCTCGTAGTCACTCATCCCCCCCAAGGGAACATGGAAGCCCCAGTAATCACATATGGCACAATAGCTCTCCCATAATCCCCTTTATTTTTATTTTCATGATGTCACTCTCTTTAAGCCCCTTGCTTTATGAGTCGCAAACGGAGTGGTGAGGGGAGGAGAGGAGGATCGAAGAGGAGAGGAAAAAGCAAGGGAGGGGTGAAAACAAATGATGTGGATCCCTCATTGTTCTTTCTCTATGCCCTCATTCCAGTCAGGGTAATAAGAGAACATTGTGATTTACTGTCAGTGAAGCGCAAGAGTGCATCAGAGAGAATCCACAGCGGCAGGGGCCATTAAAATAGATTTAACTTCCCACAGTATTAGGCCAGATGTCTACACTTCTATTATATTTCAATCAGCCATGACCTTGGTCTCCATATGAAGAGAAAGATCACTGAGAGAGAGGGGAAAGAGAGAGTGAAAATACACGCAGAAAACCAATAGAAATATCATACTACTTAGTCCCACTAAATCCATCTACTCCACTGTGCAGCAAATACAGAGAGAGGCTGGGACAGAAATAGAGCTAAGGTTTCAAGTTCTCTTAAAAGAGTGTATGAATCATTGAGTGCACTTTCAGTGCTCATAAGTTGCTGTTTTTCGAAGGGGTGCTGCTTTGCTGCGAGGTATGCATTTGAGGATTGACCGATGGAGCACACCCAAAAAGAGTGGGACAGTGAGTTGTTTAAATGTCCTTTAAAACCTCAGATATCAACAGACGTTGAGAATATTCTTTGAAAAAGGGACACATCATCCACAATGGATCCCTCACATTGAACATTTCCCTGTAATATGTTTTCCTCCTGCTGTTTACTCACTATCTCTCTATTCTCAATAAATCTTTTACATGACTTTTCATAAAATCCTTACTCTGCCGCAGAGTAAGGATTTCCATCCATTTCAGCTCCATGGAAGCTGAGCAGAGGTCACAGCATGTTCTGTTTCAGAGGCTGATGGTAATTGGACTTATTGGTTGAAATGGACTGACCTACATAAAGAATTACCAATTCCTGGTTACAACTGTAACTTACAATCCCTCCTAGCATGGGCGTGTCAGTTGTGATGCTCCTCTGATGTCCAGCATTGTTGTAAGAATAACCCTAGTGTTGGTTTAGAGCTGAAAACTCTTTTCAGCCTGAATTCATGCTTACTGAAATTGTACGCTCTCTGGAAATTTAAATACACACCGTACAATATGTATCTGTACTTGATTCTCGCAACCTTGCCAGCGGCTCCGTACAGCCTCAAAGAGTGAGTGAGATATGTGTTGGTGTTTTCAGACCCTCAATTAAATTTTTCATCCTTTGTCTCAAATGTCCCCCAACGTTTTACTTGCAGGGAAAGGATGCGAGGAATGGAGGATAGAAAGAGAAACACTTTTACTTGTGTTGCAGTTGTGGTGGTGGGGGTATAACGGTGCACTGTGAGTCACTGTTAAGTAACAGTGCCTTTTCACATCAGCATCGCCCACATTGGGTGTGCGGTGCCAGGGTGTACTGAGGAGAGAGAGTGAGGGAGAGAATGGAAGAGTGAGGAAAGGTGTAAAATGGGGCGGGGGGGGGGGGGGGGGGGGGGGGGGGGGGGGGGCATTATCATTTGAACTGCTTGTAAGAATTAGCATTTCGTTTTCAGATTTTGGTTAGCTTAGCTTTAATAAACAAGAATTAACATGTTAATTAGTGGGCTTCAGAGTTGCTGGTAAGCAGTTTCTTTTTACTGAGGACAGAGCCAGGCTAGCTGTTACCCTCTTGCCAGTTTGTAATCTAAGCTAAACTAACCATATTGAACAGGCAGACATGAGAATAATAAATAGGCGTATTTCCCAAAATACTGAACTACTCCTTTAAGTATTTCTCACTTTATCTAAATGCGTTACCAATAACTACACAGTACATTTCCTAATTAATTTAATCATCATTGATTTAATTGATACCACTTTTATGTCTGCAAATATGAAGCTACAATCAAGTTAGCTTGATGACTGGAAACAAGGGTAACCTCTTTGCCTTGCTCTGCCCAAAGCTAAATGAATTATTAACAAGTTCTTGTTTGTTTATTAATCTGTGTAGTTGTGATTACATGGGCGGCTATGTGGCAGATTATTGCTGATTGCAGTCTCAATGCTAAGCCACACTAACTGCCTGGTGGATTCAATTTCATATTTACCATACAGACATTAGAGTGGTACTAATCAACTTGCCCTACTCTTGGCAAGAAAATGAATGCACACATTTTCCAAAATGTTAAACAGTTATTATTATATTTTTATCTAGACATCCATCCATCCATCCTGGGTCTTCCCCTAACCCTTCTCCCAGCTGGAGGTGCCTGGAACACCTCCCTAGGGAGGCGTCCAGGAGGCATCCTTACCAGATGCCCTAACCTCCTCAACTGGCTCTTTTTGACGTGAAGGAGCAGCGGTTCTACTCCGAGCTCCTCACAGATGACTGTGCTTCTCAGCCTATCTCTAAGGGAGATGCCAGCCACCCTCCTAAGGAAAGGCTTGCACCCTGGATCTCGATCTTTTGGTCATGACCCAGCCTTCATGACCATAGGTGAGGGTAGGAATGAAAACTGACCGGCAGATCGAGAGCTTTGCCTTCTGGTTAAGCTCACTTTTCGTCACAACGGTGCGATAAATTTAATGTAATACCGCACCCGCTGCACCGATTCTCCGACCAATCTCCAATCATCCTTCTGCTCTGCCTTTACCATAGAGGGCGTGTTAGCTGGATTTAGGAGTTCGTCAAAGTTCTCCTTCCCCCGCCCTATTACCTCCTCAGTTGAGGTCAACAGGATCCCATCCTTACTGTACACAGCTTGGATGGGTCCCCGCTTCCCCCTCCTGAGGCGGCAAACAGTTTTCCATACAGGACTCTCATTCAAGGTCTCGAAGAAGGCCGAATACTCCGAGCTCTTGTTTGGTGCATATGCACAAACAACAGTAATAGTTTTCCCCCCAAATACCCGCAGGCGTAGGGAGGCAACCCTCTTGTCCACTCTCGTAAACTCCAACGCAGCGGCGCTCGGCCGGGGGCTTGTGCCCGGCGCCTCACACCCTGGGCAACAGTTTTTTTTTTTTAGACATACGGAGGTATTTCTTATGACCAAATTGAACATACCTACTTCAACCACTTCCCATACTTAAATGTTACATTCATTGATCAGCACCGATCCTCATGTGAATGTGGTTCTTAGCTGTTACTGTAAGTCTATTTGTGCTTATTGAGAGCAACTTAACTTCCTTGTGTTCACATACTATGCCAATAAAGTTGACTCTGATTCTGAATTGACAGCGTAATATTACATTCAGACTTGAAGTTGTAAGCTGAACTTAATTTCTTAAGTTTAATTAAGTTGACTCGGTTGACTAAATGAGCGTGCATTAGAACAACAAATTAACAAATTGGACAAATTAGTAACTTGAATCAAAATCTTAAGTAAGCCAAGTCCCTTGTATTTATATTTTGAAACAAACTGATACTTCAGAAAAAAGCTTCTTTAAACTGAGCTGAAGTGAATTGAGAGTGGGAAGGGAATGTACACATTTTGTGTATAAAGTTAAGTTGATATTTGAGAGAGACATACATTTTCAGCTGAAAGACTCTGGTAGATGAACGTGGGTGAAAACCCAGAGAAAGAACTAGAAAGACAGAATGAGAGAGAGTGAGGGAGTGTCAGAGTTAAGAAATACACAAAAATAAAGAGACAGAAACAGAAAGACAAGGAGAGAGAGAGAGCGAGAAAGAGAGAGAGAGAGAGCAAGAAAGAGAGAGAGAGAGAGAGAGAGAGAGAGAGAGAAAGGGAGAGAGAGAGAGAGCGTGCTTGTATCCAACAAGTGAGGTTTCTAGTCTAATCTCGATTATCAGCCACTGTTCTCTTGCAGCCGGCCAAATCAATAGAGATACGCGGCTCAGCAAGACACCTGGAAACAGAAAACACAGAGGCACAAACAGGCTGAAACTTGCAGCTTTTCACAAGACCAGTGGCTACTGAGTTTCTTCTCTTGCACAGGAAGCCAGTGCAACATGTACACCAAGAGACGCACAATATGACTCTGCCTCTTTCTGCCACTGGCTTGTTTTCTCTTTCAGACTTCATCCCTAACCAGCTATTTCTCTAAAGCTACCCGTTTTGTCTCTAATTTCCCCTAATCTATGTATATACTCATGGTGTGCTTCCACATAGACTGATTATAGGGTGAGGAGAAGGCAGCCAAAACACACACATATAGATGGATGTACAAGTCTGCACAATCACTCAAATAGATTCGGCCTGATAGGAATCTAAATGAAGAATGCTAATTGTCCTTTTTTACTAAATTAGAATATGTGTGGGCGTGGTTGGATGCAGCCATTTTGGTTTGGCTGTGATCCTTTTCAAGCAGCTTTTAGTACTACTACAAAGATATGCACTGCAGTCAGCATTATTTGGCATGTATGTGCATGATAGCCTGATAATCAGACCAAATTGCCATTTCAATCATTTCAAGTGAGCCGTTTTCTGTTTGGGAGGGTAGTTTACTTTGCCCTCAGTAGTGACTGACGTGTTTGCAGTTACAATTGTTAGTGCAATATTTTTCCGGTATTGGGAAGAATATACTGATTTAAGAGTTGCTATTTCTGTAAGCCTAATGACAACAACACAGAAATCTGACGTACCTATTCTTAATAGAAAGCTCTAAATTGGCTCAGTTGTTTTCAGCAGTAGTCAATGAGCCAACACTAGAACTACACGTATTTGAATTTATTCAGTGAAAAAATATGTTGTTTTAAGCATCTAAAACAAGTTGGTCCATACTCTGTGTGGCTCACAAGAACATTCTCAGTCAATCAGGATAATAGAGACGTCTAATAATCTTGAATTCAACAAACCATCCCCTTAGTAGCTTTGTGAGTGTGGGCAGACATAAACAACGCTGACTGATCAACAAAATAATACGCCTAAACATTTGCATATAGGCTGAAACCTCAACAGATGAACCAAATGGAAAACATCAATATCATCAAAATGTCTGGAAGCTCCATATGTGCAAAAAACAGAAACCATAGAGTATTCAAAGCCTTGAAAACATCTTGTTTGAATGGACAGATTGTCCAAGCATACAGTAAACGACCCCTTTAAAGCTGTTTCTGATTAGCGGTTTTCTCTTTTTAAAAGCCCAGAGATGTTATGTGTAATGCAATCTCCTGGCTGTGTCAAACTGCTACCTTAGTGCGTACGCTGTGGAAGACCCCAGAAATGCAAACAAAGGAGTCTCTGTTCTGGCTACATGCACCTTTTTCACAGGCACACATCATGTAAAGGCTCGAGTGGGCATCTCAACACAGTGTTAGAAACTTGTATTAAGGAATACAGGCTCCCTCTTTCACAATCTGTTAGACCATTCTGAAGGTACTGTATCTCCAAACTAAAAATACTTTCTGCTGTGCTGTTTACACAAAATAAACAGAGACATCGTGGAAAGGCTACTGCTTTGCATCTTAGTATGTTGTTATTTTACAAACACAGCTAATCTTAATAAAAATTACAAACACATACCAAAAGTTTGGGGTCACTTCGAAATTTCCATTGTACTCCATTATAGACAGAATACCAGTTGAGATCAGTTGCATTGTTTTTTTAACCAGCGCAGCAGTTTTCATATTACATTATGTGCTTACATAATTGCAAAAGGGTTCTCCAATGTTTTCTCAGTTAGTTTTTTTTAAATTATATCAGATTAGTGAACAGAATGTGCCTTTGGAACATTGGATGAATGGTTGCTGATAATGGGCAATGTAGATATTGCATTAAAGATCAGCCCCCCACTCAGATCAGCTGGTATTCTGTCTAACATCGAGTGGAATGGAAATTTGTAAGTGGCCCCATACTTTTGATATATATATATATATATATATATATATATATATATATATATATGCAGAATGTAGGCATGCATTCAGCACATTCATTAGACAGTAATCACCATTTCAAATTGATGCAGAAAATGATTCCATATTTAAACCTCTAATTTGTCTGATTTAACTTCAAAAGCAAGCTGTATATGGCAAACCACTGCACAGCTAATGCATACAATTATACATCAATTAAGAAATGATTCACTCACATGCACAGTGAGCAGTCAGAGTTTATGAATTTTGTATGACACATAAAGAAAATGCAGACATTCCTTGAATGTGGTGGCTTTGAAGATATTTAAAAATTAACCTCTTCAGACCATTTGGCAGGGTAACCATTGAAAATGCATTGCCTGTACCCAAGTTCCGTTGAAATCCACAGAAATGATTAATTCTGGTCAAGATCCCAAACCCAGAGGATATGCTATATTAATAGGAAATATGCTTAAATGTATATGGACAAGACAACTGGAATGAAATGATTTGGCAAGTTCTAACAAATAAGATACTCATGGAAATGTTATGCCGAGATATCAAGATCAATGCTCAGTTACATTCATTAGGGCTGAAACTATACAACCTTTAACTTAAAAGTGCCCATAACACCTCTTCCCAATTTCAAACAAAATCAACTGTATTCAAAAATCTGATGCTAAACAGTGAAATGTGTTTGGAGGGCTATTCAGAACTGGTGTGTAAGCTTTTATTTGAGAGCGCTGACAGAACATCAGCTGCAACTGGCATATTTAAAAAAAGCCCAAATTGCCTTATCCAATAAGAAGGTATTTGTTGACACAAAATGCAAACTTGGAGTGGGTGTCAATGATTGACACATGACCGCAGCAGCAGAGAAACTACAAAGCTGGACATTCATTCCAATTGGCACGCACGCAAACACACACTCACACACGCACACACACACACACACACACACACACACACACA
>NC_045739.1:13811969-13815444 GCF_008692095.1 Etheostoma spectabile | reverse complement strand
ACACACACACACACACACACACACACACACACACACACACACGCGTATGAACACAAAGTGACGTAATTAGGGCAGACAAGACAACAGGGCTAACAATGATGGACCTCATAGTCTGTGATGTGTGCTATAAGTAGACAATAAGCTGCTAAAGCTCCCACTCGACCCCTCATTATAGTCAGTCAATCCCAACATCAAAGGAAAGGCAACCTTATGGCTATAGGATGATGGTGTGTGTACGTGTGTGTGTGAGTGTTTATGAGAATTTGTGTGTGTATGGCTTTATGAGCCTATATGAGTGTGTGGGTGTGTTTATACTGTACATACATATGTTCTTCTTTGTCAATCTTTTACAGACCAATTTGCGTTTTACACGCTAAAACTAAGCACATTTTTGGAAAATGAGGACGTTTTGGCTGGTCTTCACATCTTCAAAGGGTTGTTTGAGGGTTTACAGATGGTGTTAGGGTTAATGTTATAATTAGATTATTTTAAAGGGTCAGTTCATACAAATTACAGTAAAACCTCTTTGGTAGAAGTTAGCTCCAGTAAAAACAGTTGAGAGCAAGGCTTGTAGATTATCCAGAGTAACCAGAAAATTGGTTTTGGAAAGGGAAGTGGCTGTTGAGTTTTTCAAACATCATCCATAGGGGACCACATACTACATTTAATTCAAACCATATATCATGTAAGGGAGGTAGCAGAAGTTTCAGATGCAGCAAACTCTCAACACATAATAAATGCATTTGCTGACACGGCTCAGGTAAGTGAGAAAATAGGTTTTTTTTTGGAAATTGGATGAACTGACCCTTTAATGTTAGGATTGAGGTTAGGTAGTGGTGATGGTTACATGTAGGGTTATGGGCAAGGAAATTCATTATGTCAATGTGGGTCCTCACAATTATAGAAGTATGAACATATGTGTGTGTGCACAGTTTGAGTGAAACAAACTGAAATTGAGAATGTCTTCTTGCGCATGTGCTTATGACTTATGAATAACTTTGTGTCAGAGAATCTGTCACTTCCTATTATAGTATAGAGAATGTGTGTGTGTTTTCAGCCTTCTGGCCTTGTCCTGTGTCTCTCTGACAGTATTTGGCAAAAGGCTAATTGACGAGGAGCCTCCACCTCGTCATGTTTTGTCAGAACATGAAGGCCATGCTGCTGGATCAACAAATCCTGGAGCACCAAATTCTGCCATATGTCCGGCCATGTGTTCCCATCTACCAGCTGGGAGCACTGGGAGTGCAGTGCCTGTCCAACTCACTGATTGGTGACTGGGACTGTGGCGCTCCAGACTGGGAATAGTACTTCAATGAGCCTGGGATGGTGCTACATTAGTGCTGGTACAGCTGTGAGTGTTAAGTCGTGTTTCCACTGTATGATTCAGCTTTGCTCGACTTGACTCATTTTTTTAATAACTACAGTTTTCTTTTTTCGTTTCCCACTGTGGATACTTTTAAAACTCCAGAAAAAAAGTAGTAGTGTTTGTGATGCAGTCGGCTCGTAAAATTGAATGAGAATCAAAGTCATTAAAAAAAAAATTAAATCGTGTAAAGGGTGAATCAAGATCGCTTAATCATGCAGGCCTCTGGAACTCTGTTCCAAGTAGGCCTGGTACTAAAACAAATACCATGTACCAGGTTTAGGTGTATCAAGTTTAGCTGATGGAAAACCAAAAGACAACAAGTTGGGTAGAGTTGAGTCAGGAGGTACCATGCAATGGAAAAGAAGCATTTGTGAAATTGCACTAACACTGTCAACATTGATGGTTTAATCCCTCTGATATTAAAGATATATGTTAAAGTGCTTTGGATAAAATCATATTTAAGGGATACTTTGGCTTATGAGGAATTAGGTGTTTTTTCTTACTTAGCATGAGAGGGTCAACGCGTTACTCTGCTGCCCATTAAAAATGTTTAAAAAATGTCTAAATGTTTAGCGGGTATAATGATTACCATGTTCATTGTCCTAGTTCAGTGTGTTAGCAAGATAACATTTGCTAATAAGCACTAAAAACAAAGTAAAACGCAGGCTGATGGGATTTGAGCTAATGGTGGTGGTGGCACTTAAAAACCAAAATGTCAGCCTGCTGGTGGTGCTACAGTAAAACTTTGGTCAGTAGACTACATCTTCTGGGGACCATGAATGTCTGTACAACATTTTATTGCAATCCATTAAGGAGTTTTTGAGTCTGGACCAAAGTTGTGAACTGACCAATCTACAGACTGACAAAATGGCATAGAGACAAGCTGCTAGTGTGGCTAAAACATTTTCTGCATGCTCTGCATGTCTAGGAGCTCATGTCTAATGTAGAGCTAGTCAGTAACAATAAAATCTGGCCAAACATGTTTTCACTATCAATCCAGGTTTGTGCATTTTTAGTGATTCTAATATCATAATAATGTTTAGTGTGTTGAAGTGAGTGAATTTAGCGTCAACTCAATTATTTGGTGTTTAAAGGATTATTTCTACAGGAGCTCCTCACAGATTTCCCAGCATGGGGAAATAAGTCGCTAATTTCACAGTTAAAGGAATTATGTTATAGCAAACATTCAGTCCAGTTGGAAAAGAAACAGTGGTTACAAATGATAATGCATTTTTGTTAGTTTGTTAGCACTAGTCTTTTCTTTTACCATCATCTTTTATAACACTTGGATAATGAGAATTTTAAGTTAAGTTTTCAGATTTACACTGTTTTCAGTTTACCCCATAGCTCAATGTTAAGATGTAGCATGTCATACCCACAGCAGTTAATAATGACTTATGTTTTCCACTCACGTTAAATAGTAAAACGTAGCTATTTGCCAGTTTTCCCACAGTCTCAATTTACAGCCAACCCCATACTTAGTTAATGAACTCCTTTAAAGGCAAACATAGTCATTGATTATTTTTCAACACTTACCAAAACATATAATTCTATAAATATATATCTATTAAATGCTGACTGCTGCAAAACTGAAGCTAATAATAACACGGCAGCTTCCACAGACATGCATATAGTCTGTGGGGTTTATAGGATAAAATGAGGTCTGTCTTACCTGGTTTGGTGACCGAAATTCTTGGTTATTGTCATTCATGTACATGTTGTCACCATCAAACTGTGGACAGAAACAGAAAGGAGAAATAAACATTGTATGCAAGAGGAGGTTTGGAGAAAGAAAATTGGGGACCGCAGATATGGTGCGAAAGGGGAAAAAGCTCTTTACGGGTGGCCTGAAGTGTGAGACTAATGACTTTGTCACTTTGGTTAAACCTTGTGGTGGCATGGCAGCGTGGGTAATTACTGCTCGTCAGCGGAACGGTAATTAGGCTACATGAGCACAGTGATGGGAGATGGGCTTTTCCCTGTGGGCTCTGCTGTGTGTCTGAGAGAAAAAGAGTGTGAATGAAACTGTGAGTGCATACAGTAGTGACGGGTGTGGAGACTGTGGAACCAGTGTGTGTGTATTTGTGTGTGTGTGTGTGTGTGTGTGTG
>NC_045739.1:13809671-13811959 GCF_008692095.1 Etheostoma spectabile | reverse complement strand
TGTGTGTGTGTGTGTGTGTGTGTGTGTGTGTGCTGCAAAGTGAGGGCATGCTGTGTCTTCAGGATTGAGCTAATAAGGCATTGAACGATCACTTGCTACAGATGCCAAAACACAGTTTGACACAAGACAAATGGCCCTTGACCCCTAAGGGTGTTGGGGAACAATACCAAGTCACCAGTTGAGCACTACATGCAACATGCTTTCTCTGATATCTAGTGTTGGTAAGCTAAAGGCCTGATAAATTCCCCACTGAAATCAGGTTGGATCAGGAATGTCATATAAATGAAGAAAAACACCAACACAGATTCTGTTTTTAGCAACAGAGAAAATTAGATACGGCCCCACAAAAGGCTCAGTAACTAAACCTGTGCAGTGTCAAGGTGACGGAGAAACTGCTACCATGTTAAGAAGAACTGTTTTGTAAAATGCCCTTGGCTTTCAAAGACATCAAGCTTTGTCATACCACGCTTGCAGCAAATGGAACAAACCTTGACTGGACTGGATAATAACGTCCATGAACACAAACACACAGAAACCCAACGTGTTAAATAAAGTTTTCTTTTTGTTTGTTGACTGAGGTCATTCTTTGTGATATGAATGCATAAAAGACTTGGGGAAAAGACAGCAGAGACAACATGATCAAACTAGACAGCATTCCATGTCAAATTCCTCAGATGTGAAGATAAGGGGGCCCCTTTTCGTTTGGGGTGGTCTACTTTGTGCCTATGGAGAAAGCAACCAAAGGCTTGAAAGATAAATGCGCTAGATGTGAGTGAACACAAATGGATCATGAGACATACCTGCTCAAAACAATAACTAGGTAGACTAATGGACGGAAATGGGCAGAATTCCTGGGGGGGAAATCTAATATCTACATTGGTCAATGGGAAAAAGTAGCTAAATGAGGGTGAGAGTGGTGAGAAAGAGAAATTACTGTACATTACTGCAGGAGAACGGCCAGGGGAATGAGTGCCTGCCTCAGGGCAATGGTTGGTTAATGATGCATATCATGAAAGCCCTTGTGAGGATTCACTTGGTTATTCTAATGATTACACTTACATTCAACCAAATACACAAACATGAAACCAAGACAAGCACTGCATTTAAATCTCATTCACACCTCACAAGATTAATCCCAGAGTCCAAATGTTTATTTCAAATGAAATTGAATGCTGGCTAATTGTTTAACACTACCTGCTGGAGTTACAGACACTAATTTACGCAATGAAGCAAGCGTCTATCACTACATCATAGTGCAAAGTGACAGTAGTTTACTGAGAGGGCCAAAGTGATATTGACCTTGGTGACATATCTGCAATAAACTCTTCGCTTACTCACATGAAAGCTTCTTGTCCTCGCCTAACTGAGTAATTTTATTCCATTGAAATTCATTTTGTGACACCATTTTGAGAGTTTCTTTAGGATAAAATTCTCTCGGGTGAAACAAGAGCACATCATAGTAACGACGCTATTAACCAAAAAAAAGCTGCAAAAGTTTGTATTTTCACTTATTCTGCAAACTGAATTCTTCAACGCAAAGCCTTTTCGCTTTTTCTTTCATCGCTAATGGGAGCAATGAAGTCAGACAATGCTCATTTTCACCAACTACATTTGTGATATAATATTCCCCAAAAAAGCCAAAGACAGCCTGGAAAGGTCAGCCATTTTGTGCTTCAACATGGCTGCCCATATATTGCAATGTAAAGCTGTTTCCCTCTGCTCTTCTCTCAATAGCTCTCCTTTACACTGCCTCGCTCTCCCACTTAAAATGCCAATTTATCCTCGTCTCAATGCAATGAGCTCTGCCATTACTCCACATTTACTGCAGAAATCCTCTTCTCTTTCACTGTTGTTCCCTTTCTCTCTCATTTTCTCCCTCTTACTCCTTTCTTGCACTCTTTCCATCTTTCTCTTTCCACTCCCCTTTATGTTCTCATCATCCCCACCTATCTCCATGTTACAACCTCTCTTTACTTCTGTGTCTCCCTCCATACCCTTCTTTCCCCCTCTTCCCTCTGTTTCTTCAGTGGTTCCTGGCATCGCTTTCTCATCGGCAGTCTAATTGGGCATTCTGCCTGAGACAAGGGCCTCATTAAGCAGTAATTACACACATGTTGTTTTCGGCAAACATCTCTATTTGAACTGCTTTGCATGGTAATTGTTCAGCAGGGACCACTGCTCGCGATGTTTCCGTCCATGACACACGTGGTGCTGGGAGAGAGGAATAAAAACATGGAGAAGAAGGATAGAGGAGTGGGGAGTGGTAGAAAGAGAGAGAGAGAGAGAGA
>NC_045739.1:13808554-13809661 GCF_008692095.1 Etheostoma spectabile | reverse complement strand
GAGAGAGAGAGAGAGAGATGTGAGAAGAGAGAAATAATAATAGGTTGTGAAAGGGAAACAAATTGAGAAATAAAGTAGGCATACACAAGAGAGAAGAAGGATGAGAGACAGAGAGGCAGAAAGAAGACAGACTAAGAGGATGAAGGTGATGCTAAGACAGTAAATGGAGAAAGACAATAAATAAATGACAAAGAAAGAGGTAGAAAGAGTCAGTGTGAGATGAACATGAGGTTGAGCGGCAGAGAGAGAAAGAAAAAGACAGAAGAAAAGCAAATGGGGAAGAAAAAAGTAAGAACATAAAGACAGTGAAAGAGTGAGAGAGAGAAACAAAGAGAGAGAGAGAGAGAGAGAGAGAGAGAGAGAGAGAGAGTCCCAGAACTAGGTCATGCCTTGCAATCATCAACAAAGCTGAGCGTTTCAAAAATAATGAAGCCGCAAGGTGGAAGTAATGCTAACTAGCATATCCAGGGAAAACATGTAATATTTACACAGTGCTAATGGTGCGATACAATGCTGGGATCTTTTCATCTTGGAGAGACAGATGATGTCAGGATTGGAGGCAACATTACAGATTCCACTGAAGATTGTTGTTGATTGATGGACAATTCAAATAAGCTCCTCATAAAACCTTCTAGGCAACATCTGTTTGGAAAGTGGGTTGGGGGAAATGAACCGCTCGTGTGTCTGTGTAATACCACGACTGCCCAGTCATTAGAGCAAAAAATGACCTTGCAATGACAGGAAATAGACAGGGAAACAATTATCTAGGAAGCAAAATAAAATAACATTTGCTGTAACGTAAAATCTGGAACTAATGATTTTAAATACACAAATACCACAGTGACTTCTTTTTATGTATCTGACATTATCACTAACTAAACAAAAATTCTGGATAATTTATCACAAACTTGTCTCAAAGGAATTTCCGAGCATTCAAAAATATGTAAGTAGGTTTGCTTAAGTAAAAGTCTTCTCAAAACCTAAGTCTTTGCTCTCGATGCATTTTTTTGCTCTCGTCTGAGGATTTTTTTCTTGATGTGAAAATAATGTCATATAATAGTCATATATTCCTATTGGCCAGTCGGGTGAGCACCGTCTTGTCTTGGG
>NC_045739.1:13808313-13808544 GCF_008692095.1 Etheostoma spectabile | reverse complement strand
ATCTGAATCATTACACCATTGTCACCGTCATAGATGCGCTGCCTTAGTTGAGTGCGGAAGCTAACTAGCAGCCAGCCCACTTCTAAATAAATACATTTTAATTATCTAAACACTTTTTAACAGTCGGACCGTCATCAGTGGGGATCAGCCAGCGTGGAAACATTGCTAGAAAGCTTCGCTACCGAGCTCAACCTGATCTGATCTCCAGCGGGACACAGAGAGCTCCAGACC
>NC_045739.1:13808039-13808303 GCF_008692095.1 Etheostoma spectabile | reverse complement strand
GGTAGCAGCGGCACAACCCCCCTGGAGCTCACCGTCAGTGTTGGTGGAATAGCAAGCTAGCGTTACCAAACTAACCAACCAGCTAGCACACCCGGTAGCAACGTCACATCCCCCGGCCATGACCAGAGCTTGCTTTGCTGATGTTCAACCCAAATTTTGCTTAACTGACAAAAAACCCCACTTGGGCAGTAACAGTAATTTCTGCTGAATACTGCACCTCTTAACTCTCAGTGCACCCAAGAATTGCATCCAGGTAGCAAGGAA
>NC_045739.1:13807892-13808029 GCF_008692095.1 Etheostoma spectabile | reverse complement strand
TAAAACATTGATGTCTCTAAACGTTATTCATTGATGAACATGACAAAGAAATGTTTATGGGCTAGCTTTAAAACAGTAGCTGCTTTGCCTTAAAAAATCCTTATTTTCTCTTGTGGATGCAAGTCTCGGCAGGGATG
>NC_045739.1:13779100-13807882 GCF_008692095.1 Etheostoma spectabile | reverse complement strand
CACGTGTTATACCCACTGATGGCGGTCCATCTGTACCTGCAGGTGCTCACCCGACTGGCCAATAGGAATCGAAAGAAAAATCCTGAGAGAAATTTTTTTCACACTGATAGCAAAAAATATATATTTGAGAGTTTAAAAAAGTGTTTTGATTTGATTTTTTTCTCAGAAATAATTTTAAAAATTTCAAATTTATATTTAAACCTATTTAGTCTCAAATATTATTATTTTTGCTATTGGTATGAAAACCTTTTCTCTCAAACATCTTTTTTTAAATAATTTTTTTCTCGCAAGTAACAATCTAGCTCCCTACTTGACTATATGCTACTTTCTTCTTCTTTTCAACTAAAGTTACTGGTTATTGCAAATTAAAATGATTCATAAAAAACTTTTTTTAAATAAGTGATGAGTTGTTATAGAATGAACTGTAGAATAAACTAATCAAAATTATATAAATTAGTTAGTTATTAGTTAGTTAGTTAGTTATAAATTTTATCTTGACCAGCTGCAACATTACTATGCTGCTTATAGGTTGATACATTATTATTAATATTAATTATACAAATAATACATCCTCTGAAAGGGGCAATGCTCCATTGTGACTGTTTTAAGTAAATTATTCTACATCTTCCACCACTGGGATTTAAGACCATACCATAGACCATATTACAGTTCATGTAGTATGGTACAGGGTATTACATTATATAGCTGAGGAAAATGAAAAAGAAAAATAGAAAGAATTCAAATATTACACAACTAACATTCAAGTAGACCATTCGACATCTGTGAAAGTGTTACAAAAGAACATACAGTACAACACTAAAGAACCACAACAAACTTTAAGAACTTTTCAATTTATAAAAGGAAATCTATAAGCAGAATGTGTTACTTGTGACTTTAAAAGCCTTTGCCAGTACACCAAGTCTCTAAAAATAATTCTCTCACCGAGCGGAATTAATAAGCCCAGAACAGTACACAGCCATTCTGTGAAGAAAGGGTGTGGTGGTGGTAAAGTAGGTGGGGGGACTCATGCAATATGTATGCCTGTTTGAGCACCCTACTTCATCATCTTCCCCCTCTTCTCTTTATTTCTCTTTCTACATGTCTCTTTCTCCCTTGTCCTCTGTTTAATTAAGCAGTAGGAGAGACCTAAAAAACCTCAACCTGAGACAATGTGCCACTGAATTTTTGAATTTTTTGCTCAACTTGTCACTGCTGGTTCAAAGCCAGATGAGAGGATGAGACGGACAGACAGACAGACCAACAGAGAGGAAGCGAGATACACTTGTGTGCACACAAACACGTATACACACACACACACACACTTAAAACTGAGAAAGATTAACACACAAAGAGGCTAAGAAGGCAGAAAAAGACATAATGTAACAAAAGTTGAAAGAAAGACAGACAGCCATGGTAGATAGATTCCGGAGTTGCATGGTAGGAGAAAAGAAAAAGAGGGAGAGAAGATAGACTATAGTAACAATTCTGGTGTTGCACCACGCCCCGAGCAAACAATGAACATGGGCAAACAATGAACATGGCACACACACACACACACACACACACACACACACACACACACACACACACACACACACAAACAAACACAAAAGCCCATAAAAAGCGCAGCCTGTGGTCATGGCGACACATGCTCTGTTGTCGTTAGATAAGGGAAACAGGGCCTCTTCCTGTGTGTGAGAGTTTGATCCTGCACACACACTACATACACACTACATGTGCACACTCTGCAGCAGCACTGGGGTCACATCCACCAATGCCCAGCATCTCATGTATCCTCACCTTTATCTGCTGCACATGGTTAATTTTCATATGCAAAACACAGACTATGTTTATCTGGACACACTGTGCTCCGGTCAGCAGCATGATCAGATATCGACAAGATACACAGAGCAGCTCCTTGTATCTGTTGAAGTGGATTTTTACGGAATTCTGTTTGGAATTTCCTGGCCTTGTGCCATCCAAGAAAGAATTAGGTAAGAGGAATTGAAAACATGAATCGTCAGAGTGTTGCATTTCCTCAAATTTCTTAAAAAATATTAAACAACGATCTGCATTACCTCTTTCCAGCTGACTCTGTTTAAGAAATATTTTTGTTTCATTGTCAGTGATGGTGCGATCCATCAGCTCACATCTATTGAGCATCAGCTCTGTTTGTTATGATTAGGTCTAAAGCATTCCTCACTGAAACAATATGGACTAACACACAAACACAGCACCAGAATCGGCTTGAAAAAAAGAAACTATTTCCACAAAAGACATAATACAGGTTCCAACCGCTTCCGGCTTCACCTATACCTTCTGATGTGTAAAAATAAAAAGGCAGGCTGAAGCTCTCATTCATACACTTTCTGTTGCACTGGAGCAACCACAAAACAGAAGTAACAGTCAACAGCAGATGGGAGGAGAGATTGAGGAGAAAAGCTTTGTGTGTGTGTGTGTGTGTGTGTGTGTGTGTGTGTGTGTGTGTGGAGGAAGGCCAGGTGGGGTGTTGCTAAATAAGGTTTTGTTTCCAGGATGAACTCAAGTTCACTGTGAGTTAGTGAGTTCACAACAAGATAAAAATCTAAACGGTGTTGGCTACACATGATAACTCACACCGTGTTTGGAGTAGGTCAATGGCTTAAAGAATGTTTAAAACAGTTTTTCTTATTTGGGTTCTATCTTGGCTCTATCTAACTTTAAATAAAATTCATAAAGCAATAATATCAAATAATGATACATTTTTCTGTTTCTTTAGTTGTTCAACAATCAAATGGACTGTAGTATAAAATGTATCCAGGTGCAGCTTTATGTCAAAGCTTCTCTGCCTGTTGGACGTATTGGGTAAAACATAACTGCACTTTCTCTTAAAGAGGTCCAGGTATGTCAACATATATCTTGATTGTGCATTATCAGTACAATCAGTCTGTCTGTGCTGTAGCAGAGACCTAAGGAGGTTGTAGATGGTAGGGGGAGAAAAAAAAAAAAATCAAAATTCTTATTTTCTTATTTCTTTTGACAATTTTGTAAAATCGATTGTTTTTCACAGAATCAATATTTTATTTAGTTTTTCCAGTGATTCATAGTTTCTTTTTCTATAGTACCGCTGATGCCGGTTATATCACATCCATTTCAAGCAAAACAGACCAAAAGCAGAAAATGCAGAAAATATGTACTTCTTTACAAATGAAATACATTTCAGACTGACTGACTGACATGTGATGTGCATTATTTTTAGAAAATAATTAGCTTTTAGAAATGTCTCATGATATATTGTCTCTAGGAGTGTATTATTCAACTTTTGATTTCATTAAAGAATGAAAAGAAACTTACAATACTATCGAATCGCAATACTTCTTGAATCGCAATAAATGACTAACCAAAATACAAATTGAAACGGCCCCCATGTATTGCGAATGAATCTAAACAGGACAAAGGCCTATTGCCCAGCCCTAATAGATAGAGGGGACACAGTTTCTGCTAAAATTTGCTTTTTTCTATCAACAGTAAGTGTCACATATCTGCAACCAGATGGGAGTATGTGCACCTCATGCAAGTGCACATGCAGGTATAACAAAAAAAGTATGTCAGACCAAAGTGGCATCCACACTGCCACCCTCATCCTGCCCGCGGTGGCCTTCAACGGCCTGCCTGCTAACCAGTGCCGGGAAACACCCTATTGGCATTTTGCACAATAACATCACATGCAATTAGCAACCAGCCCCAACAAGTGCAGTCATGCTATACTTAAAATGGATGCTACTACTAGGAAAGTGGTTTTCCCACCAGTCTACCTGACACTCACACTGTCTGAGGTGAGAAGAAGGTGCATGTATTTGCACATTTGTGTGTCTGTGTGTAGAATATGTGTGTCCATACAGCAAGTTCATGGCTCTATGTGAGTCTAGTCAGTGAGGTTTCTCTGGCAGCTTGAGAGGATGCAGAGCACAAGCCACTTTTAACTGACTGGGGTAACCAGCAATGATAGAAGATAAAGGGCAGAGTTAATGTCACATTACCCCAGCCCTTTGCCTCTGCTCACCACAGCATCAGATAACTGCAGCAGGAAGAAAAAGTCTGGTTTCCTCTAGCATATAATTGGTTATCTTATTTAAATCTACTGCTCTCTTGCCTCTGCACAGAATAAAGTATAAAAGAGCAAAGGAAATAGAAGAAAATAGACTGAAGTTTTACTGTTCTGGCAGTGACTAAAATAAATCATTATGCGTATAGGAAACACATCAATCTATTTTGATATTCTTGTGTTTATTCTCTTGTGTGTTGGTTTGGGTCTCCTACATGCACCAACATGGTATGGACTTTAACATGCAGCATACAATTATAGAAGGTAGGAAGGAAGTGTTGTAATTGTTGAATTATTGTTACAGTTGTTGAATTACTGTGTATATAATCAGGTTGTGGTGTGTTCACTTTCAAACACCTTATAATTATAGAACGTGTAATACACACATTAATACTAACACAAACACATTTAGCAGTTAACTAAACAGGGAAGTGTGCTACATTATCACTCTCAATATCAACAGTCCAATAGATTATCAGCATAGTTTTAACAAAAGATATGAAATTTAAAAGAAGTTACATTATAACATCTGGTTCTGATAGCAGGCTTTCTGAAGAACATGTTTGGGTTATATTTTGGGCACTATTTGTATCTTCTCTGTAAAATAATTCTGTATTAAGTAACGTATTAACCATTAAATACAAACGCTATTAAAGATTTACTGTAAAGATGTCAATCTTGCTTTCAGTTTCAGACTTTATTTGTTTCTATGAAAGCAAAAACAGCGTGACCCAACCATAACAACTGCAGGGGCGTATTTTGCACCTTTGCATGTTTTCACACATATGTTGCTGCAATAAAAAAAAAATTTTTTTGACAACATCTGTAAATTCCCTTAAATGTGTCTGTTTTTGAATGCAAATACATGCAAAATTTGCGTTGTGTGGTCCATGTTTTCCACATACACTATGGACAATATGTGCATGTTCCTGTAGGCATTTTCATGAGTAAGTCATGAGTAAATACTTCTTCTCTGTGATGAGCAATGTCATCACAACTCTAGATAATCTCAGTTTGAAGCCTCCAAAATACCACCAGGACTAGTTCAGTAGCTTGAGGTACACCTTTCCAAATCAATTGGCTGACAAGCAGAAGAGGTTTCAGAAATTGGGGGCGTGGCTACTGTATCTCACCACAGCAGTGGGCAGTCTTTTCCTAGCTGGATTGATGCCTGGAGGGTGGGCAGTGTGGAGCCTAACCCCTCGTTCACCCACACTGTACCGGGCCTGTGGTTAGAGAGAGAGACAGCAGGGAGGGAAAGAGAAGAGACAGAAGACAAAAGCAGGGAAGGAAACGAGATGGCGCGGCTTTAGTTTGCGAAATACAAGCAGGGAATTTGTAAAGGAACATGTCAAACCCCCCCCGCCTCGTGAACCTTTCCCTCCTTCTCCTTTTCCCTGGTTGCTCAGCTCTTCCCATCATGTCCAGCACACGCGTGCAGGGGGAGGGGTAATGACAAGAGACTTACACAGAGACCCTACACAGTGCTGTGCTGGGGGAAGAATGGAGGTTAATGAGCTGACATCCCCTCCAACCCAGACACGCCTCCTCACCATGCCCACCTCCCTACTCTCTTGCACACACTGTGACAAGCATTTACACAAACCCACTACAAAACAGTGCTGCTGAATGCCGGCACTGAGCCAAGGATCTGGAGACTTGAGGAATATCATGGAGCAACGAGTGGATTTATACTGCATGTCCATTAATAATTTGTAATCTGATACAACCCACATTATCAATATCAGCTGCAAACATCAGCTCATATAATCAAAGGTGCATAACATTTCAGCAAATTCAGCCACAGTAGTGGCCCAATGTGGCTGAAATGCTCATTACACATCAGAAAACAAAAGTTCTAGATGGATTAAAAATGTGTTGGGTAACAAGTGGGTGGCGCCATGCTGTAATCCAAATCCAAAGGAAGCATTTATTCTGTGTCCATTTTTTGTGTTTTGTAAAATGAGTCTGAGTTCCCACATTAGGTTTAATCTGAAGTGGAACCTTTGACCTGCTGATGGTTCTGATGGTAAGTGTGGGTACCAAAGTCATTAGGATTTATTCTTTGGGGACCACAAATGTTTGCCCTAAATATAAATCCATTCAACACTCGGAACCAAATAATGTTTTGAAAAGACAAATAGGCTAGCAGTCAGTCAGATAAATGGACCACTGTCACCTACAGTCACGCTGCTACAATGGCTAACAAAAAACAGTCCAACCGCAAGTGTCAGCATCTTTCCAAAACACTATGTAACTACATAACTGTTGACCTTTGAAGGACAAACAGCTCTTGTGCCCAGACCACAGACTAAACACATCCTGCTATTATAGAGCACAAAGTGTTGTGAGTAACCAATCATACCCTTAGAAGAGCCCCCATTTCTTGCTTGTCACGTGGTTGTATGTGAGTGTGTAAGATGTTAAATAAAACCTCAGTGGCCTTTAAGTTGCATCACCGGAAAACCGGCAAGTAAAGGTGACAACTTTTAACAGATAAGAGTTTATCTGAGCTGAAGCAAGCACAGAAACACAAAGAGGTAGAACGAGGGGTTCAAAGCAAAGCTTTAGAAAACCTTTCAGTAGATAACACTTACATTTAATGCAAGTTAATGTAGAGAAATCACGTTTGCATCTGAGTTAAACAAACAAATGCAGGTGCACTTAACAATGACATGAGGCAGATTTATTAATTGACCAATGAGGCATCCCAAGTAGGGCTGTGACGGTACAGTGTTTTTCTTACAGTGACAAAGCAAAATATCCCCGCGGTGTGGCGGTATACTGCAGCCCCTTTGCGAGACTAGCGTAACTTAGAGCGAGAATTGCAGGGTGCCTTAAGTGAGTGACATCAGTGCCTGTGTGGTGTGATGTAAAGTGAGTTAAAAGTAAACAATAAAACAACAAGCTTGAGCTTCTCAAGACACTGTGGCTTCATGTGTTGTCAATACTGCCGGTAAAGTGACTGACGTTACCCCCGAAAAACATTGGCTTAACCCTTAGCACAGTGTTTCCATTTCAGCTCAATGTGAGAGTCTTTACTGTGATTTACAACCACTCTGCTTTCTAACCTCTCCGTTGATCTATTCAACGGACAGTTCAGAAAGCTCTATTGTCAATAAAGTAACAAGAAAAAAAATTGTTTGCCAACAATGCCGAGGGCAGACGCTTGGCAGCACAGTGGTCCAGCTAAGCAGACAGAGAGCAGAGAGGGCGACTCGGCAGTCTGCTAACATGTTGCTCTCTCTAATATAACCAATATAAGCTGCTCTGTTTAGGATACAAAACGTGCATGCAGGCTGAAATTCAACCGTGTGGTTTTGTCGGGAATAAGCTATGGCAGCTAGCCGCTAGCTGCTCGGCTAATGTGGAATGGTAAACACTGCAGCGTTAATGGATGAAAAATAATAAAAGCATGAGGGTTAAATAGCATCCTTTGTAACATAAAAGAACATAACCAATAGCAGAAATATGATAATGGTGCAGCAAAACACTTTTACAGAGTTTGAAAACAATGGAAGACGGATGGTTAGTCATTAGCGCCCATTGTGTATCTTTCCAGTGAGTAATTTGTGGAGAGGTTTGTGCATTTTTAATATTTTTAAACTGAAGAGCCCTAAGAACACAAACTCCATAAAATAATAACAGACATTTCACCTTAGCACTATCCAAGCCTCTCAATTATTTACAACTAATGAATTGCCTTGGGCAATATTCTTCCTAAGTACAATATCAACCATCCCAAAGAGGCTGAATCAGCTCGCTCAAATACTTAAATACATTTACTCAATTATGCTCACTGTCCCTAATATGAAAGTGACAAGTATGTACGAGTTTTTTTCTCCTGACTGTTTAAAACACTTTATTTCAGCTTTGATATTTCAAGAAAGTCCTTACATGCACAACAGCTTGTGTAATGATTAATAGATATGATGTTTTCATAGAAAAAGCAATAGCAAGGTTTTTGCCTTTACTCTGTTTTTGCATATGTGGTGTGGGAGGATAAACTAAAAGGATGTGTGCTGTTGTGGTGGTATCTAGCCTCAGTAACATAACATAATTGCCGGCTTCACACTTTGCAGCTGAACATGCCACCTTGAATAGCTTGTTGTTGCCACATGGCTGATGAGCAATCAGGGCCCTGAGGAAGCCAAGAGTGGGAAGTCACACAACCAGCTCCCAACAGGTAAGAAAAGGATGGACATAAGCAGTAAGAATAAATAATGTTACACAGTCTCAGTGTGGTAAAATTATGTGAGTAAAGATAAAGCCATCAAACACAAACAGTATGAGTGCAACCACACAGTCGCCTATATATTTTAAAACAAAGATTCTGCTAAGTGCAGGAAAATGTAGCATTCAGTTTACAAACGCATTGCCTAAGTGAATGCAAATAGATTCTGCCATCTGTTAAATCTATAGAGGAGATCTTCATACTGGGGAAAAGTATGTATCTATATGTGTGTGTGTGTGTGTGTGTGTGTGTGTGTGTGTGTGTGTGTGGTTTAGCCACTGCTTATGCTGTTATTTATCCCTTCTGAAAGCAAAAAAACACATTCCCAGACAAACTTTACTTTGTTATTTGTCTTCCTCCCTTCTGGGAAAACCTCCAAACATATGTAAATTCATCACATGTGAACCATACAGGAAAACTGACTTTCAACTATATATGCATTTCAGATATTTCACATGCAAAATATAAACATCCCACGTGACAACAATTTTACCGATATAAATGCTTTATTTGGACATTTCACCTGTGTAATTTCATATTTCACATGTGAAACCATGACAAACAAGTGCTTTCAAATTTCAAATATGCTCTATAAGCTATAGATAAGCGTTGACACAAAGCCAAAATGTAATACATAAATTTATCTGCAGTCCACTCAAAGTAACAAACAAAACATTTTTACAATCAACTTGTTTTCACCATTCAATCAAAAAAATGTCAAAACCATGACCCTTCAACTGTGTAGCGCAGAAGTTCAGGTCTGACTGTCAATTCCATGTTATTTGGCTTTAGTCATCAGTCTCTGGCTGTAACTACACCAGAAAGAAATTTGAGTGCAAAGGATCCCATTCCTAGACAGCTGGTGGTTGTAAATTCCTATCAGGGAATAAAAAACGGAGGGAGAGAGAGAGTTTGAAAGAAAACATATACTATTTTCATTTCAACTGCTTTAGGGATTAAGGCTCAGGGCTTAAGAAAAAAAAACTGCATTAAAATAATCCACCATTTGCATGTTTTATCTCACAAAGGAGGCTCACATAGACACACATGCACACCAACCCCCAGTCTCTCTCCCTCCCCCCTTTTTTCTCCTCCGTCCCCTCCCCCATTCTGGATGAGCAAACACACACACACACACACACACACACACACACACACACATCGAGATCAACCTGCTGCCATCTGCTCTACGCACTCTACAATCCTCGCAGAATACATTATTCACTACAATACATCACAACACATTCCCTCAATGTCATAGCCTTGTGATGGAGAAGAGCGAGAGAGAAAATGGGGGAGAAAGGAGAGCAAAACAGCTATTGTATGCTAAAGAGAGAGAGATAAACAGGGTGAGGGGGGGATGTGTCCTGTTACAAAGAAAGGCACACAGGTAAAGAGAAAATTAAAGACAGCTTGATTTGGCTTTTAGGTTAAAAAAAGTTGAAACATGTAGCACGACTACCAGGCTAGATTCAAAATCCTGACAAGGAGGTTAGTGTATACATTTTAAGGATAAGTGTGGTTGAGAAAGTGAGAAAAATAAAGACAGAAAGAGATACCTTGCAGATTTGGCAGGACAATATACCTTGTCATACAGCAAGGCCTACATTTGTGTAGGATCTTCTAGTTTGTTCTTGATTTATGTAAGTTTTTTCAGTTTTTTAAAGTGTTAGAGGGTAAGGCTGATATCATATTTTCCATTGAAAGTTGATCTCTCAATACTTACCACCTTCCCTACCCTGTCTGTGGCACTCAGCCACATCATTTAAAAAGGTCTCTTTAAAAATAAATCACAAACATATAGTTTAATTTTGCAAAAAGCTGCTCTAAGGAATTTTTCACATGAACAAACGGTCAAAAGACCCAACCCACAGAGAATTATCTGTCGAGAATTTTAGTGTCTTTCTGCTTATTGTAGGCCTACAGGCCACAAGTTATGTCAATGGTTTGATTCACTCTAATCGTTCTCATGATTATCATTATCATCCGCAGCAGGCAGCAATTTTTAACAAAAATACTCTACTCTGATAAACACAGTGTGCGCTACCTGCCCAGGACCAAACAGCAGACACACAAAGTTAGTGACTAGCTAGTGAACATAGTGGAGCATTTAGCAGCTAAAAAGTTTCCCCCAGGAGTTGGTGGAGAGCAACACAGAGCTGAAAGAAGAGGGATTATTAAATTTATATATGACAGGTGGACAGAATCACAACTTCAAATGAATGTTAATGTTGCTCCTTGTCTGCTGGATGTGTTACAGTAATAGGCAACCGTGGACTAGAAAGGGGTCAAAAATCAATTTATATAGGTTAGCCATTACTTAAACAGGAGTAAAGTGCATTTTAATTACAGCACCAAGACGGTGTTACTTATTTATGTTTTTAGACATCTATAGAGGGCTATTGCACATAGGAATGAACTTTATCAGGCTGAGGCAATAGACAATCCTTGTCACTAGTCGGATAAATTCATTGTTGGTTTTGGTCTTTCATTTAATTTGTTGAAAATAATTAAAAAATATAAAACAACTACAGCCTTATCCTTCAAATGTTATCAGTTGTTAATTTAATATGTATCACTACTACTACTACTACTACTATTACTATTATTTACTTTACTCCGTATATGCTTCACTGAATAGAATTTAAATGAGAGAAATACATAAAATTATATATTTCTGCTTGCTTGTTTACATGTTTAACACTGCCCCTGTTATTTATTGTGTGCAAAGCATAAACATGTGTGTCTGTGTGTGTGTATGTGTATGTGTGTGTGTGTGTGTGTGTGTGTCTGTGTGTGTGTCACCATTGTGCGGTGGCAGAGCAGAGGGAGTGAACAGCTGGCAGGCCCACACTTGACTACGTATTGACCTGCTTTGCATTCACCTGTTATTCAACCGAACCTAATGTTTCCACTTGGCTCTGCTGCAGCTGAGCTGCAATTAACCTCGCTGTGAGAGCAACGCAAGCAAGTCCTACGTTTTTTGTCAAAGTAGTTTGTCAAATTTTGCTAAATGTCATTCTACCTTATCCTTTAAAATTATTATTTTTTAAAATTTCCACACAGAATAAAAAAAAGATGATATAACCGTAACCCTGTAAACATAGCCTACATTCGATACAATGCCAACATACTATTTTATTTTACAGCCTTAAGGGTTTAAACAGGGTGAAGGTTATCTCATGACTGCAGATAATTAGCCTTTGAAAATGTCATTTGCCTGTCTAAATAGAGTATTTGAATGGCAGAAAGCATTGCTGCCTCAGACATTTCCCTTCTCTTCACTCCACTCCACCTCTTTGCCTCGTTTTTTCCCACCCTCCATCCCCCTCCCTCCTCTTTTTCCCAGATGCTCTCTCGGCTCTTGTCTGTGTTTGGGCTGCAACTGCGAGGGGTCACTGCCTGTCTTGTTCTCACACGTGGAGCACTGAGCGTGTGTGTTTGTACGTGTGTGGGAAAGAGAGCACACACTTGTCTATGAATGATTATATGAATGATTGTGTGTGTGTGTGTGCAAGAACGTACCAAAAAAAAGATGTGTGAGTGTGTGAATTTATCCCAATGTCTGTACGGTTGAGCCTGAGTGCCTTTTCCACTGTGTGTGTTTCAAAGTGTTTGAGTGTGTATCTTTCTGTGTGTGTGTGTGTGTGTGTGTGTGTGTGCCTTGCAAGCTCAGTGCCAGGTCTCTCTAATGAGTCTGTCAGGCGCTGTTAGCGACGGCGTGCTCCCCTGGCTCAGCGCACTCCTACAGACACGCTGTGATTAGCCAGGCCAACGGCACGCCACCGGGCCAGATTAAACACTCACCACGCCGCCAGGGAACACACACACACACACACACACACACACACACACACACACACACACACACACACACACACACACACACACACACACACACACACACACACACACACACACACACACATACACTCACACACACATTCTCAGCACAGCACACATTAGGGCAAGCATTACACTTGCCAGCGAAAGCCCCCCACACACACACAGACGTACTTTGACACACACAGCTTCATCTTCATCGTGCCCATTAGCCTGCTCGGGTACAGTAGATAGAATTGAAAATGGATGTGGAATATAAACCCAATATAAGCCACCTATTGCACCAGAAAAATGCTAATATTTCGTTAAACTGTCCGTTATTATTGAATTCCTGTCTGCCACTAATCTTGAACATCACTCAGAATTAAGGCTAGCCCTTCTGGCTCCAACAGCTTTCAACATCTTCATTAAAGCGACATGATTCACTAATTACAGGTAATTACCCTTTAATGAGCGGCCCAAATAAGCAGATATGCAGAGGAGGGGCAGGCGTGAGGACACATCATTTTTCATTCCTCAAGGGCCAAGAGCGGACTCTGACTGTGTGTTACAGCCTGTACGTTAGCTGAGACATGGTGGTCTGGTTAGAAAAGGCTAGCTTGATCGCTGCTTACACATCTGTCAGACATAAACCTGGTGTAAGATATAGGAAACTGAATATGAGTTACTTGACTATTTGAACCAGATGGGTACATACTGGGTTGTCTCGGTTCACACAAAACCAGTAGTTCTATACACAATCATTAAACAGAAGGGCTTGCATATCAGTTTTCTCAGACGTTTTGTTTTGCAACCCCTTTATATAAAGCAGAGTCTGCTTGTCACAGGCTACATATGTCTATGAGTTAAGGGCACTTCATTTTTACTAGGTTTGTGGATTTTGTCCCCCAATCAGTGAAAGCACATCAGGAAGGGATCTCTTCGGACTTGCTGCAGATTTGTACCGGTCGCGCAGCCAAGATGTTTGTTGTTTGTCGTGTACACATGAAGCCACAATCATGGAACTTCGTCTGTACGACAGACACAACTCCACAGCTGTCAGTGAAGCATAAATCCAAGCATCTCCCACGCATCCACCTGCAAGGTTGTCAGCTGTGTGTCTGGCTGGCATACGTGTGTGTAGGACAGCTGATTTAACCAGCAAGTCCTCACTGATATAGTGGCATGTGTCAAGTAGCTCTACACCATGGGTTGGCAACCTTTTTAATATGAAGTGCCATTTTAAAATGTTCTTGTTAATCAATGTGCCACATCAGCATTAAGCCAGCCATTATTGAGCCTGCTCAGGCAGATCTGTGAAGAAGGCAACAAGTACTAACCAATCGAAAGTAGATCTAGGAGTAGGACAGGGAAAAAGTCAATCAAACTACTGTAAACAACAGGCTGTGCTCTTGCCAATGGCTGGAGAGGTCATTTGGTAGCGGAAAGGAGGACACTTCAACAATTCAAAAAAACTATCTTGCACACGTATTTCTAGTGTACCATTGGTTAGGCTACCCCTATGCCGATGGTGGCACGCGTGCCTAAAGCCCCTGACACCAGACGGCCAACCGTCTGCAAAAAAAGTAGTTGGACTGATCAGTCTCCCCAAGTTCGTCAAAAAAAGTACCTCGGAACACACCAAAGCGACAAGACGCAATGCGTCTTCATAACAGCAAGCTGATCTGTATTCTGTAATCTGTATTGTCGCCCAAAAATGAAAACTGGCAGCTGATTGGACGAACGCATCACGTGGGTCTGGTTTCTCCGAAAATTCAAAGGCAGACTGTAATGCCGGCTTGTTCAGAATATGATCTTACATTTTACTATATTTTACTCACCGAAACCATTTTAATAGGCCATGCAGTTGGTGACTCTTTTTTCATTTCAGATTGACAAAAGGTAAGTTTAAAATTTTTTGTCAGATTTTGAGAGACTCTAATCACGCTTATCTCGCGCCTCGTTTCCGCATTACCACTCCACCAATGAGATTGGTCATTTGTATCCAACTGCCGGCAGTGCCTGCCTTCCGACTGAGCATGTCAGTTCGGCCCTGGCATGCCCTGACAGCCCCTCTGTACGGACTAGCAAGTTGACTAGCAATTAAGAAATAGATTGTAGCCTATTTTTCTTTTACCGTGCAAAGCTGTTTTTTATTACTTGAAAAAGAGAGAGTGTTGGGTTGCATCTTTGGGTTTAGGAAGTAATTTCAGGCATCCATTCATAAAGCAGTCTGTAATAGGGAACCTATAGTGTTTGACACAAGAACAAGCATCATATTAACCAGCATTGAGAGACTGGTTTAGACAAGCTGTGATCACATTTGAGATCAACAACAAATGTGGGTTTTTCCTTGGTCAACATTAAGAGGGGATATTACTGGCACTGTTGAGACGTGTAACACATTTAAGGTGGTAATGGGTAAAGAGGGCAGCTTTTCTAACTGTGAAGGTGTAGGAGGTGCATACTGTAAACTCTCAAAAGAAAAAGGTGATCATAGTTCTTTTGTTGATTAACCAGGGGAAAAAAAGTATTTTTCTTCTGCCGCGCCTCTCTGTCAGAAAACAAATAAGTGAAAATAAGATTGATCTAACAACTTGCCAACATTAAAGAGTATAGTTTCTTATGTTGGGCCTGCAGAAGAAAGTCCCTACAAGAAGACACTGTGCAAAATCTTTCCCCTGTTTCTGATTCTTCTGCACTCCCTCGCTTGATGACTCTCGTGCCAAATGGCCTATTTTTACCCCTCCATGTGGCATCTCAGGGTATTCTTTGTCACCACCACGTTTCCTGTCATCAGTGTGTAGGTAGGGTTAAACAGTGCAGTTACTGAAAAGATTCTGTCTCCTTGTCTGTCTAACTGTCTTCCTCTCAGATGTGGTCAAAATATTTGTCTCCATATCTTAGGTAGTGTAGCCTGGACATCTTTATTTTGCTTTTTACACCTTCCTCTACATAGTATGTAAGATACGTTAACATACTACACAGAAATATTGTGTAAAAGTATTGGTTAATTTTCTTGTTTTTATTCCAGGGCCCTGAGATTAGGATATTTACAGAAATAAGCCTTTGTTTACAATTCACTAATCCAATTACTGCGCTAAAGTTCATTCAATTTGTGCCCTGACAGTGAACCACCCCCCCACCCTCCAGTAAAGCATATTTATCATGATGCCATATGCCCCAATACAACACTGCATCTATTCTCTAGCTGAAATGTGCAGAATTTGATATATTGTACTATGTGGCACAATGGAGTAATTGTGTTTTGTCCCTTGAGGGGAATTATGAGTTAGAAGAAGAGGAATATCAGCGCAGGATGTATGCTTTTCAGCCTCATATGACGATCCAGTTGTGTGTGAGAGCAGCTCGTGGAGATATAAATGAGCAACTTGATTTTTAGGATGTAACTCTGTTGCCTGACCTCTATTACAGCTGGCTTCAGTAGCTTTCTTAGCTTTACAATGTTAAGCTGTACCATATTTTTTGCAGCACGACAATATACATTAATACTTTAACATCTCTTTCTGCAGGGCAAAACAGTATAATAGGCCTATATATTTATAACTATTCCAAATCAGTTACAGATGTATATGACAGTAAAATTATTTTTAAGAAAGACAAATATAAGTTGGGACTTAAAATGATAAACACTGAAATGCCAAAAGACTGCATGAAGTTGACTGTCCTCTTTGTACTGCACCTCTTCTCCAGCTTGACGCACAGTGCCTCTTTTGTTCTGCCACTCATCGCTTATGTTACTGTAGAACACTAATGCACACAGATCGATAGCATACTTTCCATTTCAACACATTGAGCTGATGTACGGACACACAGTTGGAATTGATCCTGTCCTGTCAACACAAAGTTTTATATCTGTATGTCTTTTTCCTGCTGCAAAATAAATGGTCTTTAAATAAAAGCTTTTTTTAACAGCGTGTTCACAATCTCAAACCTCTTTGTAGCTTGACGTTGACATGTTTATTTCGCAGTGAATAACTGCATTGCTGATAATGCTATAAGGTTAGTTGGGTGGGGAGTGGTGTAACAGAGTCATAGACACAGCACATCAAGATCAAAACAGAAAATCTGGCCGATTCACATGAATCAAATTTTAAAACGTTCTGTCACTTCCAAATGCCTTCTCTTGCATGTTGTAGGCCATTTATGATTGGGGAAAAAAACACATCATACTGGCTTAAATAAAACTATTTTGAAACAGCTGTAAAGTCATAACAGCCATAAAATATTTTTAATATACCAATAAAACGATAAGGCTGAAATGTAAAGAAATAAAGAAAATAACCAAACAACGCATGATGCCTGTTGGTCTAGAACAAACAAACACAGCAAAATCAATTTCCTCCCCCACAGGATGTCCACCGAATGCCAGCAGGTTTTTACGACAACGGCTGAAAGATGCAAAAACACCAAGCATGTTTCAAGTAAGCAAAACTATCCATCTGCACTTTTAACAAGCTCACAGTACATGGTGCACTCCACAGTTTGAGTATAGTCTGAAACCTTTACTGGCATCAAGTTTGAAAACAGGAACTGGCTGGTCTCACTCAAACAGGTCATTGTGTGCTGTATACTGTGTGAGTGTATACAAAGAGATGATGGATTTAAGGGACAGTTGGTCACTTTTGTTTTATACTGAGCTTGCAGCAAGATGCACAACAAGATTGTATTATGTGTTGTTTTGAAAATGATTTAATCTTGCAGAAATTCAAGTTTCAAATGTTTACTTTGCCTTTCATGTAATTTCTGTCAAGGCAGAAACACCTTCCTGGAGTTAAACTGAAAAATGTCAAAGAACGTCTTGCACATTCACAACTTGCTGCAGGCTATATAGCATGTCTTTACCTTCAGACAATTAAATCTGTCTGTTAAGACATCTGATCCTTCCTGTACATGGCTGTTTGAGTATGAAAAACAACACCAGGAAGAATTAGAATGTTGTTTTTGCTCAGCTATAAATCATGTAGTGGTCTTTCTTAAAATGATACACTGTAGGAGGAAACTCCTTAAATGTTGTGAAGCTTTCAGCCCACACAATACAGTCGGTGCTTTTGAGACCAAGATAAAATGTTTTCAGTGATAACATTAAAAAAGCTCTTCTTGGTTCGATGAACCAAACCATCAGCTTCTGAAAGGTAGAGATGAAGAGGAAAACAGAGAGAGGGAGAGAACTAATCTCATTACCTTCTCTTCCTGGCATGAGAGAATATTCATTTCTCTGTGACAACCGGCAGGCGGGTGACGATGGGAAAAAATTCAATCGCACATCCCACCATTTCATTTTCCATGTAATTAAATCAGTTAAATGTTATAAAAACATGTAAACTCCATCAATGACTTTGAGCCATTTGCATTTTTAATTAGGCTAGATTAATTCTACTAAGGGAGCTGGGCGAAGGCGATGACAGAGCAGGCTTATTGTGTGTCTGTCACACTCATTTAATTCTGTCATTATGTCCCATATCCTATTATGATAATTGTTTTTTTTATTCTCAATCAACAACAAGCCGAGGCTATTAACTAATAATATCTGACTAGTTCACTTTAACCCTACCATGTTAGAAGTTTGCCACCTTAAAAACAGAAACTGTCTGATAAAAGAAGGGGGAAAGCAAAAGCAGTGCTATGCCCAGGCTGAGTCAGCCTAGCTACTTGCTCCAAATGAAAAATGACTGTCAAGAAGCTGCATGTTGACACTTGGCATAGGGTGTAAAGCAAACACATTAGACGGAGGAAATGGGTATCACCATCTTCCCCCTGCAAGGTAACTAAGCAGAGAAGACGAATGTGTCTGATGTGTTCAGCCATTTCCTCTGCTCCCTCTCGGGGGAGTCTCTCGAAAACAAAATCTCTGAAGAAACTGTCCCTGCTGTTTAATTGAAAGACACTGCTGCAAACAAATAGGGCACGTGCTAAAAGATTACAGCCTGGGAGACATGCAGCAAGCCAAACGTTGCTGACAAAAAGATGATGATGTTGTGGGTGAAAATAGCGGACATAGGCCTAGTCGTAACAATGCAGAGAGCTGCAAAAATAACTGCAAAAAACACTGTTTCTCGTAATGGTTCATTCATTACAGATTGTTGTAGGCTTAGTTATACTGGCATTTTTTAGAGTCAGAGCAGCTAGGCATATGTTACCTCAATGTATAGGTGCAATCAAGCTCCTGTTGTTACTGTATGTAACTCACGGAACTGAACAGCAATGTGGTAAATCTAAATTGAAAAATACAAACAGTTCTAACATTAGAAATATAGTATATATCAACATGAAATTTCTGACTTCAGAAGCTTAGCAGGCAGTCAGTTTAAGCTAACACCTAACCTGGAAAGATTATTATAGCTGAAGTTGCAATTTTTCAGTTAACACAAAGCGTTATTACTTCACCAGGTGTTTCCTTAGCTCCACCCAATAAGGTTTAACACAATTTCTGCCTCTGAGAAATCTTTGTACACATAAAACTCCATTTTGCACATCTATTCCAGGACTGTGTATCTATGTCATGATATAATTAATTGCATAATCATGTAGGGTCACACCTTGCCAAAGAAGGTAAAAACATTTTCTACATTCTATTGCTTCCTTGCATAGCAGAAAACACCAATTGTACCCCTAGATTGCTGCCTCAGCAGTATTACCAAAGAGGAGCAGCCACATGCAATGTGTAGTGTTAATACAAAGATGTACGTAAGAGAATGCCATCCATATCACTAGTCAACATGCGCCATGACCTTTGTTGTCAAAAATGCGGTCAGAGGCATTTTGAACCCAGTCACACTACTGCAGCGGTTAAGTTATGTGGCATCTTGTTGAAATAGTCAAACAGGAAATGTGCATTGAGCTTTTACAGCACCACAATGACAGCCATCTGACAACCGCAATCTAATTGTAATGTTCTAACGTTTTTTTTTCACAAGATAATAAAAAACTGTATAATGAGTGCTGTCAAAAATTAGGTAAAAGAGATATATCCAACAAGTTTTTTTAGCATGAATAAGATTCCCATAATCTTTAAACATAATCTAAGAGCTGAATTAGTTTTGTGGAATAGTTAACACCTAATTAAAAAGCATGATTTCCAGTCTTTCATTGTTGCAATATCAAAGTTAACTTTAACTTAAGTAGCAAAGTCAATCTTAACCAATTAAACACTGAGAGTAAAATCAATCTTTGTATCTTTGTGTCCAAATGTCTTCAATCATGCTTTACAACACTCAAAATCATGTCAGGCTGGACTGAACAGCAAACACTTTTCTTTCATTGAAGGTAAAGGTCTTCCTGCGTGTATTTTCTTTTTATAATCAAGTGAGATATGTCTCAGTAATTGTCTGTATGTCTATGTGAAACAAAGGTTAACAGGGTTGACTAAAAAAGTAAGTCCTTACACAGCATACTCATTCATACAATATAAAATTATATCTGTGACATTGTCAGTCCTTTGGTCAGAAGCCAGTATAATAATGGAAAGAAAATTGCCATAAGTTCAATAACTCAAAATGTACTGTTAACAATGGAAGGAAAGGGGTGGGGGCTGGGAGGGCTTTGTTTCAACAGAAGCCGCACTGATGCAATTGACAGTTGGACCTTTAATGTTTGCAGTTTCTTACTCGCTGCTCTCCACTCAACAAAATGCTTGTACAGTCATCTCACTCATTTTTAACTCTAAAATTAGCCGTGGAGTGCAGCTAGCTGTCAGTGCTGATTCAGTCGGACAGGCACATCTCGAATGTATTAATTTTCTCATACAGGAGAAAAGTGCTTTTCCAGGTTTCAGTACCCCCACTTTGCCTATATCCCCGTGCATTAGAGTCCTTTTAAGAAGAAGAGATTTTTGAGAGATCTATCTCCAGTGCCAAAACACAGATGCAGAAAAGACAAGTATGAACTCTCAAACAGTCCAATTACATCACTTTTAGCATTCACAAAACAAGACTTACTTAATAAACCTTTTTATTGCACAGTCGAACTGTATGAAAGTGCTGTATGGCCTCACAATTTACATTTTACACAGTAATTATCTGTAAAGAGGACTTAATAAGTTCCCTCTTGAGTACACACAAGGTGAGCGTTACTATGGGGACGCAGAGTGCTCCTCTGTGCTCCATAGCACCGAGGCCTGCTCCATTGTGGCGAGAGACAACAGCTGGCTTTACCTTTGGCAGGCAAACAGGCTCATTAAGGGTGGCCATGTTTGTTTTTGTGCCTGATACCTAGCCCTTAGCAAACACTGCCATATCTCCACTCCACAGCCTTCGCAGTCTCAACATTTCCTTCCCTATTGTGAAGGGAGGCCCTGGCACGTTGAGCCTGGTGTACGTTTTTTCCCCCCCGCAAGCTCTTGCCGTGCTGCCAGTGGCTCTCAAAGAATGCATGCTTAATTGAGAAATTTTGTCGAAGTTGGAGCTGATGAAAAGCTGAAATGCAGCTAGTTTACAGCCAAGATGCTATGAAGGTTGCGTGTGTGTTATATACATAATGTATTTCATTATGATGCCTGATATCATGCCTTGTGGTATGTCACAAGAAAGCCGTCTTTGTTTGTTGTGCCGTCGACGTGATAAAGGCATCATTATTTGGTCTGCTCACAGCTAACAGTAAAATCTGCAGTGAAAGGTTTCCTTCACATATTTTCTCCTCTCTCAGCACTGTCTGTGGCTTGAGTGACAAGGCAGGTTGAATTCATAACGCTTTGACAAAAAACCCATTTAAAAGGGAAAATGGCATTGAATGTCATTCCATTACTGCAGACAGCAAACATGGCAACACTCTAACCCAAAAGGCATTCACATTAACTTATACAACATAGCTGTAAGATCTCTTTTTTTTGGCTTTCCTATAATATATGTTCAGCAGCACAGGAGTATTGTCAGCCAGAGCATTTAAAGAGTACCCTTTCAAAATGTACTCACTTATAGGATTTCATCCCTTTTCACTATTTGTCAAGCCCAAAGTCACAATGCATTGTGAAATGAGTTCTTAATGTGGAGTAATGAGGCTGTCATTGCAAAGCAGTCACTGCTTGTTTGAATTTGACTCATGTCGTAGATTCAATTAAATCAGCTGAAGTCAAGCTGGCCCCAGGCCAGATCGGTAATGGGTGACCTCATTCAAACAATGCTCTGACATATTGAAACAATAAGAGGAAGGGCCTTGAGTCGACTGCAAAAGCAAACTACACTCAAAAGCGATAAGGTAGAAAAATTACAGTGAAGTCACCAAAGTGTTTGAAAGATTCATGTGTCTTCAGGGGTGCTCGTGTAGCTGTTTAAAAAAAAAACATTTTTGCAAGTTGTTGTTTGTGTAAGTCAGTCCTAATGGAGTGCAATAATACTCAAAGTGGACTTAGCACAACATGGCAAAGGTAATATCTAACCGTAAATAAAAGATAAACATCCTTATTGTCAATATGCTAAAAAACGTATATGCTCTGTGAACTTTGACCCCAGACAATTCCTTTGGTTATAACAATTAAAAACTAAATTGTTCAAGATAAAACTACCTTACAGATTTTAAACACAGCTGGCCCATCTCTTCTTTTGGAGGTTTACTTGTCCTCAGATGTCTAAACTGATTTTTTTTGGATGTTGAAATGCCTGGAATCTAAATAATGACACAAACACTCCCAAGGCTATGTAAACAACATTTCCAGCTCTAGTCTACAACCATGCTATCTGAGCAATAGGACAGCATTGAGTGCCAAGGGCAAAAGCACTTCTCACTTTTCAAAGTGTCTCTCCACTGTCACACAGTTATTACTGTAAGAGAGGGGGCCCCCAGTTAGTATAATAGGGAGTATGCATCGCTAAAAGGCGTGTTTTGACTCTGTTGTCAATGTGCAATCAATTATGGTACTTATTTTAGGGTACATTTACCATTCAGTGTGTGTACATTTCCAGTTTGGAAAGTCAGAGACATCTTGAGTGCTTTGTAGAATAAACAGAAATGAGGGAACGAAATCAAAACGGAACATCTTGCTTTACTCACTCTTGTTTCTCTATTCACCAGGGCCAAAAGCGGTTACAGTAAACAGATAAAAGAAAACACACATACACAGTAACAGCATCTCATTAAGCTGCATTCCCTCTGGCTCTTATTCCATTAGAAATTAGAACTCGGGACAATTAGTGGCAGATTGGTCTCAGCTCAGTGCGCTATAGTCGCACTCTCAAGGCTCCAAGATGACTTAATTACAGGCTGATCTGAAAACAGCGCGATTGTACTGTGCTGGTTCACACAGCGAACACCTGGAGTGAGGGTCAACAACAACAAAGATCAATAAATGTCAAGTCAGACAGAAGTGGGTTAACAGTGTGTGGCTGTGAGAAGGTGTATGTGATATTAGAGACGCTGCTTGTTCTTAATAGTTTTAAGAAGTAACTTTAACTTTACTGAACTATTATAAACTACATGCAAAATGTTTGTCTAACTCTGCTGGTCTGTGATCCTTACAACCAAAGGATACCAAATGGGATGAGAGAGGCTAATGGTTTCCTTGTTTGGGAAACTGTTAACTTTAGTTTTGGTTTGTCCCTTCTTACAGATGGAGCAGTGCAAATATTCCAACTCTATGGCATCGCTACTGGTCAGGATGGGACTCTCTTTTATAGTGCAGCACCATGTAGCCATTTACTGTAAGCTGTAAATACATGTGGAGCCATCACTTCAATTTAGCATCAATCCTGAATGAAGTATTTTAGCCTCAATACAGTTTGTTTCCATGGACAGAGTGAGCACAGAAAGGAAGGTATTTTATCAAAATACTGAAGGAACATGGATAAGTAACTGTTTTTTTAATCTATTTCATCACTCTGCTTATGACAAGGACACAAAGCACATTTTTCTTTAATTGAACCAACTGTAGTTTATGTAACAACTGGCCGTTTTGCCCTTCAAGCAAGCTAGAGAGAAACAGAGGGAATGATTTGATCGCTCCATGGACTTGTTCTTGTCACGTGACACGTGTCCCATTATATTGTGATGTTGTCATGGGGGAGAGGAAATGAAATGCCTTAAAGCTTTAAGGGAAGTGTGTGTGTGTGTGTGTGTGTGTGTGGGGTTGGATGTGGGGGACTCAGAGGTATAAAAGTGAGTGAGTGTACATGACCCTGTGTGTGTGTGTTTGTGTGAGTGTGTGTGTGTGTGTGTGTGTGTGTGTGTGTGTGTGTGTGTGTGTGTGTTTCTGTGACTAGTCATAGAGCATTCACAATTTGTTTGAAACTTGTGCAGTTCTAATTGGGCAATTTGGAATTGTTGTGTTATCACCTCCAGCCAATCATGAATCAATGCTATGTACATTCTTTTCAAATATGTACAGTGTAACTGTTTAAAATGTAATAAATATATATTCTAAGGGATGTGCAAAGGTTCACAGTATTAGGAATAAAAGGAATATGCAATGTACAGAGATAATAGTCCAAAAAGATGTGTGTTGATGTGACGCATATAGACGGATGTGAAGAAAATTCGTACGTAATAACATGACTGTGCAGTCATTGTTGTATGTATTTTTGCAATATTAGCAGGATACATTAGGGTATTTAGATGCTTAACATTAAAGCACTTTCAACTTGTAATGTAATGTCTGTAACTCAGGTTTTAAAACTCTGTTAAACTTGATGACAAATTAAAATTGAGCATGTTAGATAGATAGATAGATAGATAGATAGATAGATAGATAGATAGATAGATAGATAGATAGATAGATAGATAGATAAAATAATAGGAATGAAATATGAGAAAAAAAATGTCAAAATTCCCCAGACCTCAAACTGATGTGAGCTGAGTTCAACAATCTACATGTCTTCTTTTCCCCCCATTGCCCCATATGAAAAACATTTAAAAGGGAGCAGAAATATTGAAAGAGTTATTTCTTAATAGAGAAATACACTTGTTAACACATGCCCTTGTTTACTTTGTTTAGTTTTCTGCTACCTCTGCAAACATTTGAGATGAGGTTTTTTACATTTTACTATGTTGGTTTTAGGTTCTTTACAAAATCAAAAAAAACATAACCAAAACTGACTACTCACTAAGTTTGCACTTGGTTATTTTGCAGACATAAAAAAGGAAAAGGTAATTGTAAAATGATTCTGTACAAGGAAACCAGGGGTTACTCTTAATTTGCTAGATCTCCCAGCCCTAACTTGAATGCTTTGAATATAGCTCAGTTTTGCATTTTGCTACATTTTTATGCAAATGTACAGTATATGAGCAGTTTGAAAGCTTGCTTCCTTCATGACAGCAATATGAACACATATCCCTATGTATTACTACCCCTTAATCTCCTCTGTACTTAAATAAATGATAATTCATAAGACCTCCGCTGGACTTGATGAGGTTAGTGAGTTCAATGCCATAGTACTGTTTATTAGTTGTGGCAGGTGTTAGGTGTTAAGATTCAAACGGTTCACTTTCTTCAATGACTCATATAGTGCATACTGTAGGATGAGGTTTTATGAGCACTAAGATGCAGAGGAGATAAATGTATACTGTGTCTATATGTTTGGTTTTATTAGTGCTTTCATGTCTTCTTTTATGTACAGGGGATTTTTTAGCCCAAACCACCAAGCGTGACAAAGATTGTAGGGGAAACACTGCATTCAGCTCAGTGAGTTAGAATTTAAACTGCGTTTCATCCAGTCTTTACAGCCGTATAGTTTCTTGAGTTCTTTTGCTCTGAAACTGTACCAAATTGCATCATTATTTTAGAAATTTTAAAGGCGTAGCTGTCATAATCTGAGTAATTATATAACTGTGTATGTCAACATGCCCACTGTTTTACACTTGGTGATAGCCAAATCTAGATACAGATAAAGGGAAATTTTTCTCAGTGTTTAACAATGGAAAAATTGGGGACAATGAGCGATGAAAGAAGCTGTTTTATTTTTTTAAACAAGTCACCGTGTCAGTTGAGAATTTCCTTTGTGTGGGTCGCTGTGTTCGGGGGATGTTGCATGAATGGGCAGTCAGCATTTAGGGTTCAAAAGAAAACAGCAGCCTGAGCTCCTGTCTGTGTGAAAACCAAGGCTACGGTGCTCTGTATCAAGTGGCCTTGTTTTGGTAATAGTAAACCTGGGGCACTTGCCAGGAGGTATTAGTCATTCATCTAACAAGTTCCACAAAGCAAACCACAAAGTGCTCCACTGTCATCTTTCTCTAATTGAATTCTAAGCACATAAGCACAAGTAATTTACAGCAAGGTATACACTTTCTGATGACTACCTACCTGAACTATGGCTGCCATGTTTGTTTATTTGTTCACTTTCCTGACAGGAAGCAAGGTCATTTGGAAGCATGTTGGGTTTTTGTGTAAGTGAGGGAGAGAATAAAGAAAGAGAAGAAGGGAGGTGGCGGGTGAAAGGCGGATAGGATCGGATTAGGGCGGAGTGCAAATTTTCAGCAGGCCAAGCGTACAACATGATCTCTAATTACCCACGAAGTAACCCAAACCACAGATTAGGCTGCATTATCAGGCTTAATAAAACATGACCATCTCTCAGTTTTCACTCCCTTTCCCTGTCCGCAGGAATAGGTACAGTTTGCTGCTTTTCTTTTTGTTTTTTGAGAGTAAACTGAGTATTGTTGTGAATTGGACACAAAAAGAAATGTGATAACGTCACCAAGTGTTTTAGAAAATTGCTATGGACATTTATAAGAACTGTCTGACATTTTTGGACCAAACTAAATCATTAGTTGCAGCCCTAATACAAACAGGTACGAAAGCCCAACAATGTACTTGCATTCTCTGGGTAACAACATTAAGATTTAAGGTACATTTCCTTACTTGCCCATGCAGATATGGTGGATTTTATTTACAGGTTTTAAGATTATCGTCTCTGAGATTTATGCTGCCACCACAATAAAACTGGTGACTGTAATTGTATTTGTGGTGCACACAGCATTTTAAAATAACACAACAACATCTCTTTACTACAGACCTTTAGATTACTGGATCACAGGAGCTACTTTCTTCTAAAAGAAATTGTACTGATTTTCTAGAGAGTAACTGGGAAACATTCTGGAAAAAACATGTTGCCGTGTAATTCTTTATGTCATTTTTCACTGCAAATTTTCATACACCTTAATTGTATTGCTTTGGAAGCACCTGGGTAAATGAAACCATACAACTAGAGGTGAAATTTTTTTTTGTAATTTGGTTGATATAACCCTTTGAATCACCCTCCTGATTAATCAAAGTCAAGACCAAGTTCTCTTTAGCCTTTAACTTTTACTCTTTCACATACACTACACTCTCTGATCTGATTCTATACTGGGTGTGCGCATGCACACACACACACACACACACACACACACACACACACACACACACACACACACACACACACACACACACACACACACACACACACACACACACACACTCACACACACTAAGCTACTTTACTTGCAAAAGTGTTTTTTACAGTGTGGAAATGCTACTTTTACTGAAGTAAAGGTTTTGAATACTTCTTCCACCACTGCTAAGGTGCCAGCAACCCAACCCACACCAAAGCATGCATAGGCACACACATACACATATACTTGCTTGGTTCACGTGGGTTGTGCCAGTAAGTGCTGCTTTAGGCTATGGTTTTTCACTACTGTCTACTGTGTTATTAACAATTCTATAAAAAGATCTGCTCAAGTTCCCCTTTCCTGTGTTAACAACCATACAGAGCAACTATAAGGTTGTTAAAGCCTGCTATAGTTAAGAAAGAGACAAGAGTCCTCGATAGCATAGCACCATTGACCGTATCAACAGTATGTCATAATTCCCAAAATTCTACTTTTCTTTCTTCTGTTTGTTTTTTTCTTAGCGAGCTCACTCATCGGCCTTGCCCGTGGCCAGCTTGAGACTAAATATTTCGACAACACAAAAAGAGGTCCTCTTTCTCTCGCTTTCCCTCCCTTTTCTCAACCCACAAGACTCCTCTGACCTCTCTACCTCACTTTTCTTTTGGCAAAATCTATCTCTATGTTTTTTATTTCTATAACTCTACAGCAACTTCTCCATTTATCTCTGTTTTAGGTGATTCACATGTCTTAAACCAAAGATAATAGCATTGCAAGAACTAAAACCATAGAATTACCACTGTAATTTCTGTCACACTTTTCTCTTGGCCCATTTTTAACGATCATGGAGCTCATCATTAGCTCTCAAAGAGGAAGAATGAGCCACAGTTTGATTACCTCGGTGGCTCTGTGGGCTCCCACAGTCTCTGCTGACTGAATTGGACGCAGACGATTAGAGCCTTGCACAGGCAATTATATCTGCCTGCTAAATATGTCACACATAATAAACACATGCTCTTGACAGACAAGGGACAAGGCGAGACAGTCACAGCTGGGGAAAGAGGAAAGACTGCAAATTCAGGATCATATAGATCTATCAACCCTGTCTTCCTCAAGTGGAAACCTCTCACAGTCCAAATCAATGCATGTCAGTGAATTAATAAAAGACACCAGTGCTCAGGTTAGAGCTCTGCCAGTTAATGGCAACCTAAAAAAGTAATCTGATTGATCATCTATCTCCCAAGAGAATAAGACTGGTTTACACAGATGAGGCACAATCAGAAAACATATATATTTAAACTTTTTACTCTGGAAGCTTTCAGATCATTCTACTTTACATGCACTGTTTATGTGTTAGTGGACCATAAGTTGAACTCTGGGCTCTGTACCTTCAGGCCACAGTGCAAACATGGCACTGACACAAGGCTGATAATATTTGTTAAATATATTCAGTGAAAACAAGGGAGGGAAAGAGCCTTAAATCCTTGGCAAGGAGCTTATACCATGGCCCATGGTGTTTGCACAGGACATACCTCAGGAAGCTGGGACAACTGGGAATGTTTGTCCAGCTTCCAGCTTCTTTCCTTGCATACATACATATAGCACATACAGCACAGTACATACATACATACATACATACAGTACATACATACATACATAGAGTACATACATACATAGATACATACAGTACATACATACATACATACAGCGCAGTACATACTGTACACACAGTAGATATGTGCATACATACACATATACATACATACTATACTGTACATATATTCATACATATGTGATTACGTTCAGTTGGCCTACAGTAGGCATGATGTATTTATATTGGGCTATGTTTATTATTTATTCTAATGACTTTTTTTCAATGAATTTGGTAGTCTATAAAATGGCAGTAAATAGTAAAAATTCACAATATTAAACAGAGAAACATTGTTTGTATCATCATTTATACATGGACTATATACTTTCTTCCAGTACACTCTGTCCTACTTGTCAACATTTGTTTACTGTCAGCACTGAAACGATGTACAATATCTGTGGTATGTGTATATTGCAACTTTCCCAACTGTCCTCTCTGGGTTTCCCATTGTTTTTTGTTGTTTGACAAAATAAAATTGGAGTTACTTGGAAGTTACCCCATCAATTAAAATGTATTAAAAACAGAAAATGGGGAAGCTCAAAGCTCCAATCATCTTGTCAGTACAACTGAGGTTAAACCACTAGAAAATCAGAAATACAGCTACAACAATGAATGCTTTATTATTAGATTAGATTATTAGATGACAAACCTCAGATAGATAGATAGATAGATAGATAG
>NC_045739.1:13778882-13779090 GCF_008692095.1 Etheostoma spectabile | reverse complement strand
AGATAGATAGATAGATAGATAATTAGATTGGTAGTAGGGCTGCACAATTAATCAATCACAATTTTGGCTTCCCACAATCAAATTTATTACTTTAAAGGACATTTTAAATGCGTAATTTCATAGAACACTGTGTTTTTTGCAATCCAATCTACTGCTCCGTAAACCACTGTCTGATCATGTGCCAGTCAGTTGTTCCCTCCACCGCGCA
>NC_045739.1:13778689-13778872 GCF_008692095.1 Etheostoma spectabile | reverse complement strand
GTTTCTAGATGTAGACAGTCACAGAGGATATAGTAACGTGAGGAAAATTCAACAAATAGCAGTCCGTCATACGTCGGTCTCAAGGTTTACCAGTTTACTAATAAACGCAACATTTTTTCCCATCTGTGTTTTTTTCAGACAACAGCAGTGACCAGTGCTAGTGTCTGTTAGCTCACAGGGCTC
>NC_045739.1:13778393-13778679 GCF_008692095.1 Etheostoma spectabile | reverse complement strand
GTAATATTTTTCCTCTAGGTCGCACTGGTGCACCTAATGTCCTCGCATCCGCTGCCTCGCCACAAACAAAGCAATGTTGTTTATATCAATATGGTTTAATGTTGCGATACATGACCCATTTCTTGTGTAAAGCCGTGCCTGTGTTAGCATCTTTCTTCTACTTTTTCTCCTTTACTCTCTGTGCAGCCCCGCCACACAGCGGTTCCGGTCCACACTTCTACATTTGTCCACAGTTTTAATTGTCATTAACACAGCTGTATATTGTTAAGCATGAGAGGCAAACCTG
>NC_045739.1:13778142-13778383 GCF_008692095.1 Etheostoma spectabile | reverse complement strand
AGTGCTTCCGCTGGTAACTCTGCTATCGCGGCCGCCACGGCAAAAAACACAGATGAAGTTATTGAATGCAACTAACTTCAGTTTGTAGGATACAAGCGTGTGAGACGGAGCATGCTAGACCTGGGCGAGAGATGTCAGAATATCATAGTTCGTAAAAATGCAGCGCAGTGACGATACAGACATTTCATACACACAAAGTGTGTAACTCCACTGACCCGCCATTTGACCCGTGCTGGACCCA
>NC_045739.1:13777903-13778132 GCF_008692095.1 Etheostoma spectabile | reverse complement strand
GTCAGCCGTCTCTCTGTGAGTAGCGTCCATTAAACTCCCCCTCTCTCCCTAGCTCTTTTAATCAGTTATTGTTGAAAACAAGTTAAGGAGCTTTCTCAGAGACACATTAAAAATAATATATACTGTATATTTCTTACGCTATTTGTTTCAGATAGCTAATTTTTTTTTACATGTGTTGCAGCTGCATGTCTATACAACATACAACTTCAACATAAGAACAATGTAGCAT
>NC_045739.1:13777787-13777893 GCF_008692095.1 Etheostoma spectabile | reverse complement strand
TGAAAGCAGTTATAAATAGCCTATGTGACACTAAAATATGTTTTGGTTAAAATCAACAAACAATCATGATAATTAATCAAGATCACAATATTGATCAAAATAATCG
>NC_045739.1:13775127-13777777 GCF_008692095.1 Etheostoma spectabile | reverse complement strand
TTTTGGCCATAATTGTGCAGCCCTAATCGATAGATAGATAGTGCTGCATTATTTGCACATCAATTTTAACACGTTGTTAGCCATTTACAGTTGTGGTCAAAAGTGTACATACACTTGTAGAAAATCACAATGTTATGAGCTGTCTTGAGTCTTCAATAAGTTCTACAACTCTTATTTTCTGTGATAGAGTGATCGGAACACATACATGTTTGTCACAAAAAACAGTCATAAAGTTTGTGTTTCATAAATTATATGGGTCTGCTGAAAATGTCACCAAATCTGCTGGGTCAAAAAATACATACAGCAACATTAGTATTTGGTTACATGTCCCTTGGCCATTTTCACGGCAACTAGGCCGTTTGTAGCATCCACAAGGTCCTGGCAAGCTCAGGTCGAATGTTTGACCACTCTTCTTGACAGAATTGGTGCAGTCAGCTAAATGTGATAGTTTTCTTGCTGAACCTGTTTCTTTAGCACTGTCCACATGTTCTCAATGGGGTTTAAGTCAGGACTTTGGGAAGGCCATTCTAAAACCTTAATTCTAGCCTGGTTTACCATTCCTTTACCACTTTGATGTGTGTTGGGTCATTGTCTTGTTGGAACACCCAACTGCGCCCAAGACCCAACCTTCGGGCTGATGGTTTTAAGTTTTCCTGCAGAATTGGAGGTAATCCTCCTTCTTCATTATCCCATTTACTTTCTGCAAAGAACCAGTTCCACTGGCAGCAAAACTCCCCCAGAGCATAATACTACCACCACCATGCTTGACAGTAGGCATGGTGTTCCTGGGATTAAAGGCCTCATTTTCTCCTCCAAACATATTGCTGGGTGCTGTGGCCAAACCGCTCATTTTTGTTTCGTCTGACCAGAGAACTTTCCTCCAGAAGGTTTTATCTTTGTCCATTGATCAGCAGCAAACTTCAGCCGAGTCTTAAGGTGCCTTTTCTGGAGCAAGGGCTTCTTTCTTGCAGGCAGCTCTCAGTCCATGGCGATGTAAAACACGCTTGACTGTGGAGACTGACACCTGTGTTCCATCAGCTTCCAAATCCTTGCAGACCTGCTTCTTGGTGATTTGGTTGACTCTTGACCATCCTGACCAATCTCCCTCTGGCAGCATGTGATAGCTTGCGTTTTCTTCCTGATCGTGGCAGTGACACAACTGTTCCATGCACTTTATACTTGGTATAAGTGCTGCACAGTTGCTCTTGGGACCTGTAGCTGCTTTGAAATGGCTCCAAGTGACTTCCCTGACGTTTCAAGTCATAATTCGCTTTTTCAGATCCACACTGAGTTCCTTTGACTTTCCATGTAGCTTTTGAGCTGAGTCTAATCACTGGGTCAAATGAGCCCTATTTAAATGGGCTCATGAGAAGTCAACAGCTGTAGTCAATCAGAATCACTTAGAGAAGTGAGAGGCCATGACATGAAGCTAATTTGATGACACAACTCGCTACATCACCAAAATTGACATATTTGTTGCGTTATGATATTTTGACCCAGCAGATTTGGTGACATTTTCAGCAGACCCATAATAAATTTATGAAAGAACCAAACTTTATGACTGTTTTTTGGACAAACATGATGTGTTGTTCGATACTCTATCACAGAAAAATAAGAGTTGTAGAACTTATTGAAGACTCAAGACACCATAACATTGTGATTTTCTACAAGTGTATGTACACTTTTGACCACAACTGTATATACATAATCAACATTTAACTAAACACCCAAGGGTCTACTTTGCAGCAGTTGCTGGTGCAGTTTCTTTTCATTTCTTCTTCTGCAGTAAGAATGAGAATGCCATCGCACTGCCCCATGGGAAGGCCCGGGCTGACTAATAGCTGACTAATGTAAGCACACTACAGTGGGGCGGCTGGTCTTAATTATGGTAACAGACGCTGAGGGGGACGCACTGGTACCCATCAACGAGGAAGTAGTTTAGCACTGCCAGGGCCAATAATTAGCACATGGGTAGCCCCCACCACTGTCACCACCACACACCTACATTCATACTGTCACTCTCATAATCTACATCAACCACTGCATTCAAAGGCTAAACAAAGAGACACAGGGGCATTTAAGTGGTGAAAAACCTATAGGTGGCATTGCAGCATTACGTGTCTTATTACCTCAATATTCAATACTCATGTATGTCTACATCTATCAAAACAATTTTTTTTTAATCCCCAGAAACAAAGTCACAAAAAACAGAGGTAGACACCTTGTGGTTGGTTGTGCAAAATACTTTTTACACAGAGTCACCTAGGTGAAAAAAAAAATTATAAGGCGAAAAATCTTTGTGCCATATGCAGGCTCTGTGACTCAGCCAATGTCAGAGCCAATTCCAGTTTATTGAAATTATTTCAAATGGTTGGGATCCCTATTAAAAATCTCCTCCATGTGTCAGGGCAGGGAGAATATGATTTAGTGAATGTTTTTACTCTGCCCCTGCTTCACTGTGTGTCACTGGCCCTTACTGTGGTATGCATGGCCTTCCTCTGCACAGGGCTATGAAAGCAATTGTGATTGTGATTCCGTAGTCAGCAAAACGCTTGAATGATCCCGAGTTAGCACACACACACATGCACGCACACCCACGCATGCACGCATGTGCGCGCGCGCGCACACACACACACACACACACACACAC
>NC_045739.1:13772079-13775117 GCF_008692095.1 Etheostoma spectabile | reverse complement strand
ACACACACACACACACACACACACACACACACACTGTCCCCATACTGGGCCACTGATTACTTCAACCCATTTGACTCACACTCATCCTTTGATTCTCCCTTTCTGCCTCTCTGTCACATGCCACAGAGTTTTTCATTAGCTAATAGCAACAACACCACTCAACATGAACATATACTACAGCCTGCAATATAGGGGCGGGTTAATTTGTCACAGCAATGTATAAGTACTTGAGGTACTAAAAATAACCCTTGTACATTTAGCCAAACAGTAAATATGTCTGTGTTTATGCAAGGGCTTGTTTCACTTAAGGAGGATGATGGAAACTGACTAAATATGTTAATGCAAAGTAATCAAACCTTTGCACAGCGTACACCAGCCAGTCCTGTAATAAAATAATAAAGCTGAGATAAGGCATTCAAATGTAGCGCATCATAGTCCAGCTTATCTGAAGCAGAGGAGACCACCAACTAACAAAGCCAGCTCTTCAGTCATGCCCTATCTAGGCAGATATCAGTTGTTGGGAGGATATATGAGCTGGGTGGGGCTTGGGTGTATAAACACAGGGCCTACTCTCTCTGCACTCTATGCTATTGCTATACTGTATGCAGCACCTCACCTCAGCAGCGGCAGCAGCCAGCACTGTTTGATTAAGGTATTCAAATAAAGGAGCAGACACTGTGTTCCCATTTCACAGAGCAAACTAAAAGTGCCGGACAAACAACAATTACAGTTGTACATGTTGTGTAAGACAAAATGCATCTTTAAACTTTCAATGCTTGCTCTACATTACATAAATTATAAATTTGTACTGCATTTGAACAGTATATGTGAGTAGTATGTAACATGCAGTCTGTGAGGCAGCAGACCGCATTAAAACACGGCAAAGTTTAATTTTATTAGAGCACAAAAACGTTATAATGGTATTAGTCTGTGTCATTTCTCCTCAGCTGTGGGAGAGCACCACAGTAATATGAAACACACACAAACACACTCACAGTGAAACAAAGTGAGTAGTAAAAGTATTGAAGTGGAAATCTTCAGGGTTATTTATGGATCTTCCTGAATCATCTCAATCTGCTCCTGAAGTACCTTGTCTGCTCATTTTATGCATCTCTTTCTTTGCGTTCTTCACCTTTTTCCATTTTTTAGTTCTGAACTTCTCCGTGATTACAGCGCGGTCGATGACAAACGTTGGCTGGGAAAAGGATCACATTTTCTCATTGCAAGATGTTTTTGTGGATCATGGACAACGCTGCCAAAGTAACAGAAATGGTTCATGCTGCAATTGCTGATCACAGTAAATATTAGTCTATTAAATGAGGTAAAAATGAAAGAATACATTCAGAAGCAGCATGCATAAACTATGAATGAAACAAGCTGCAGCTCCAAATGAGCAGTGTAACAAAGGCTGAAAGCATGACAGCAGTACAGCAGCACAGCGGCACGTGTTCTCTGGAAGTAACATAAACTTGGTAATTACTCAAAAGGCTTGTGTCAAAGCATAGCATCCAGAGTGAGTCAGTGGCACAAAAGACAGGTTTGCAAATAAACAGACTATTAAGCTAAATACCAGCACATGCTCATTTTATCCACTTAAACTTGTGTGTGATTCAGATTAAAACTGTTAATTTCACAGTGATTAAAGGAGAGAGAGGAGTTTTCTCAGGCTGTGAATAGCTTCGTCTTCTTCTTTTTTTTTTTAAACAAGAATACTTGAGCCGCCAGAAAGTAGCAATGGTGCAAAATCTCAACATGGTTGCCAAATTGCAACCATCTTACCAGAAGCTTCTTTTTATTCACAGTATTTTGACTATTTTCCAATATTTTTCATCCCAAATGAATATTCTCAAGATGAACTAGAAGCCAAAAAACACACCGACAAATTTAGCTACAAGCCAAAATATCCACATGATGAATATGCAAGCCAATAGACCTTAATGTTATGATTAGCCTTTTGCCTCCATGCTGCTTCAAAAAGAGACCTAGGCAGAATTTGCTGTCAGAGATGATTAGCAGCAGACAGATCTTATCCATAGATACAATACCTACAACAAATCACATGTCTCTTTAGTGCCACAGCCAGTTTGACAAGCGTTGAGGAGAAGAACTTGACCCTGTGCACTGTGTTAACAGGACACCAAGTGATCCTTGCTGCTCCCAGGCCTCATTTGCATTGCTAGTGAAGGTAGTAAGTGTTACACATGTGATGACAGCAAATTATACCTCCTCTTGTGCAAAGAGTCTCCACTCCCTCAAGCAAAGGGAGTGGAGGGATTTTAATAATTCAAATGAACACTTGTAATTTTGAGGGGTGCCACGCTTTTGTATCAGTGACAGTAGTTTGTATAACTTTCTCCCTTAAGATAGCATTTCTTATGATTTAATATCTTGTGGCTTTGTTTCCAGGATCCATGCAGTGTGTGAATATCAGAATATTCTTGAGATTATCCACCTGGAGGATGATCCTAATTCGTTTGACCTACAAAAAAGATAGCCTGTGCGGAGGAGAAAATTATATGAGCCCATTTGTGTGTCACAGGTGTAAACCTGCCTTATCAGTAAACGTTTTGTATAGACCTTATTTCATCTGTGATCAAATGTGAGTCGCTAAATTAAACTGTGTCCTGATTGTTTTTTTCTGTCTTTTGCACTCGAACAAGCTTTGTGCTATCAAACTTGTGCAGAGGTCATTGTTTTGTTTTTTAAGATCTAAATTGGGAGATGATCTTTTCAGTTGATAACTGGAATGTTCCGTTCGGTTACAGAGACTTTCCATTGCCCACACAGTGAAAGACAAACATCCCCAACTGTGTATTATTCCCCTCATTGTCATACCTAAAAGCCATCTTTTTCTGAGAAAGCAAGCCAAATAACTGTATCTCTATTTAGAGCAGCAGGTCAACATCAAGAGACAGTTGATTTGTAATATTCCAACCATGGTAAGTGACAACAACAAGTCTAATTGTGTTATTGCAGATGGATGAGATGCTGGTAACACTAGTGGAATATCTCTTGTAATTAAATATATATATATATAT
>NC_045739.1:13761808-13772069 GCF_008692095.1 Etheostoma spectabile | reverse complement strand
ATATATATATATATAGTGTTTTTGGTACTCATTAGTAGTTTTGCTGTGACCTTATCTTACTTTGTGGTGTTTTGATCTTTTATGACAATACATCTAAAGATTTCTCTCCATCCTTTCAGTTATTTAATACAGAATTAGTAAGCGCTGGTTGTTTTTCTCAAAGGGCTGATGTTTTACTTTAATGTCAGACTGCAAAATGTCCATAAAGCTGTTTTAAATGCCACCTGCGCACTTGCAATGGAGTCAGTGCAGGTCACAAGCCAAAAGCCGCGGGGTGTCAAACAGAGAGAGAGAAAAGAGTGATACTTGTACCAGTCAGACTCTGTGGTTTCTCCTTACACAGTAATTAACAGTACATTACTGGCACACATCCATTTAATCGTTGAACTCCCAGCGGAAACCCATGTAAGCTATAAGAAATCATTGAGAGGGAAGATAATGTTGGAGCAGCAAGAGAGCAGAGTGGGGCATTATGGATTCTATACAGCCTCTGGTATTTCACATCGGGTGGGACACTTAATGCCAGCTTTGTGCGAAACAACGGCACAATTTCACCGGGCAATAACCATGTTGGTTTGAGGAAAAAAGTTGGCCTACACATTTTCTTTCAACAGAAAAATATAATGATTGTAGGTTTCATTCTAAAGTATCAGTGAATACAACATCTGTGTCTCGCTCCAGACTGAATTAAAACCAGGGCACTTTCTTTGCTGACACTTGACATTTTTTCTGGAAAGTGTGCTGTGTGTTTGGGTAAGGCGCCCGTGGATAGTAAAGCATGCGTTTGCATTGCGTGAATGTTGCTGACTGTATTTGCTCATAGAGAGAGACAGGTGACATATTAAGCATTTAAATGCACGAGGCAACACAGTTTGTTTTTTACCTTGTTCGTGTGGTAATAGTCCAACGAGCTCAGACAACTTGGATCAGTCGGTAGGGAGCATGAACCCACATTTGCCGGGGGCGCAGGGTAAAATCTCACGTCCATCTCAGGTTGTACGAGACTGAAGGCATGAAATCACTTTCAGCGTCTTTGACTCACTATTGTCTCCGCAAACACAACGCCGAAGCAGGAGAGACAAAAAAGAAGTGGGGGAGTTTTACTCTGCACTCTTCCCTCACATCCGTTCGCGGCCGAACTTCGGCACCAACTCTGGTGATGCGCAGTCCTCTCCAGAGCCCTGTACCAGGATGCGAAACACTCACTCACTTAAAACGGAGAGAACAATTTTCATAGATACACACGTGTTGGCAAAACTATCCCGTTGTTCCAGAACAAATTAAAGCAAACCTCCAACTTAGGTCCTCTCTTTTTAGATTTTTTGTCTACGGCTGAACAGCAGCCCATAGCCTACATGTGCAACCTCTGTTTTCTCACTGCTCTCAGGACTCCATACAGGCTTTGTTATGGAGGTGCATATTCTTGCATTGGTTCCAGTACAGAAGTGGTTGGACTTCCCTCTGCCATGCGACCTCTGCCGATAATAAACGGGAATGAGGAACGATGGGAGGAGGGGGAGGGGAGATGGCTGCCTTGGCAACCGCTCTCCTTTCTGCTGCGCGCTTCTGATTAGCTGGAAATGTAGTAGTGTGCACGGACGGCTGTGCATTATAAAACGCACTCTGCTCCCATCAGTGCTTCATGAAGGCTTCCATTTGGGTTATTGTGCTGAGGAAGATGAGCGTAGGTTGCACAGAGTCTCTGTAGTTCGAGCATGTTTTTATTTAGTTTTATTTTTCAATTGCATGACCACAACCCGAACCTATGGTGTCTACATCACCGGATTATACAAAACATATTACAGCCTTGCCTAAAGCAGTGCGCAAAATTCATTTGGTTAGGCCTCTGCATTTCTGTCAGATTATTGTAACGCATAATAGGCTAAAGCAAAAGGACACAACTTAGCCCGATATTTTCATTCTTATAAAGTCCAGTGTTTTATAGCTTAACCTGTTTTAAGTTAGTTAGTTTTTTTTTTAAAGTACATTTCCAATCATCTACTGTTGTTGTTTTCTTCAGTAGTGCTTTCATTTTAAAGTGAACAATTTTAAGTGTTATTTTAATTAAAAGAAGTGCAAAAAATATTAACCATGTTATTAAATACTAACTATAAATATTATTAATATTAACCTCACACAACATTGCAGAACAGGTCACAATAACCAATTTTAAAAGTGTGTGAAATATACACTTAAGGTGAAATATGTACAATGAGGTGATTCTGGTATTGCCACAGAGTTGCAAATGTGTGTGGATAGTAGCTGAGGCTGAGAGCTGCCTCTGACAGCTCACTGAATGTGATGGATAGGACACCCTTGCCCTGTGATGTGCATGCACATTTGATGTTGAAATAGCCTATCCATGGGACCATTGTCTTTCAATCATGTCAAGGCAAAGTACAAAACAGAGCACATTTTCTGCTGGCTGGCGTTATTACTATGCCACAGTTTACAGCACAATCCGTACGCCCATGCCTGCACAGAAATATTCTTTATTCTCCTGATGCAGTTCTGTTTAAAGATATTTAATTTGATCTGTTTAGCATTAAACAGTGATAATCTTTATCACTCCTTAACAGTATTGCAGACAGGCTTTCATTAGGTGAACCTGGATTTGAATAGAGGAGAATGTAAAACCGAGAAGGGTACAATTGTTTTTATACAAACCGTGACAGCAGCATCTGCCCACTGCTACAGCTCTTATGTTCCCAACCTTCAGAAATGTAAAAAGCTGGTCGTTATTTCAGCAGATCTATTATGTTACAGTGCAACCTCTTTATTTTACAGTGGGGGCCTTTGCAGTTAGGCACAGCCTGCCACTCTCATAGACCCAGCACACAGAGGGTTAACCACATGGCCCGGTGCCATGGCTTCATGGGAATGGAATGTGGAGAGCTGTGTGTGCAGGGCTCTTTTCCCAGCATCCCTCACTGCCCAGGCGCATGCTAATGATCAGTATTATTGAGGCACAATTGATGGGCTAGCAACCAAACAAGAGAAACTAATTACTACTAAGGCTTTATTGTCCTTTAATTACTGAAGCTCTATGGCAATTAGTGCTGCACAAAGACACAGCCCTACTTTAATCTCAAATAAAATGTGATGCAGATGAAAAAATTTGAAAGATGAAAGGTAGATAAGATAATTTGGCTTTCGGTTCGTTCTGCAGAAACGATGGCTGATTTGAGAAAAGCGTGGGAGAGACAAAAGAACTGCTGAGGGTTGTGCTAATTTCAACCAAAATCATCTCAAAACAGAATCTGCACGTGATACTTCTGTGACCTTGGATAGCTAAATCGAAGAAACAAAAAGAAGTGAATGCTGAACATCTCTTTCCCAAAGTTAGAGTGGAAAACTGTAAACCAAGCCTCCAGTTTGTGATGTCATTCAATGAAGGCATACTATTACAATAAAGAACTATGTAGAGTCACACGCTGGTTGTTTTACAGAGCTAGTATGGGCAGCTACAGCTGTATAGCATCCTGTCTGTGTACATTCCTTAGAAAAATACAGTTTATGTTACTACATTAGAGGCTTCTCCAGGATAACTGAGGTAAGAATGACAATGGAAAATTCTGTATCTTTGCTTCACTTTATTTTAATTGTATCCATATTTTCCATGGAGTAGTTGTATCTTTCATTCTGGGAATCAAGCGTAGTCTCACATTATTAGAGTCCTGTTGCTTTGAGCAGCGTCTTGATGAATCCTCTGCATTCACTTCAAACATTTCCGTTTTGAAAGTATCACAGTCTTTAAAAAAATCATATGTTCTGATTTATGCATCATTAAAGCAGTATAAAACATTAAGTAATTACTGTGCAACATTGTAACGTATGTCTCTGTAGCCTCTGCATTTTTACTGAAAGGCATTCATGAACAATTACATCATATATTTGCATTTACAATTAATTTAACAATTGTCATTCAAATCTCTCTATATGTATACAGTATTTACAACTGTATAAATATATTTGCTTATCAATTTTGCAAACCACTCAAGCACAATGCAAAGAGATTGCACTGGATTTCCAACATACAAGCCTGTTGAGGACAACTAGAAACACTTATGATTTGCACTAGCTAACAAATTATGTGATCATTGATGGGTTTAATTCATTCAGTTATTTTTCAAACATTTACCTAGTCAGGAATGCTAATAAAAATCAAAATCTGATGGGCGCCCGGGTAGCTCACCTGGTGCAGTGCACGCACATGTACAGAACAAGGTTTACTCCTTGACGCAGCAGCTGTGGGTTTGACTCCAGCTTGAGGCCCTTTGAAGCATGTCCCAAAATCCCAAAAATAATCTAATGGCCTGGTGAGTAACAAAGGTCCTCTTAGAATGAAATAAATAAATAAAATGCAGACCAGCAACTAATGGCATCAGCTCACAGAGGCGAACAGGGAGCCCTACAATGAAAAGACAGAGACAGTGAAGAAGTCCAAGCAGGTGTTTTGTGAATTGCTTCACCATTTCACCTTTGATCACCGACTATGTGTAGGGTAGTTAACTACAGAAGTTTTACAATGAATACATCTCCATTTAATCTTTCTACAGTACATACACAATTAATGTATCTAAATTTTTCCAGTGATTAAGACTCAACAAAGTCCAGATTCAGAAAGTGGCTCAATACATCTTCAACATTTTGAATAAAAAAAAAATATTGAGACATCTTAGTAAACTGCCTCACATATTGTCGTGTTGATCCGGCGGGGGGGGGGTGGCCGTCCCCCGTCACACTTGACACATATCGCTACACAAAAAAAGGAAATTGCATAATATTTTGCATAATACTTGTTGGGGAAAATGTAGGTGTTACAGACATTCAAAAGAAATGTTTTTTTTTCTTCCTAAAACGCATATGTGTTGAAGTAATGCCAAACTTATTTATATTTTTAGATTTCAAGTGTCTGGTGGCTAACTGTTGAAATTTGGATATTATAAACTCTGTAAACAGCCCAAACTCTTCAAACTCTTATTAAGTGCATTTTACATATATCTGTGATTGCATATAAACATATTGTCATGATGTGATCTAAATTACACAAAACAAGTAAAGAGATGGAGAATGTTTCCAGTTTCGAGCAACGGAGTGCATTGTCCTGCAGGATTGAAGCATTATTCAGGAGTAAGAGAACGTTTTAAAATTTTTAAATCTAAATGATGTTGGATATGTTGGCAACATATTTGAATAACAGACAACAAAATTATCTGAAACCAGTTGTTCTTGGTGTACACATGACAGCCACAGAAGTGCAGGACATGTCATTTTACCATCTGGCATTTACCATAATTGGATCTGTTCATGCAGAGCCATGGTAGGGTACAAATGATATAATATTATATTATATAACTCACTCTGACTATGTTACTTTCACTCAACAAATTCAAAAAAACACATGTCAACCAATAATGTTTCACTACTTTTTAGTTTTATCACACCATTATATGATGTTGAGGTGTATAAAAAGTACCTGGAACTGCGTGTTCCATTGAGTTATGTTTATTACTGATCTGTCTGTTGAACCTGTTCCTGTTTTGCAATAAAGAGCTGTACAGATCGCCTGCAGAGCATTTGGAGCTAAATTTGTCTCAGGGTCAAGAGATAATTAAAATAGTCAATGGTTGTTCATCAATTGAGAATCAACACTCATTTATTGAAAATAATTTTACAGCTCCCCTTTTGAATGCAGTTCAGAAGTAAGAATATAAAAACATGACTTGCAGTTGATGCAGTGAGTTCATTTTTTTTTGTGATGTAGGTAAAAGCACACATAGAGACGCCACAGGATTTCCAAAAATAAACATTTTGAATCTTAACATCACCTCAGGGAAACTGGAGGACATTTGTCTGGCCCAGCTTGCTGACCTTCGACCCCTGTGCCAGGTTGGGCTGACCCTGCTTTTCTCAGCAGGGCATGGGAACTAGCAGCGTGTCCTGAGTGTGTCAACAATCTGGCCTAAGACCACAACCAGCAGTTGAGATAATGATGGGATCATTCATTTCCTTGAGGACAAAAGTTGTAATTTTCCATCTATGGTGAATTCCATTTCAATGTACAGCATGAAACATAAGCCATCCTTTTCTTCCTCCCAGATTCTTTTTGGAATAGATGTAGTGATCCCATAATGTCTTTAATGCAGCTCTGCAGACAAAGAGGTCGTGCCCTAGTTCCCCTGAGGTCAGCCCCCATTCTCTGTTGCAGGACTTTAAGCTTCTGACATCTGAACTAAAGATTATATCCATGTGTGGTTTTTCTTGATTTATACCATACTTGGAAAATGCTGACAGAAGTCAGATACAGTACAGTACGCCTGTAAATCTCAGCTTGCAATGAAGAAAAAGGCTGGGGTATTATTTTGACTGACATCATGTCCTCATTGTGTCATCCACCTTGCAAATCACCCCTAAGCATAATTAAGGGAAATTACCACAGGGCTTACATGCATTGACTCTTGATTTGGTAAAAGAGATGTATATACCTTTCCCCGCTTTGCATAAATGGCTACAGGAAGACAGAGAAGCTCAGTGAAAAAGAGAGCAGAGAACTTGTCAGTCTGACCACGTTTCATTTAGCACTTCATTTCAAGGAAATTCCAGAGACTCTTCTAATTGCCTATAGCATTTCAGCTCTTATTTAGAGAATAATGTATTGCGGTCTGCAGGAGCTTTGCTCAGTGTTTTCTTATCATTCAAAAGGCCAACATTTGCACAATGTGATGTCAAGTGAGGTAAAGTTTCACTCTTTGAACACTATAAAAACAGAGAGAGTGTGTGTTGTTTTGGTTGCCAGTGATTTTTATCTTTTTTATTTGCTCAGGATTTCATTTTTTTGTATTTTGAATTCAATTTATCTCATGCATATGACTATGTGTGCATGTTTTGTGCACATATGGGGAAAACAGGGTTAATTTGAATTCAGTCATCTTTTTAAGGGGGAACTATAACGTTATTTTTTTTTTTAGCTTAATTTACCTTAACTGAACAGCTTTGAAATTACTGGAATGGTCATATGACTTTTTTCGAGTTGAATGGTGATCATCTAACTCACCCCTGGCGCCTGTGAGCAGAAAAACCACCCTTGCAACTTTTGGCAGGTGAGTTGTGATATTAGGTCTTGCGAGTCGTGATATCAGGTCTCGCGATGTAACAAATTGCTTCACGGCAATGCACACATACGCCCACTCAGAAACCGGCTAACAAGGTAGCGATGGAGTTTTTCACACTAATGTCATGGCTGAGCCGGCAAAAGAGAAGCAGAAAGCTAGGAAAGCATTGTTGGAGGAACAGAGAAAGAGTAAACGGCAGACTGACTGACAAGGAGTCAGACACAAGTAAACATCGGAGCTGCCAAATATCTATTCCGAAGCTGTAGGGGGAGCTCTATAGAAAAACCTGCAAGCAAAAAGCGAGAAAACTGTGAAAAAATGGCCAAAACCATAGCTCCCCTTTAATGTGACCTAACAACAAAGTGTTTATTACGTTTTATTTTACAGTGTTGGCACATTTTTGGAATTTATTTTGACAAAAGTGAACAATATTTTTATTTTTTATTTTGTGTATAATAATATGTTAAGGAGCTGTTAACTTTCACAGCATTGCAGTAAGCTGATGCTGAAACTCTCTATACAGATTTATAGATATGCACAAGCATCGTCTTCTGTAAAAACCTTTTCAATTTTCTCTCTGCTCCTATGTAATCTCTATCATGCATGGTATGAAACAATGCTTTAGCTTCTCATGTTCCATTCAATGATTAAATGAATCATACTTGATCTTTATCTGGTTTGAGGGATGATGCCTGATGGAGACAATGAGATAGTTTGTATTGCTTCAAGTCTGAAGAAGAACAAAAAAAATAATGAGAAAGAAAGTTTTATTTATTGAAAACAATACTGGAAAAAAATATTACATAACTGTCAATAATCAAACACTGATATCTCACAATACTATTTAGTGGTTGTTTGCTAAACCAGGCCACTGAACCACTACTGGCCAATCATAGCTTAGCAACAGTATCTAGGCACTATGTCCTGCTTATCATTGGATTTGGGGAAATTTCAGCAAACCACAGCCACACTCATTATCCAAGTTAGCGTCACAAGCCACCAAATACATTTTTTAGTTGTCATCCTGAAAGTCTTTCCTCTTGTAAAGTTAAAAGTGAAACATTCTTCAAAAATAGACTAAATCTAACCTTGTGAAGTTGCAACATTGCCATTGCATTTTTCATATGGTTCAGTTAGCATTTAAAGTGCACTTTGTCAAGCACACCAAACATGGTAAACAAATGTCATGTGGTCAAAATTGTCGCTCATCAATTGGACAGAATATCTGAGTGAAACTCACTGACACTTCCTGGTCTTAGAAATAATGGAGCAACACTACATTTATAAGGTCTTGGGTTTTCTGGTTTTGCTTTAGTGTTTCTTATATTTTAGAAGAAGGCAAACAGTATGAGCAGCTGACATGACAGCAAGTGAAGGAGAGGGCGGGCTCTGGTGAGAGAGAGAGAGAGATTATGATGTGTTGTTACACAGACGAGTGTTGTGATAAGTGTGGTCATAATAGGTTGTGGATTTGAAAGCTATCATCCGTTAAATCATATAAAAGTCTGTAAATTGCACTTGGTCGGCATTCGAATGAGCTTTCACACCACCTCAAACATACCAGACTATCTGCTGAAATGCTCCAGAGTTTGGTTAAAACGGACCAAACTGCTCAGGTGGGAAAGCAAGCTTATACACATTTTACAGGGCTCTCATTTTAGAACAAGTCAGCTAAAAACATTTAAAAAGTCAGACGGAGACAGTGATTAAACCAGCTACTGGAGCTAATTTAAGCTTAATGAGGTAGGTACCTAAATATAATAAAGTCTCCTCAATTCAGCAAGTAAAATTAGCATTTTGCTGCTTTTGTCTACCTGCTAATAACTAATTAGTTTAGCGAATGCCCAATTATCAAATATACTGGATGTTAAAGGGACATTTCACCTAAAATGATATTATTTACTGTGATAAATAGCGATACATATTTAAAATTATCTTAATTACTGGGTGATATTCTGAATCTACATACATTTTTTGCTATTTTAAGTCCAAAGTACCACATGAAAAGTTTATTTTTGTATATAATTGGCTTCCAAATGTGGCAGTCATTTCAGAGCCACTTTATCATCAGTAGCCTACATCTATTCCAACATGTGTGTAACAACCTCTCAGACAAAGGAAACTGTATGAGAGGACTGCTGAGAAAAAAGGGCTATGGTAAACACATTGGTTGAGCAGATTACTTTTTTTGGAAGGCAGTTGAGTACAGAATAAATTTATTTAACTCACCTTGGCCTCATAAAGGGATAGATCCTCTCAGTGGATTCATGTAGTGAGAAATGTGGGTGATAACAAGATACTGTTTGCAGAAAAATGTGTTTCACGGTCAAGTATCTATAAAAGATTTGCTTGTATTATATCTTACAAATTATTATTGCAAATTTCCACTTAATGAGCATCAGTGTTATTGTACAATGACTTAAATCAAACAATGTTTGGTGCACTGCATGCTTATCTTGTGCAGCACACTGATGTACTGTGTATTTGATAAAGAGCCAGTAGACTCTTATTTTTCCTCAGTGTTGTGATCTTATTAATCGCTAACTTTCCTCTTTCCTGGCATTAAAGAGATGGAAGATTTGAGGAGATAGTTGTTTAATTTTGACTTATGACAGGGAAGGCTGCCTGTACGTAGGCATCGGATCCCTTAAGAGATTGGAGGGTTCGAGTTTTAGCTACGCTACCTTGCAACAGGATGAGCCTTTTCTCCTGGAGACAGACAGAGTTAAGTCAAAGTCCAAGTACTGTATTGGTCTCTGTCTTGGACATGACTGCCCGCATGAATAAAATATGACCATTGAAAATGTTGTTGAACACAACAAAATATATATACTGTACATATTATACATTTGTGCTTTTTCCTTTTCCTTAATTGTGTTATATATGTTTTTTTGTGCATGTTATAGGTTTACAAAGTAAAAAAGCCCAAATGTCCCCCCCAAAAGAACTTACCATCTCCCAAAGAAAACATTGTTCACAACTGCTGCAAACAGCTCTATCAAATTTTGGTCAGATCAAAAGAGGTGGTCTCGGTCCGGACCAAACTGAAACATGGTTTCGTTCATTTGCGGTATGACAACCTTTTGGATGGTTCGGACTTTCGGACCAATTACAGGAAGTCAGGCAACTAGGTACCATAGAAGAAA
>NC_045739.1:13761102-13761798 GCF_008692095.1 Etheostoma spectabile | reverse complement strand
AAGAAAACCCCCCTGCTAGAACAAAAAAATTAGTCATGGGAGTACTTGGGGAAAGAAGGAGATTAGATATTTGATTTCAATTTGGTCAGACAAAAACATTAAAAGACAATTAGAGAAAACACACACAAAAATGCTGACATTTATTGTAGTTGGTGCTGCGCTTGCAGTTGGTGCTGACGATGTTGCTGCTGGTAGTATTACTAAAGAATCAGGATTTGCTCATTCATTTGTTCATTCATTTTGCCAAAATGAAAACATGCCAACGTCAGATGCACACCCGTCTACTCACCAATCAAAGGGAGACGCAAGACACGTACATGGTGACGACACGCCGTAGGTACTGTATGTCATGGAAAAGTTCTTTAGTGTGCTAGCAAAATCACTATGGTAAACCAAAAAGAAGGGAATCAAATGTATACGATGTAATTAAAGATAAACGTTGGTTCGGACCTTGGTCCAGACTCTTAGGTGTGAAAATGCCCTTGGTATTTTAGTTCCATGAAAAAACGTGCATCACTTTGTAACACACGTTATAATGCTCGCCTAGTTGCTAGCGTGGCACGCCCTCATACTCTACTTCTGACTGGCTAGTTTACTCTTTACCTAGGGACTACGCATGTGCAACTCCCAACAAAGATGGAACAGAAGTGAGATGCCTCACTCTCTTGCTAAAACAGAGAGCTCAACACACAGGGG
>NC_045739.1:13760685-13761092 GCF_008692095.1 Etheostoma spectabile | reverse complement strand
GCTGCAGCAATGTGCAGTACAACAAAAAGTTGGTGTTTTTTGAAAATGAAACCATGCAAACCTATTCACAACCTCTAAATACAATTATGAACCTGAAAATGAGCATAATATGAGCACTTTAAGAGTAATTTCACTTAGGCCGTTTGTCCTGGCCAGCCTCACCTCTTCTTTCTTCCTCTTTTAGAGACACACACACAGACTCACATTTTTAAGGGTGAGAGAGTGCTACATTGCCATTACCAGTGAACACAGAGGCTAGGGGGAGAGAGAAGAAAGGGAGGGGGGATAAAATCCATCAGATTTGATGGCATGGTGATGTAGATAATGTTTTCGCTTTTCAGCTCAGCTCAGAGAAAAGAAGGCAGAACACAACCACTTTCACTCTCTCACTCTCTCTGTTATGAATG
>NC_045739.1:13755736-13760675 GCF_008692095.1 Etheostoma spectabile | reverse complement strand
CAATGTACATGGTTTCTGCGTCTAACATGTCTCTTTGTGCACACTGTGCCCTTTTACCTATCAGAATGATTGCCCCACCATTATGTGATTTAATGGTAAAACACACATACTTTTAATCCGGCTACACCACTCTGGCAGAGGAGCTGGGTTTATAGTCAACGGGGGAAAAAAAGAACACAATTATCCAGTTTCTCATCTGTTTGCACAAATACGACAGAAAAACCCTCAAAAAGCGTTCAACGCTACGGTAATTTGCCGCACAGAAACATTGGAAAACAAATGCGTTCAGGAAATGTAGATGGGTTTTTAAGGTCTGAAAGCCACAGCTGCTTGGCAAGCAGAAGCTGGCTCCTTTTGTCTTTTATCTTCTTCTGTAATGTGCACAGGTGCTGCTTAATTCAATTGGAGAACGTTGCCATGGTTTTACATTAATATATTTCCATGTTACCATTACGACTGTTGTCATGGAGATGATAGGACCTATTTGAACTGAAAGCAGAGATGGTTTATGGGGTATAGCTCTCTCTCTCTCCCTCTCTTGCTTTTTCTCTCTCTCTCTCTCTCTCTCTCTCTCTCTCTCTGTCTCTTTCATTCAGTTGATCCGTGTCAAGTCACATGGTATGAAGCCAGATTTAAGGCTTGACTTCACTGTTCATTTTCCCCCTTTTGTACTGGTTCTAACCTAACTCAGTATTGCTGGAACAGAAGATACATTTGAATTGTACTTGGCAACCAACGCATTCAGCAATAAAACACAGTTGTTATTTACTCATAACTGGGCTTTCACAGTGTGCTTGATGCCCACTCCTAACCCAGTATTGTACAGAAGAATCATTCAAACATGTGGCATTGAAAATAATTTTCACTAATGTTCCCATTGATTTTTCTTATTACCATTGAACCCATGTTGATTGAAAGTCTTTTGAATCCCCAGAGAAAATGGTTACAGAAGAAAATGAACAGGCTAATCAGGTACAAAGGTCGGGCTGCACTGGAAATGGAATTTGCTCAAAATCAAAACAACTCTGTAAAATGCAGACATTTTTTTAAACATAGCCTACTACAAACATCTAATCGAGACAAGGTTATTCCAATTAAAGTAATTGCACACTTTCATAAAATCAATACCGCTCCCTGGTACCGTAATTGCTTCTTTCAATCAATTTGATGCATTTTCTAGAACAAAAGACAAAGCAGGGGTATTCAATTTACTCAAGCATACCAAAGTTGATGGAATGCTTGCATTGGCTATTAAGGCATTGGTTGTTTTCTTCTTCTAAAGAATGCCAGTGGAATATCTTCAGAGGCAAGTTCAAAGTCACCTTGTTATCTCTGGATTTTGTCTTCCATACCACTGTAACTCATTATATCTGCACGCACAAGAGGAGAGACATATAAGTATCATGGTATCTTACTAATATGAGAATATGAGATGCAAAATGTATCACAATATGAAGTAACTTTCTGCTAATGAATCTCACCACACACACACACACACACTCGCACGCACGCACGCACGCACGCACGCACGCACCACACACACACCCACAAAAACACACACACACACACCACACACACACACACACACACACACACACATTGGTTTAAGGTCCAAACTAATATAGAGAAGATCTAACAAAAGCACCCGTGAGAAACTGGGCTATTCTGACAGCTTTGATCCATCAGCAAACCATAATGAATGCAAAGTCAAATGTGCCTATTTCTTTGCATTAGCTGTGGCCGAGACATTCTTAAATTTTAACACATGCTGATTTTAGGCAGCTCTTCCGTATACTGTTGTAAAATGAAACAGCTTGGAAATAGAAAGGGTTGGAGTTCTTCTCTACTCTATCTTAGACAAACACACACTCACTTTCTACACACACACACCACACACCACACACACACACACACACACACACACACACACACACACACACACACAAACACACATAGTACAGATAGACAGACAAACCCATGTATGTTTAAGCCAGCACAATTTTCTCTTTTTCTGCATTTGATTCCTTCTTTTTTTCGGATAATGAAAATATGATATGAAACTCTGGACTTGCAGCACAGCACCCAGTTTTCTCTACTATTCTTAAACAAACACAAAGTGACAAGATGGTTACTCTCTCTGCACACTGACAGTTCATTCCGGACTAGGAAAAATGTCAAAAATGTTTAGTCATGGCTGAGTGGACTTAATTACCGTCCTCTAGGCTGCCTCAGAACTCAGTGCCACTAATGGTCTCGAGCTAAAGATAAAATTCCATTTACAAGAATGTTGCAGCCACAAGATCTGATTTAGCCAATATGAAATATTTACATTGAGGTAATTAAAGTGGCAATGCTTCTCACCCATTCTGGCCCCAAAAAAGAAATTGTTTAGATAAATATGAAAACAATGATTAGATTAAAATGATACGTAAATATAGCATTTGTTATGTCTGGGGATAATTGTAATAGTGTTATAGTAAGTGCTGATTTTGAACCTTTATTAATATTTGCATACACAGAGAATATGATTCCTAACAAGGTTGCTTACAGCAGGTAAAGCAAACAACAGCTTCATAACCTTTTGTTGTTAGACGTAAACTACATAACTTGATTAAAATAATACATTTTGTTTTACGTTATAACCCTGTGAGATCATCCTCTAATTACAAGAAACATGATTATGAAGCAGCGTTTACAGTTTTGTATGGCATATACACATCCTTCTCAAAGGACAAGCTGTAATCTCAATTCAAACAAAAGGATCATCCCCAAAGTGAAAACATGACTGGAATCACTGCCATCACTTCTAGTTGATTGACAGGAATTTTACACACAATAAATACATCATCATCACATGCTTATACAGCATTCAATGTTGTGAAAAAGACAATGTTTATTTAAAATGTACATATCGAACTCTTTGATACTATATGTAAATATAATTTTAATTTATATGGTCAAAGTAGAGAATGAGCCTTTAACTTATGACCGTCCCACAACAATGTGTATTTTCTGGCATGAACTAAAAAAAAGCAGTTTGTAATATTACAACTGTAATCATTACGCCCATATGGAAGGACTACCTTGTCATTGACAGAAATAGTGTGGTTTGATTATTCAAGGCAACAGAGAAACTCAATCAAACAACATCAAATGTTTATGGAAGTCTAAGCAGAGCACCACTGTATGGCAGGTTCATTCATACACATGTAAATTTAGACAGCGTTATGGTGTTATAGCAAAATAAGACACTTCTGTTGTAAGAAAGCATACACTTTAGATCAAGGTTTCACTTGTGGAAGCAGGCATAATAACTGCTGAGCTACTCAAGTGAATGAAAATAGTCCTCCATACAACTTTCATACCAAAAAAAAAAAAAAATCTAAAAAACGTTGCAGAGCTAAAATCAGGTTGCCTCTGAAAAAAACTTGGTTCACCTAGTACAAAGCCCATCCAGATTTCTAATAGCGCTATCTAACCCTGAATATAGTTTTGGTTTAATTTGTTTTTGCAATATCTGTCTCTGAGACTTCTGCCATTACCCCCAGTACAATGTAGGTGAAGGGAATTGTCTCTAACATGGCTAAACACTCTATCAAATATCTACAGTACATATTTGCATGATGTGATGTCTCTTGGTAAAACAGACAAGAAGCTACTCTTTTGCCACCCATAGATGAGCTATTGTATGGGCCATTGTACCTCTCTCCACCATTCACATCCATCATGTGAAAATGAGTTAATATGCATCACTACATAATGGTCTTAAGAGGCTGAGAGAGAGGCTCACCTAACATGCAGGATGGCACAATAAAAAAGAACCAACTGACATTAATGAAAATGTATACCATTTAAAACTAGCAGAAGTAATGGCTAAGAGGAAGACAGATCATTATTTATTAATAGTAAATGGCTAAGTGACTGGCTGCTGATGGCATGTGCTATTTTCTTACTGGCTCCAATACACTTGCTGTTCTTTCTTTGTTGCCAAGTATTTCATAAAGGAAGGTAACTAAATAATTGTGCTCTGTTGCTCATCACCACTGTTGGCTCTGTATCCAGGACTTTTGGATAATTACTGGCTTTTTCAGAAAGCGTTTAATGTGTGAAATTGACTATAGAATGCTGTTACATGAAGAAAAATGTACTAAAGTGGCTAAAAATAATGAGTGGCTTTGATTACACAGATATTTTAGGATCGTTAATGTGAGTACCCAGCCCACAAGAATGTTTAAAGGTCCCATGGCATGGTGCTCTTTGGATGCTTTTATAGAGGCCTTAGTGGTCACTTAATATTGTATCTGAAGTCTCTTTCCCAAAATTCAGCCTTGGTGCAGAATTACAGCCACTAGAGCCAGTCCCACAATGAGCTTTCCTTCTGAGTCTGTAGCTTTTTGAAGAGGGGGAGGAGGGGGGGAGGATGCATATTAATGTTAAATATTCAGGCCATGGGACCTTTAAGCCATAGTCAAACGTAAAGTATTTTTGGAAAGATTAATAACTGTTATGGGGTGAGTAGGAGAGGACCCAATTGCAGAGAGGAGGAGGAGGCAGGAACAGGTGCACAGACGTTTATTGACGAGTAGAACAAACAAAAAACAACCCACAAGGAAAAACACAGACCCAACATCCAAGGGGCAATCCAAAAGGTCCACAAGTCCAAAATCAAAAATCCACAGGGGTCCAGGGGACAGCAGCAGGGAAACAGGCCGGATGACGAGGCAGGGAAACTTACAGGGACTACTGGGAGCAGAGACGGGAAGCCGGCAACAGAACGGCTCATAAACCGGTGTGGAGACAGGCTGCATGCAGTAACTGGACAAAATGACAAAGCACAGGACAAAAGGAACACAGAGGTTAAGTACAAGAGGTAATGGGGAACAGGTAAGACGTCAGGTGAATCACATTAGGGCGGGGCTGGACAATCAGACAAACAAAG
>NC_045739.1:13755600-13755726 GCF_008692095.1 Etheostoma spectabile | reverse complement strand
CAAGACAAGACAGGAAGCTGAATACCAAAATAAAGCAGAAAGCAGAACAAAGACACAGGGAAACATAAGACAGAATCTACGATACCAGGCTGGGGAGAAAACTGGGACAAAAACACAGGGAAGGCC
>NC_045739.1:13755270-13755590 GCF_008692095.1 Etheostoma spectabile | reverse complement strand
ATAACCCCAAACAAAAACCCCAAACCACAACAAATAACATTTAAAATAGGGTCAATAAAGGTTGGTAGGTACAAAGTTGTACTTGTGTGAGGTCTCTGCAATAATTGATTAAAAAAAAAACACAGCAACAAGTTGATCATTAAGTACAAATGTGCCAAATGGTGATTATTTTTAATAATGGTAAACGTTGAAAGGGTGTAAAACTAGTAGCTGTGTAGTTATATTGATGTTATATTGATGTTGCTTCACAACTGTGCCTATTCCTCCTCAGTCCCAGTTTTACAAGTCCTGATTTACCTCAGTGAGATTTCCCCCCCCCC
>NC_045739.1:13743493-13755260 GCF_008692095.1 Etheostoma spectabile | reverse complement strand
CATTGTCTTCATCCTCACGCTCCCTCCCTCTCTCCTCATCTCCCTCAGCTTGTAACCTGAATTCAGTAGCGCAGTGGACCAATCGATCACAGGGAGCCCTTTTTTTTTTCTTCATCCCGGCAATTTTCCTCTGAGGAAAGGGGGAATCATGTGAGCTAACAGTGTGGAAAATCAATGCTCCACTGGCATAGAATAACTTGGGAGTCTGGCTGGCAGAGAGCACTGGGCTCCATGAGGCCAGTTTGAGTGATAAAGCCACCCCGTCTCTCATCCTGCATGATATGCAGCCGCCCCTGGCGAGCCACACTCACTTTCAACAGTAGGTTAACAGTTTTATTCCCCAAATCCTGTGGATTTATAAAGTGTATGCTCGTGCTATGAGGCTCTATGTGCAAATGGCTGTGAGTGTGACTGTGTCCACTAAATGCATGTTTGTGTATATCAGTGTTGCATACATGCATGTATATGTACTGTATGTATGCACCACAGGGCTGTGTTATGTACATATTAAACTCTAACATGTAGACCACTTTGACTGGTCAATTGTCCAGTCAATACAAGCAAAGTTTTAATTTACTAAATTCTAGTAGAGATCCCAAAGTTTCCAAATATGATAAATAGGTCAGGCTGAATTTTGAGGAAAGGTGTATAAAATGATTCACAATGCATTTAGAATATGTTAATTTCATAGAATGGTTCAGCCATGACATTTGGTTTGGGGTTTATAAATGTGTCTTAGTATGCACATCATATAGATTAAATAAAGACAGTACTGCCAGACAGTGCTGAATAAGTTTTTTCAATCCTGAATAAAAATACAAAAAGAAAAGAGAACTGGATGTTGAGGGAGGTAAAAAAAAAAAAAGATGCCTAATGCATCTAAGAAATGCCTTTGTAATCACCTCAGTACCCACCATCAAGATGCAGGGCAACACCTAGACACTCTGCAAGTGGGCAAATAAGGGTATGTATGTACAAGGTTTGGGGACATGCAACACGCCAGGAAAACAGTGCTTCAGGGAGCAAAATAGGTTTTATAATCAACAAGAAACTTTGACACACTGTCATCTTTCATAACAGTGCTGTCACAGGTACACCGCAAAGCGGGCTTGTGTGTGTGTGTGTGTGTGTGTGTGTGTGTGTGTGTGTGTGTACATGGGTGTGTGTGTGTCCTTTCAACAATATGCCATCCTTTCTTCAACACCACCCACACTGACCCAGACTAAAATCTGCTGATGTTGTTTTCAGTAAGGTTTCGTCTTTCAGATCCTGAAGATATAAGTATGTGCAAAGCAAGAAAATAGATAGAGACAGAAGACAGACAGACAGACAGACTTAGAGACAGACAGACAGACAGACAGACAGACAGACAGACAGACAGACAGACAGATAGATAGATAGATAGATAGATAGATAGATAGATAGATAGATAGATAGATAGATAGATAGATAGATAGATAGATAGATAGATAGAAAATACATCAGGTAAACTTCACTTAAGTTTTAAATTAGTTTACTCACACAGAGTTGGAAGGTTTATGCATACAATTTTATATTACAACACAACATAATCAAGCAAGCTGCCGGTCTCTTAATTAAGAACTCCGTGTTGTAACAAAAGCATGGATCCGCTTGGGAGACACCAGTCACATTTTGTCTTGCCAATTACACTTTGCATGATTCCTCCCCCAAATTAGGATGAGCCAAGATGGAAAATGATTCTTGGCATGTCGTGGGCCCTAATTATCCATTGAACCAATGGCAATATCATTGATGTTGTGTTCTTAATTCATCCATAGATGGAGAGCAACAAAGCAATCTGACAGCTTCTTGGCTTGTAAGATATATTGCGAGAGCGCCCAGTAGTTTGTTGTGAGTAGCAGCCTAAGAGCTTCAACACATACTTGGTCATTAAAAGTTTATTTGTGGCTGATGCAGATCTCTATCTCCATGATGTTGCTCTGACAGGATAACATAGTCTGTTACTGATGAATAACATGACACTGAACCCTAAGCTCTTGGTGCCAGCGGAGTGACAAACACCATGAAAAACAAACAACATTGTGTTGCAGGAAGTATTAAATTGTGTTGTTGTCTTTGAAGAGCAAAACTTGAATCATGAGAACATACTTAAAGTAACTACATGAAAAATACAACCTCTCTAACAGATTGGAAGAAGAAATATCACCCATCCAATTTCAAAGCATCACTTCCATTGCAAACAGATCTCAGCAGCTACCTCTAAACACTTTTGCTTGTTATTCACAAATACACACCACAATGAGACAAATATTATTTTAAAAGAAACTTTAGATATGTTGCGCATCTGCAAATGTGACTTTATAGGAATAGCAGTGAAATAACATTACCATAAGCTTGGTGCAATGCATGCATAATAGATTGTTGTTTTCACTCTGCATATGGTAGGAGCTGGATTCGCTTCAAAGTGCACCAAATTTGCATGATTCGATGTGAGGGATTCTGGGATTAGAGAACACCACTTCCTCCCCCCACCCCTCTTTCACTCAGCTATAGAAAGGTATCACATTCCCACAGATGGTGGGGAACATTGTGAAAATATTGCTGTTACGTTACAAAGAGTAGGCACATAACTGAGAAAATGAACACAGCAAGATTTCTTTTTTTCTGTCCTCTAATTTAACTAATTCTGATACATGCTTTAATGACATACATGTTACTTATATGAAATCAACTTTTTAGTTCTTTCATCCTGTTAAGTTGAAATTGATTAAGATTGTGGTCAACGATTTTAAATATCACTTCTGTCCATTATCCCTTTCTTCCTCCTTGTTTTCATACTCAAGATTTTGTCATTGAGAGGAAAAGTGACAGCTTCAACACACTCATGTACAGCTGCTTGTTGCTGACATCCCTCACCCTTGTGTTCTATCACCTAAAACTGACAGAAAACAGACAAAGAGAGGAGAAAGCCTGTTTGACTGCAGACAAGCCCCAGAGGCTGCTGTTGAACACTGTCTGGCAAACAAGAACAAACTGATACACAAAGTATTTATGAAAAAACAAATGTAACAAGAGGAGGGAACTGCCTCTCTACAATGCTTGTGAATTTTCTTTTCTTTTTTTACGCCTGTTGTCTTGTCACTATGTAGTTTTGGTGCTGTGCATTCCTAGATAAAGTGAACTGAAGGCATATATGTCGCAGGCAATGGGGGTTTTCACAGCAGTGTGTACTTTTATGCAAATTACATGCCCATCAATGATGAGCTGTCCCTCTTCTCACTGGATTACCTGATTATAATTTAGATCGGGCTGTCCATCTGTTGGGTGAACACCCACGCGCCTCAGCCGTGCACATAGGATGAAAGAAACCGCCTTATGGTTTCCTCCTTATTTTTTACTGAGAAACAATGTCATCGTAGCCCATCAAAGAGAAGGTGTTGTTTATGCACATCTCCTGCAGTGTTGTCTTCTATTTCTGTTCATTTGTGGCTTTTCGGCCCAAACTGAATGGATTAGCACTGAGATGACACTGGGTGAGAATAGCATAGGCCGGTCTCGGAATGAGTGAACCTTAACAAGCCACGTGGTTCTGAAATTAACATCTAGTTGTGTATTCTGGGAGATGAACACAGAACATTTCACTAAAAGCAACCATGCTAGCAGCTCTATGATGCTGCACTTCAGCTGAGCCATGCTTTGAGCTAAATGCCAACGTCAGCATGCCCAAATGCTTACAATGACAGTGCTAACATGCTAATGTTAAGTAGGTATAATGTTTACCATGCTCACCATCGTTTTTGAGCGTGTTAGCATGCTAACATTTGCTGATTAGTGCAACACACATTTGGTCATAGACAAATTAAAAAGTTAAGGGGACACCAAAGTTATTACTTTTCATCCTGAAGATAACATGAATTTCTGGACCTAACATTTCACTCAAAATTGCAAGCGTCAAACTTATGGTGCTAGAGGAAAAGCTAGGGGATTACCAAAGTCAGGAGGACGCTGAAGACCATGACTTTCTGTACAAGGTTTCATGACAAATAATATTTCAGTCTGGACCAAAGTGGACCAACTACTGGATCAACAGTTCAACATTGCCATCCCTAGAACCATGGCCATACACTAGCATGGCTAATAATTGGCTTGGCATGGCTTCAAACATCACTTCAGTTTTATTTGCCCAGGTTCTGAAATTAAAGTCTCTTAACCGTTTTATGGTATTCAGATGAAATTTACCCATTTCAAATTTTTAGAAGAAGAAAAATGGTACAAGTAGATTTTTTATACCTGAAAATCAACGGCCTTACTTATTTTCTGGGATAAACATGTATTCCTGACTCAATTCAGAAAATTACTCTGGACATGACAATTTACGTTTTTTCCATAGCAGATTTTAACATGAATTATAACCTTATGATTTAAAAACAACAATAATCCCACTTCCATTTTTAATTGTGTTCTAGTAGAGACCAATAAAATAGACAGATATAGAAATAGGTTCCTAAACATATATGTTATCTCAATTGTTTGAAATTGAGATAAAGACAATATGTGTTAATAGATTAGGATGTAAAATTTTATTTCAGAATTGTTTTTAAAACCCCAAATAAGTCACAGGTCAATTTACAAGAAGGTCCCGAAAATGAAGACAACAAAAGGGTTAAATGGTTGCCTCGACCCCAATACAATCTAAAACTTTAAATTTTAAAAATTCAACAGCAACGTGCCTTTCCAGGAACAGTGTCCCAGCTACTTCTACAGTCCACAGAACACACAACCGTTTCGATAGGGATTCTTTCTAGAAGTTTCTATAAAATAAAAATAAAACTATCTGCATGGCTAGATATGGGTAAGTGAGAAAATGTGTTTTTATGTCATTAGGCTGAACTGATCCATTAACATGCAATGATCATTTGTCATATAACTGCCTTTTCCATGTATAATTTTATTTTCAAAACAAACCCATTTTATGAATTGTTGTGGGCAAACAATTAAGTGTTAGTGTTGTTGCCTGCATTGCTGATAGAAAGAAATTTTCCAAACCATCTCCATTTTTATCTGTACTTACATTTTGGATTAAAAATGTGTTTGATCAGCAAACCAAAGCTTTTTACAAATCCACAGGTGGCATATCTTCCATCAGTTGCAGGGATAATCTGGCTCACTGCAAAATCATTTTCTTCCTGCAGGTGAACCCGAGAATCTAACAGAGAAAGAGACAAGCTGTTGATGTGTGTCCTTCTGGCAGGTGGTGGAGGATCAGGTCTTGTGATGTTTCTCACCTAATATGGTCAGGTCTGGACCATCAGCTGAGAATCAGGTGCTTGCTACATATTTAAGAGGATGAAGACTTCATGCTGGGCAGATGCACTCATCATAAGGCTCTGCTCAGGACTTCTTTGTCTTACAGTGGTAGAATATGACAAAGTAAATTTTCTAAAGTTTCTGCATGTACTTGTACTTACTACACTACCACTCCACTACATTTCTGGAGGAAAATCTTTACACTACATTTTAGTATTTAGTAGCAGTAACTTTTCAGATAAAGACTTTCCAAGTAAAACACATCATTATTTCAAAAAAAGTATTGTTTTTGATTAAACAGTAGACTGTAAGCGTGGCCCCAGAAATGTGTTTATGTTGTGTTTTTGTATGTTATTGTGTTGATTGTTTGAGCATGTGATGAAAGTATTTTTTTCTTATACCTCTCTTTCTTACTCACCTTTACAGCATTAAATGTCTCTTACATGTAAATACTGTGCATCATCAAAAATAATCAATGTGTATAACACTCTGAATAGTGCCATTTTGCGAAACAAGTACTTTTACTTATGATACAGTATATTTTGCTGGTGATACTTTACCTTACTTTTAGTTAAGTAATGTTTTTTCATTTGAGGACTTTTACTTGTATTTGAGTTTTGTTATACTGTGTTATTGCTTATCTTATGTAATACTTCTTCCACTACTGAAATCTTACTGCATTTTTTAGTCTGTATCTCACTTCTTTTGTCTTTCCTCATTTCCACTCGTGCTTGCTCTCTGTCTTCTTTGTGTCTTTGTATTTTGCCACTGTCCTCTTTTCTGCAAATGATCGCATTTACAGTATGTAGGCATCCTAGCGATTCTGTGTTGGAAAAAAGTATTTAATGTGGTAAGAAATGTTATAGTTTAAAAAAAAAAAAAGGGTTTCAGTTCTTCGAAAGGATTTCAAGTGTCTTTCAAACACTTCAAAATATAAGCGCTGAGATGCATGTTAAATTTTCCCTGTGATTTTTTCGGTGTCAGTAATTTGGTGCTGACAAGTGTTCATTACACAGTTGTTTGTCCAGTTACTGAGCTGATGGCTTTGACCAGCATGTACACAATTTGAAAATATTGCATTTAGTGGTATGAACGTAATTAAACACCAACATATTGGTAATTTTTAGAGTTAAGTTAACCCTAATGATGAGACTGATAAAAACCTCTCTTACTTTAATTGAACATATTCTGCTGTCTGTTTGCCTTTAACACAGTGTGTGGCTGAATCCCCGCTGATTGAATTCCACCATAAATGATTATACTTAATGAAATTCAAGCAATTAAAGTAAAAGCCTGATCAAATGGTGGCTGACAGTCAGTCAAATATGCTGACAGGTAATTGAAAATGTCCCCTTTCTCTTGCTCTCCACTGTCCCTGTAATATTAATCCATTTAAAGAAAGATCAGGTTTCCGGCAGCAATAGTGGAGTAGATGATACTTAATCAACTAATTGACACAACAAAGACCTTTTCAAATGTGTGTTCCATAACATCTGGCCCCTCTCATGTTTAATACTAAATTATTCACCAGGATGACTTTTTGTTTTATTCAACTAGCTGTAACTTGTTTCAGCGGTTGATGAACGTGTCTGGCAGCAAAGGTCAAAGGTTAAACTAATGAAAAAGTAAGCAAAAGTAAACTTAACCTAACTTTGTGGCAATAAAGCCAGTGTAAATCCCAATTTCTCTTTGTAAATATGATTATACACAAGCTGGCTCCTTCTAACAAACCATCTCATTGGACATAAAAAACATGGCGCCTCAGTTTCATTGATCAGCAATAGCATTAAATGTTATTACACGTCAGGCTCTCTGGATCAAAGACAATTATTCATAATTCACCTTTTCCAAAATCCTGTGGTGTCGCTCTGTACTACAAAAGCAACAGAGAGCATTGAGAACAATTTAATGGATTACCATTTTTCCCTTTGCCTTATGACACAATGACACAATTACCTTAAAGCTTATTTTTGAGACGGGAAAAAAAGGATTGGGTGACAGAAAAATAAGGCGGCTAATATGCTATCTTGTATTTAACTTTGACAAACGTACAGGCTCAAGGCGTAACTGTTACTTAGTACTTTCAGTTATGCTTCTGAGAGTGGGAAGGGTACTGTATACTGTAGCTACAGGTCATTGTTGCCGTGCAGATGAACTAAGTGACAATAATTGAGTTAAGAGGAAACAAATGATGTCATGAGTGCATGAAGTGGAAAGAGTCGACTGATTTATTTTCCAAAACAATACATGCCAGAGTAAATCAGTTTTATTAGGATGTAGGGTAGCTTTAGTTCACTAGGCTTCACGGCAGTCACCATGGAGAGTGACTGTGCTGCACTAAAAGATCCACAAAAAGACATAGTAAGACATAAGAATATGTTACTTTAATCTGTGATTAGTGATAGAACAACAAGCGAAAAGTCAGAAAGTGAGAGATTGTTTTGTATATTATATTATTGTATTATTTTTATTTCTGATTCCTTAACATATAAGCAGCATTGCTAGTCAAGGTGGATCTAATATGTTTATGATCTAATTGTAGCAACACAGTAGGGTAGTTTAAAATATAACAATGCGTCCAATCTTCTAAGATGATCTATATGTTGTGTACGTAAAAACTTAATATACAAAGGTATTGCAGCTGTCAAATAAATATAGTGGAACAAATGCAAACTGTCCTTAAATTCAGTCCTTGAGTTCATCTTTGTTACATTGTACCACAGAGGTCAGTGGATATGTAGATTTGTTTAGAAAAGCTTTCATGGAACAGAAATGGCCCAAAGTCATATGATAAGTAGTCTAGCTTGGCCAGACCATCCAAACGCTGCGGAGCGGAGGAGGGTCTAGCTACTCCACACAGCACTCCAGGATGGGAAAAAACATGCTGTGGTTTATTGGCATTTTTTTAAACCTATCACAATCGTCTTGGGTGGTGCTAAGCTCTGCATGTACCCGCTGCAAAATAGTCGTACGAGAGAAAACACAGATTGAACATATAGTGTAGCCAGCTGTCTCAATTAACATGCAGAGATCTGAGGAGCAGTTAACCATAGTCTTCATAAATCCACCAAATTTAAAATTCCAACATGGAATGGAACAGGACGCGGAAGGAAACGGACATACATGCATCCGGCGGAACTTACTGCGACACCGGAGCAATCCCGGAAATGGAAAGATGTAGACTAAATGATGTGTAACGCCACTACATGTAACACTGTCAGTCACACTTATGAAAACAAAACAAGAAAAGAATTTATGAAAAAACCAAGTGTGTTTGTGAAACAACAAAAACATGGGTTGTAATCCAAGGTACATTGTGTTACATTTTTGTCATTCAGCCTGTAAAACAGCCAAAGTATCAATGAGAAGAAGAAAAAATTATTAGATTAGATAGACTTTATTTGTCTTTGGTTTCTCCCATCAAAGTTACATAAGATACGATAAAACATACAAATATATAGCACACAATATACTGTGCAAATGGGCAAGTAGCAGCAAATACATTATATAATAAAAGACAGCACATTAAAAAAAAGTTCTCTGATGCAGTCATTCTGTGTTCAATGCCTGTATGGCACAGGGAATAATAGACTGGCCCTTGGGACTCTTAATCGACAGCAAGACATCTTTACTTATCTTTATCTAGAAATTTGCATGATTTTCTATGTGATAGCAAAGAAAACAAATTCTCTCAATGTCCAAATGTCTGGTTTTAAATACATGTTTGTAAGCAACAGCCTTGTGAAGACTTATACAGTATACAGTAAGTAACTATAACAACTAATTCTGATTCTACTTAACTGAATGTTAATAGTGGAATAATGTGACAATAATCTTAAAGCATTTTGCGTTGAAATGAAGTTGCTGTCTCAAGCAGGATCTGTGTTGGAAAGAACACAAACATAGTACACACACTGCTTCTACACGTACAGCATCAACTGTAGGGAACTCAATTTTTCCCACTGCGGAAAAAACCCAGAAATAGTGGCAAAGGTTCTCTCTGTTCTTCTCTGTTATCTGACTGACGACACCACAGAAGACAGACTAATAACGCAGGGGATGAAAGTGGCCACAATTATTTCCCTACAATGATGTAGATGCAACCATTTCAAAGACAGTTTGCAACTTCAGATGAAGTTTACTTTATTAAGCATGTGTACAGGGTCTTTGTCCCTGCGTGTTTACATTTTACATTTTTACAGATTGTGCATTTGGGATTATGCATGCAACAATTTAGATTTAATGAAGTTATTTACTGCCTATAAGAACAATTCCATTCAAGCTGTTCTATCTACATTTGTATCTTGAAGTCAGACCTAGCAGCCTTAAATGCAGTACAAAAAAATACAAAATTCAATTTTAAAAGCAATTCAAAGTTTGAAAGGTCAAAGGTTTCCTGTCAATCACCGTTTCCTTGCCACTGTGGAGATTGTTTACCCTCTAAAGTCAGTTTAAACTTGATCTAGTCGTCACATCTGTTGAACGTTTGGGCTGCAAAACAAAACAAAAGTTGTTTAGTAGTCGACAGTTACAGGCATGCTGAGGTGGTAACTTTAGTCTGTGAAAAGTCTGTAGGTGTGTGGTAAAGCTGTGACCCTTGTTGTATTGAGGTAGAACATGACTTAAGATCCCAGAATCATGTGGTGCGTTGAACTCACACTGAGTTCTCAAAATAAACTGATTTCCATGCTGATACAGGACAGGTACCGTATTGACAAGGTTGGAGCTTCCTCTTTTTGTTCCACTCTTAAACTCTTGTGTTGGGAGGAGGGGGGTGGGAGTTCCTACACTGCGCTCAAAGACGGGTTTATCTCTGAATACCTTGATGTGAATAACTATGTAAACTAGAAAGTCTGTTAAAAAAGCAACTAACTTCAACAAGAAATACACTTGGTGAAACTAGCTTAAAGGGATATGGTAGCTTTAGATATCACAGCAAATGATGCACTGTGAACACAGTCCTTGCCTCGGGGCAACACGGTGACAAATGCATTTAGCTGCGATTAAACAGCCTATATATTTAATGTGAAAAGGGAGAGCATCAAACTTGTGTTGGCAGAGAACATACTTACATAACATTATTTTTGCAGATCCTAGCTAAAAAGAATGTGTTTTAGTTCATTCAATAGCTCATTTAAATAGAGAATTTTAATGTTTTTTCTGTACACGGTAGTGCATTGTGGGAAAAGTATGACTCACTAATTTACTGTTTACTTGTTATTGTGGGCTAAGCTTTTTCCATTGTTCATCACAATCCAATCTTTAGAACAAAAGGATGCCTACTAAAAGGTTTGAGCTCAGGAAAATTTATGACCACAAGGAAACGTACCATTAATGTGTTCTCAGCAATTTTGGTTCTCCAACTAAGAGTTTGTGAACTTGTCTGTTAGAGACAGAGGACAAACAATTACAGGTTGGAAGGGTTTGAAACAGGTTTAATATCCTGTGTGTCTGTTGCAGATGCTATGCACCTGTAACCCAGGCCAGGAAAGGGTCAACAGAAACCTAGTTTTGGCCAATCGGAGGAGGATGTGCCACCTTTGGCTGAGTCGCTATCTAATCTGTCAGGGGGCGAGCAGGAGACGGTTGTGAATTTTGACGTTGATAGTCACCAGAGAAGAAGAAGTTGGTTATTTCATGGCGCAGATTAGAAACCAAATTGAAACGTAAGCAATTAAAATTGCTAAATGTTAGAACATCGTGTCAAATTGGTCATTATCACTGTGACTTATAAAGTGTCAGATTCAATTCCATCATAGTGTTAGTAGTGTCAAAAAACGTTAGCTGAAGCTGTTGTTCAGTAGCTAGCTCAGAGATGTATCTGTTTCCGTGTCACGTTCTCATTAGGTGCTGAGCCCCCCTAAAGGTCTGATTCTAGAATCGGCCCTGGTGCTCAGTCTGTCTTTGACAGACACACGCACGCACAGACACACACACAAAATAAATAAATAAATAAATATAACCGCACACTATGTGTCTTTGCATTCTTCAAATATAACTTGGTAAATGCAAGTTTCTGGGTCATAGTATGGGGAAAAGCCGCAAAGAAATGAATTTAGTACATTTGGCTTTCCAATACAGTACTGTATACTGCCTTGCATAAAAAACAGCATCACATGTGGTCTTTACTCTAAATGTGTACATCACGTCTCAGAATAAAATAATTGGGTATTTTGCCATGAAACATCCAATCACACTACAGATCCCTTTAATACGCATTATGCAGTAAGTGTGCACTATATGTAAGGGAATGTTACAGTGTTTTACTTAAATAATAGACTGTGTGGAGAAAAAGTGTCACAATCCCATGTAGACAAACAGAAATAACCAGATCCCAGGGTTTACTTTGGAATCATATATTGAAGTTTGCTGGCAACATGTGCAGGACGGACACAGACCACGTTAACGCCATACTTAAAGGACCTCATTCCCTCTGTACTTTCAGGTCAGTGGCTTTCATCAGATGTAATGGGTGGAG
>NC_045739.1:13738729-13743483 GCF_008692095.1 Etheostoma spectabile | reverse complement strand
GGGGGGGTAAATTATGAATGAAGAACCACTCTGTGGACGATGAGGATGATGCAGATTATTCATCCCTGCTTCTAAGCCACTTCTCAGTAGAGGGATTTCACACCATAGGGATGAGGACTGCATTCCTCCCAAGTGTAAAGTAAGTAGATTACAGGCCACAGCCGGCTACTGCTATCACCATCTGGATTATGGTCTGGATCAGGGATTCCCAAACTTTTTAATGTCAAAGACTTCCACATCAATATATATTCAGCCACAGGCTCTTGTATGATAAGATTTGATCTGAAGTAGCTTAGGAGATTTCTTTTGCAGTAGGGGTTGTTGTTGTATCACTGATTCTTTATCTACCATTTCAATTTAAACTTTATTTACCTGCAGTCTCTGAGATGTGAATCCTGGCCAAATTGATAGTACAGTTTAAAGAAAATAAAATAATATAATTAGAAAACAGAAAATATCATGTAAGTACACTGTGTGGCTTACAAAAACAAATGGCAAAGGGACATCATTAATTGACAGATAATGAGAAGTAAATAATGACAGCATTGTTAAGAAATTCCCCATTCTTTCGAGGCCTTGCTGAGATTTTGTGTTAAATTCAGATCATAGTAAATATCAATGTCACTATCTTTTACTTTTACATATTCCACTTAACCTTTATTTTACCGGAATAGTCTCTTGACATTAGGGTATATTGAGAGCATCCTGGAAGAACAGTAGACAGTAAATACAAAAATTGTTTGATGGAAACATCTAAATATACAGTGTGGATTGACACAGTATGGATTGACAAACACAATGTCCATAGGAGGTAACATGGATGCTTGGAGCTTAGAAAAAAAATGGCCTAAAGATGGTGATGATGATACAGATCACGTGTAGGTGGAGGAGCAGAAACAGCGAGAAAAAAATAATGATGGAGATATTGATTAAAATGGTCAGAGCGCTCTGAACTTCGTCCTGTCCTAACTTCCTCCATTTGTCATCACTACAAGCGGGCTATTAAGCAGCAGAATAAATGTTTTTGATTCACTTTTGAAACACATTTGTGTCTGAATTATGGTTTGTGGGCCCCATTAAAAAAAAAAAAATCAGCTACATAGCAGGGAGGAGTAATTGCTGCTGATCATGCAGTGTGCCAGCAGATGATGACTTTATCAGAACAGATCAATTTATTGATGATTAATTTAGACAGCGAATCAATGCATGACGTTGGCTTCATTAGGGCCTCGCTGACCTCAGAGGCCTTCATTAGGTGGTGTAAAGCGACATATGTAAAAGGTTTCTCTGCTTTTGAAATGGTTGATTGAACTTTTTGTGAAAAAATATCTCGCCTGTGTCTGTCCCAATTCCTATCTCATGATTATAAAAATGTGTCAGTGAGCAGCCGCCAGAGCGAGACCTGGATAATAAACACTGATACAGTAGATCTTCAGCTCTGAAAACTCAAGCCTCATCCTGTACAGTTTCCTCTCTGCTGTCTGATGGAGGTGTATGAGAAGGAGAAAGCAGGAGGAAGAGGAGAAAAAGAGGGAGGGGCAAGGAGAGGAGAAATTAGGTTAGGCACTGATGAGGATGAATAGGGAAGAGAGGAAGAGGAAAAAAAGGAGGATAGGGGGGTAAAAAGGAATGGGGGTAGGGACTGAGAGGTGAGGAGAAAGGGGGAACAGAGGGGAGAAAAAGGAGAGATTGGGAGGGAGCAAAAGGGTGCAGAGAGGGGTCTAACTCTGGCATAAAAGTAAATTCAAATGCATTATTCATGGCTCTCTGTGTCAAAATATCATTTACGTGTGCTGTGTTGACTCATGGCTCGTAAAATGAGAAGGACATGAAAAGAAAGAATGAAGAGAGGAAATAAACAACTCAGGAGGTTCTCTCTTTTCTTGGCCCGAAAAAAGGAGCCATAGCGCACTCTCCCTCAACTTATTAGGCATCAATTATTTATTGCACTCTGTTTACTATTCTTTATCTGTGTAATAAGACGCCACCTTGTCAGAGAAAGTCTCAAATCCATCTTCAAAGTTAGCAGGGACCGAAGCAGATTCTATTGTATTTCACAATGCAGAAGTAGCCTAAAGGGAAAAAAAATCACCTCTTGTTATTGACCTCGAGTATACACACCATGAGTATATGAGGGTGACAATTTTCCAATCAACCCCAATACCACCGTCAATAAATCTCTGAGTCTTCAGTTGCCTGCTTTAAATCTGGGCCGAGATAACCAGCTGTCTTTTCCATTTTAATTTCTTTGGATTTTCTGTATAATGAGTGCTGCCACTACTGTACCATCAGCGAGCCCCCAGTCTCTCTGTTTGGGACCATTGGCTTCATACAGTAACTACACTGACACCACAGCAGCCCCTACAGGTGGAAAGCTGTACTACCACTGCCATCATCTTTAATTGTGTTTAAAATACAGTAATGGTGGTTTACAAAAATGGGGGTCAAGACTGCCAAAGGGGTCCCCTAGATAAATCTGAGGGGTCATGATAAGTTTAACAGGGTAGAAAAACTGAAAATTATAGTTGAAAATTTAAAACTGCACAAAATGATATTAATTATTTTAGATTTTATTCTAATCTTTGCTTTTTCTTGTGAATGAATGGATTATTTTAACTCAAAATGCACATTGTGGTTGACCTTTATAATCGATATAAGCATGCAATTGTCACGATTATTCATTTCAACGGGTCAGAAGGTAAAAAGGCCGGCAAAATACCTCTTTTCTGAACTACAAAAAACAGTTGTACATTTTTGAAAGTCAGGATAGCCTACTAGTGTGCTGTTAAAGTCTGAGGTATCTGTTAGTAATTTGACCATAACCGGGCTAAACTTTTTTTGCATAAAGAATTAACACATTTGTTTGCAGGCTATATAATATAAAGAAATGACCGATATGCATGCAAATATACAAAAAGGTGAATTACTGGCAGCAACAAAAACTGTGTTTTGCCAGGATAGACCATGTTATATTTGCTTCAAATAGATGGTATACAGGTCTTTGCTCTCATATGCATGCATATGTGTATATGTAGGCCTATGTATGTATGTGTGTATCCAGTGAAGGTGGGGGCACATATGACCTGCTCCACTTTTATTTTGATTTATAAGGCTGGTGGAGAGCATCATCACAGAATCGCTTCATCTTCTCTCCTTTATTACACCACATTTGTTTTCATTTTACTCCCAAGGCCTGGCTGAATACATTACAGATTTCCCATGGGGCCCTTGAGGCCAGTACCTCTGCCACGGGAGACAATGGGATGACGGGGAGGGATTTCTGAGCATTCGTCATCATTAGAGACATTAGCATTATTTTGACTTCAAAACATTATTACGGGATTATCATTATTCTCTGTATTAACGGGATAAGTAGACACATTTGTGGGAGCATCAGTCAGGCATATTGGTCGTAACAATAATTGCTCAAGCCAGGAAGCGATAATTAGAGACATAGAAAAAGGTGTTAGGTGACAATGTTTTTTTAGGAGAGCTACGTTTAAAAAAACAAATCCATTATTTCTAATGGAAAAATAATAATAATGCTGGTGTCTTAGACCCCAATCTGAAACTCTCCTTTCCAGGATGCAGCAAAAAAAAAAAGTCCCCTTCCATATTTACTGAAGCAGCATCTACCTCAGATCCTAATTCTGGGGATTTAGACAAGACAACACCTTTCATATCCCTCCATAGTGCCACGCAGTCATTTGAGACATATTTTGTTATGCCTGACACAAAATCTGATTCAGTCCTAGGAAGATAACTAAGAGTAGAACATTACAGTGAAGATAATATGGCAATTGAATTTAGCAAACAGAGGTCAATGGCAGGTTAATGCACAATGTAATACATGGTTGACTGTGGGAGCCCAGTGAGGAGGGGCGATGAGGTCAAGGGGTGGCGGTCAGACTTGTTTTGGGTCAGTCTGGAAACAATATGAGCACCAGATGGAGAATTACTCCCATTTATCATGTTTGTCATATGACTTTGGCACGGAATATTTCTGCTTTAACTGCATAGGAATCCTACACAATCCATGATTTGTTTCCAAAACACTATCTCTATTTTTTTAAACTGAGTTTTTACATTTATTAAATATTCTCTAAAATATGTGTAGCCATTTTTCTATATCCTCAGAAGAATAATTTGCCTTAGTATTTGCTGTTAGCTCTTTAAGGTGTCACACAAGAGGTAGACGTCGAATTTTAGACTCAGTCATCCTAAAAAAAACAGTAGTAACTATTAATTCTTGCTGACACATCTTCATTTTGCTTCTTGTCAGCCATATTTTCCCTTTCTGTGGTTTTGTTATGCAAGCATATCAATTTGCTATTGTTCTTCTCAATCTTCCATCTACGAGCCTGTCTTTGGTTAGGCACAAAGAGGCCATGAAAATAGGCATATTTCCCACAACTCCTGTTGTCACCATACCTGCTCCAACTTTCACTTACAGTCATACGGAACCATCTTTTTTCTCCACGTCATTCACACATGTTCAGCATTCACAGCCAGCAGTGAAACTGATAGCATCACATCATTTCAAGGGCATACAATAACCGCCACTAGCCAAGCCTTGTTGCATGAATACATAGAGGAAAGGTTTCCAGCAGCATTATTCCATGATTGAATTCCCAAGGACAAGAGCGAAAAAAGGGGGAAATGGAAAGGGAGTGAGCAAACAAGGTGTTTCTAAGGTGTGAGACTGATATATGTATATATATATATATATATATATATATATATATATATATATA
>NC_045739.1:13737407-13738719 GCF_008692095.1 Etheostoma spectabile | reverse complement strand
TATATATATATATATATATATATACACACACACACATATACATACATATACATACACATGTATGAAAACACCAAATTATGAAAATACTATCACCTTGTTTGTGTGACACCCTTGCATGTGTCAAAATATGTCAGAAAGTAACTAAGAATAACAACAGACTTAAAAAATATATATATATATACATATATATCCTTCACAGCTAAGATCCTATTGGCTCTTGAGCTTGCTCTAAGCAATGCGTTGAACATGTAAATTGCACGACCTCTCCACTCCTGGGGGGAAAATTACTTCTCACTGCACCCTGTATAATAACCCTCTGGATTCTCCCTGTTACCCCTTTCAGGGTTTGGGAGCTACCTGTCAATCAAATCAAAGCCACACAGAATACATTTACATAGTTACACTACATTGCAACATCTGAGAGACACTGAAGACATATCTCACAAAAAGGATCAGATTTTGACCACAAATATGGAAAATGCTCAGACTTTATCATTTTGACTTAGACATTCATAAATCACACTGATGCTGAACAATGTCTATTTTAGGGAGTGATTTCTGCTCAGCTCTAATCATGTTACTTATTTGACAATGTAGAAATTGCTGGAATATTACAGTTTTTCTCAATGGTTTACACACTAATTCTGGTACTTGAGACACAATGACCACAATCTGTAACTACTGTTCTCTGAATCAATTCTGCTAAAATACAAGCACATTTCTTGCTTTACAGTCAGATTACAGTTCTAAACCTGACTTTCTTCAAAACACTACGCAGAATTCTCAACACTTGGCATGATCTTCTTAAATAAAGTCTCTTGTGTTTCCATGCAACAAACGGCTATTAAAAAAGGTTAAACTTAAATTTCCTACAATTCATTCTGACTCTTTACATGGACAAACACATATTGCAAAATTGTTTCAATTAGCTATTAGAGCTTAAGCAATCAAAGGGCCACAGGTGAGCTCTTCTGTTTTGTTCATCAGACTGTAAGAGAGCAAGGCAAGAGGAGTGTGAGTACAGTAAAAGAAGGAGAATGAGGAAGAAGAAGAGAAACAACAAGATGAGCCATAATTTATGATAAGATTCATGCTGCTTTGGTGCAACAATGAGGGAGGCAAGGCAGAGAGTACAACCAAACTTGCAGGGCTGAACTGGCCATGCTACGTAAAACTTCCCCAGTTGTTTGAGCAGGGAGAACATTGCCTGCAATGTTGATAAGGTGCTGTGGCCAGACCAACACAGAAAACAAGATGCAGACTAATCTTTTTCTCTCTTTCCATTTTTTTCTTCTGTATACGGAATATTTTT
>NC_045739.1:13736347-13737397 GCF_008692095.1 Etheostoma spectabile | reverse complement strand
GGCTATTTGTTCTTTAGAACATTTTACACATTCATCTTTATGTTGGATTAGATGTAAACAATATTTTGGTAGAAAATAAACCTTTAATTTTACATTATATTTGTGTTTTAAATGAGAGTTAACCAACATTATGTAAAAAATATTTTAAAACATTACATATTTTTATTTATGGACAATGTAGGAGTAACACAAAACATGCAAAAGCCTTAGACATTTGGTCTCCTGATAAAAATAGTATTTCCATTCATATTAGTGTTTTACATTAAGCACATCAGTGTTCAATTGGTGTGTGTGTGTGTGTGTGTGTGTGTGTGTGTGTGTGTGTGTGTGTGTGTGTGTGTGTGTGTGTGCGTGTGTCATTTGAACAGAAAATTACATTATGAGAAGACTTAACATTGTTTTTAAGGCTTAATTTTGACAGAGATTTGTGGTAGGATTTTTTGTGTGCGTGTGTTTCTGGAGTTCTGAGAATTTGAGGTATGCTTTCAGAAAGTGGGTGCTACGTAAACAACTAAGAATAACTGTAAAAAAAAGGCTGAGATCTTCAAGTGGAGACACCCACCCAGAGGTTAAAAATTGTACTGCACCTTGTTGAACACTTTCCATATGGTACCAACCTGTAATGACACTATGAATAAAGGAAAAAAAAGTGTGATGTGTGTATCAACATACACACATCACACCACATAGCCTACACACCAAAACCAATACATTCCTTTTGTATAAACAGTTTGCAGCCTGTACATACAACTGATTATCAATAACAAAACCAGAAAAGAGGACACAGCTCAAACAATTAAACAAAAAAAAGAAAGAAAGACAAAAGAGAAATTATGCTAATGTAAATGTAAATGCTAAGCTAATACGGCAACAAGCATTATTCATTTTTATCGATTGCTTATATAAACCATGTAAACACATTTTATTTTTAAATTATGTCTCCTTTCTCAAAACCTAGATATTTTCACCCAATTCCTTAAACTTGCTATTTTCAGGTTCAAATGAAGCTCTTCACTTAAAACTATTTAATCTTGCTGAAAAACCAAACTT
>NC_045739.1:13736056-13736323 GCF_008692095.1 Etheostoma spectabile | reverse complement strand
CACACACACACACACACACACACACACACACGCACACACACACACACACATTATAACAGTTGTAATTCTAAACAATATGACAAAAAACGATATTAAGTAATGTTGGTTGTGTTTCCCCCTCAAAACATGATGAAAACAACAAAAGACACAACAACACGTTTACAATACATCAAACAACAAAAGAGAGGTGAGCTGTGCTCACTTGAGTGAACAATATTGAATGCTAGTGCTTTCTAAATGACCACATGGTGTAGGCAATGAGAAATG
>NC_045739.1:13735854-13736046 GCF_008692095.1 Etheostoma spectabile | reverse complement strand
ATTTGTGTTTGGAGTTTTGCAGTTCAACAAATGTGAATCGTGTGTCAAACCAGGGGAATAATGTTTATGGTTTAGGGAAATGAGTATGCTTTTTGATAAAGGGCGTTATGGTTTTGAAATTTTTGTTGTGTTTAAGCAATCAATAAAAACTGTAAGCCACATACGTTAAATAGCATGACAGTTCTATAGAAT
>NC_045739.1:13735629-13735844 GCF_008692095.1 Etheostoma spectabile | reverse complement strand
AGAAAACATCAGTAAAGCGGCGACACAGAGATATACAATAAAAATAGACAGTGTCTTTTTTTAAATGTGTAATCATCTTCCTCCCTTCAAAATGGTCAGCGTAGTATATTTTAACTTCACCTGGAAAGTTACAGTTTAATTCCACATTAACCTTAATGATGAGCAGTCTGCAGATCTCTTCCATAAAAATCTGTTTTGTCAAGCGTGATGCAATA
>NC_045739.1:13735487-13735619 GCF_008692095.1 Etheostoma spectabile | reverse complement strand
AACAAAATTGTCAGTGAGATTGACTAAACCAACTTCCATTTAACAGCTTACATGTAATTCCTCATTATGCCAATAGATAAAAACACAGGGTCAGACTCAGAACGCTCCATGCTTTGTCAGATACATAACATT
>NC_045739.1:13735069-13735477 GCF_008692095.1 Etheostoma spectabile | reverse complement strand
GGTGATCTTTGATTGTTACATAGTGTAGTTTAAGTGACATTTTGCATAAAAAGGACTACTAAAGCCACATCACAAGACAGAAATAACATTATAACTATGAAATGCTCGTAAAGTTAAATGTAACAGCACAAAGTTATAATCTCAAAAGGACATCAAAAGCAGCACTTACAGTAGTGCAAACACATGATCAGTAACAGTTACAGCTGACCATTTATTCACGCCATTGTCATCCATACGTACCACAAGTTGCTCAACAATACAATCAATGTCATCCTATTATATTCCTGAATTGTCAAAGAAAACAAACCTCCAGCACTCACAGAAAAGTAGTCTTCTTATTTAATGTGGAAAAAGAAGAAGACCTGAGTGACTGTGAGTGCCAGAGTTTTATTTTCTTTGATCCGTGCC
>NC_045739.1:13734954-13735059 GCF_008692095.1 Etheostoma spectabile | reverse complement strand
AGCCAATGCACTGTTGAAGATTTGGATCTATGCGGGCAACTTTACATGACCTAAATTGTCTCCACAACTCTTAAAAAGTGGGGCAATAGTTAAACTTGAGGCAGG
>NC_045739.1:13734828-13734944 GCF_008692095.1 Etheostoma spectabile | reverse complement strand
GTGTGCAGTGCTGACAACTTTCAAAAATTAACTATTACATAAACATCATGTAATTTACTAAAAAAACACTCTCGGGGCGGATGTAGTCATTTTGAGGCCTAAGGCAAACACAGGCA
>NC_045739.1:13734632-13734818 GCF_008692095.1 Etheostoma spectabile | reverse complement strand
GCCCTCCACAACCCTTGTTCTCCCCGTTTTCAGTCCTTATTTATCTGAGAAAGACGTGCTCTCTGTCTGACAGACAGACAGAAAGCCAGAGTGCTGGATCATTTTCAATCATAATACATTGATTAGGGTGACTGCTACTCACCGGTAGTTGCTTATTATTATGTGTGTCACCATCTTCGTCATTGC
>NC_045739.1:13734483-13734622 GCF_008692095.1 Etheostoma spectabile | reverse complement strand
ATCATTGACAGTGAAAGCAGCAGTTCCGTAACCATCTCCATTTGAAGGATCCTGTAAAGTTGTCTTGTATGCAGCCCCGCATCACTAGAGCAACCTGGGCTGACACAACTCTTCATCAGTGTTAGCATTGCTAGCGCAA
>NC_045739.1:13734203-13734473 GCF_008692095.1 Etheostoma spectabile | reverse complement strand
CTTGCTGCTCTTTAGTAACGTTAATGTTAGTATGTTAGTGTTAGTGTTGTCAGTAGCCGTCGTGAAAAAGGTTGTAACCTTTGGAAGTTTTGCTAAAAACGTTCTGCTTTCTTCCCGCTTCTTCGTTTTTTCAGAACCACTTCGGTAACTTCCCTTCATTTTTCAACCGTCTGTAGCCTCCAGCTAACAGCATGCTGAGCCGTTTGTTTACAAACACACACGCAGATGCGCAGTAGGATGATGGAATAGTCCAATGTAGTGGGGACTGGG
>NC_045739.1:13733626-13734193 GCF_008692095.1 Etheostoma spectabile | reverse complement strand
GTTTCTCATCATGAATTAAACAATCGGATAGCACTTAGCGTATCATTGTTTAGAGATGTAATTAAATGGTGAAAAGTAAGACAACAAATCGTAAAAATAACTTCATGAGACGTTTCACGGGGCACTTAGTAGCTTAGGGCCTAAGGCAATTGCCTACCTTTGCCCATTGGTAAGTCCGCCTCTGGTCCTAAACAAACTCACATGAAACTAAACCAACTTCAGTATTGTAAATTTGAGTGCAGGCAAACATAATGTATAAATAAGAATGTAAAGACCAAAGTGAGACCTATAAGTGGCATCACTGGGAAGCAGCTGAAGTTGGGTGAAAAGTCATTTGTCTTCTCTTCCCTCCCTCAAATGAATCAGAAGCCTATCAAGGAGCATGGTTAGATGTGGAATGTAACTCTACAGGCACAAGGACCCAGCATCCTCTGGCTGGGCTTCTCAGCCTGCAGGTTGTGTACTGGCATATTTTTCCAAACAGGAGTACATTCTTGTGAGAAAGAAGTTAACATGGAGCAACACTGGTCGGCAGTTTGTGCAATGATTTTAGCACTCGGTGCATCG
>NC_045739.1:13733451-13733616 GCF_008692095.1 Etheostoma spectabile | reverse complement strand
ACATAGTTTTTGCTGCAGAAGCTGATGGCAATTTAACAGGTATGTGTTTTGACTCAGTTGGTAATGTTTAATGTATGTTATTCTGAAAAAGAGTGACTGTTTGTGTGTTCCATTCCACAAGTTGTTTGGTAACCACCTTTATTAATGTTATCCCAGTTTCCACAG
>NC_045739.1:13733282-13733441 GCF_008692095.1 Etheostoma spectabile | reverse complement strand
CTTTCTTCTGTTCTGCTTCACTGCTTCTTTCTTTCAGTGATTCGTCCAAAACCTGGCCACTGCCCCCGTCGCCTTAATGTTGTCCCGTCACATAAGGGGTGTGTGTGTGATGACGACTGTCCTGCTGACCACAAATGCTGTGTCTTTGACTGTGGAGCT
>NC_045739.1:13733169-13733260 GCF_008692095.1 Etheostoma spectabile | reverse complement strand
GTACGAGCCACAATGTTGTACTTTTTCTCAAATGGGCAGCAGCTGTTAAATCTTTGGTTGTATCTTCTCAGTGACTGAACTGATGTGGGAA
>NC_045739.1:13732791-13733159 GCF_008692095.1 Etheostoma spectabile | reverse complement strand
GGCAGTACTTTACGTTTCCGTTTCAACTTTTGATGTCTCTTTTCCCTTTAGCTAAACCAGGAGTGTGTCCTCGCAGGCACTGGGGCTCAGGACTGTGTGCTGAATTTTGCTCCAATGACAGTGACTGCCCCCAGGATGAGAAGTGCTGCCACAATGGATGTGGACATGAGTGCATTGCACCATACACAGGTTAGATGCGAACAACAGTGACAAAAGTCCCTATAGGGACACACACTATAGTGTGTGATCACATGAATGTGTTGAAACTGGGTATATTTTTTGTCTCGCCAGTGAAGCCGGGTCGCTGCGCCCCTCCCCAGGGAACCCCCATGTGTGCTGAGTACTGCTACCATGATGGTCAGTGCCCA
>NC_045739.1:13729441-13732781 GCF_008692095.1 Etheostoma spectabile | reverse complement strand
AGTGCTGCAAGACAACCTGCGGCCACGCCTGCAGTGCACCCTGCTGATTGGACAGCTCAGTGACACTTTCATCTCTTATGCAACAACACAGAAAAAGTATCATGTTCATTTTTTCCCTACTTTAGCTGAGATGTGCGGAGCTGTCTTTGCAGCCCGTCTCAAGACTTTCCAGGACACTGCCGACTCAGGTTGAGAATGGTACCATTTTGTCGACAGTCAGACTGTCCTGGGTGCAATACAACGTGAGAGTTATGGCTACCAGACCTTCTTTGCAAACCGTGTTGGCGAGATCCGAGCAGCACCGACGTTCAAGTTGGTGTGGATTCCAGGGCCAGAAACATGCAGACATAACACCAGAGGAGCCAGTCCAGATGCCTAACTGAGGACTCTGAGTGCAGTCGGGTCCAAAGTTCCTCCAACTTCCTGGTGATGAGGGGCTAAAAAATCTGCCAAGAGACATTGCAGCCGAAGCACGAGACAAGTCACAAAGATCAGAATAAGGTATTTGTTACAGTACTTGCCAGAAGACTCGAAGACAACACAAGATCCAGCCAAGTAGAGTCCGACGGCACCAGCAGTAGCAGCAGTCCAGTTAGTTGACGAAAAGCGCTTCAGCAGATTGAGAAGGCTGGTTGGGACGGGTCGTGGATCTGGAGACAGCTAAAAGGTTCTTGAGTCCAAGGCAGAGACCAAGACAAGTGGGAGGCAGTACCATCCTCAGGTGTCCTTAGTCAATGGAGAGAATGACAGTTCCGAGACTTTGCGAAAAGCACAAGAGGGCGTCAACTTCCCAGCACCACAACAGACAGGCTAGTTGTCTACAGAGACCAAACAAGGGACTACTAGTTTGTGGTGGCAGAATCCAGGCCTTCAGAGAAGACAGCAGGCTGTGCTTCTTTTACTGTTCCAAGCTGGTTTATCCTCTTGCTAGCCAGAGAAGCACATAGCAAGGGGCATGAAGGAGTGGCGGGAACCCGTTACGGATGAGGAAGAAGGCGTGGGTTGTCAGAGGAAGAATTATTGCCAGAAGAGTCATTGACGAGTGTATTGTCTGTAAGAAGGTAAAGGCAAAACCTGCAAGCAAATAATGGGAACCTTGCCCGAAGAAAAGGTCAAGTCCTGCTGCACCATTGAAGTCATATCTGTTGATCTGTTTTGACCTTACCACGTGAAGGATGATGTCAAGAACGAGTAGCCATGAAAGTATGGGGCGTTGTCTTTTTCCTGCAGTCCAGCCGAGCCATCCATGTCGAGCCAGCAAACACACTATCAACAGAGAGCTTCCTACTTACCTATCAGAGGTTCACCGCTTTCCGAGGCCATCCCAGGAGAATTTGGGCTGATCCTGGTACAAACTTCGTTGGCGCAAAACCCATCTGAAAGAGATGTCACTTACCGACTCAACAGAATAAGAGTCACTCGAAGAGTATGGTGCTGAAAATGGGACACTGGACATGGAAAATCCTTCCGGCCGACTCACCTCACCGAAACGGGGCAGCTGAAGCTGCTGTCAGGGTCACAAGAAAGTCCTCCAAGTTTGGCAAGTAGAGGGCCTTAACTACAGTGAGTTTCTGACAGTCCTCCAGCTTGCTGCCATCTTGCAATGAGAGCCCATCGACGCCAGAGTCCAGAGCAAGAAGGGCATCCAGTACATCACCGCCGAAAACCTGTTGCTTGGTCGAGCCACACAACGTGGAGAATTCCAAACTGTCGACTACCACACGTACCCATTCAGAGACTCAAAGAAGTACAAGCATGGGTCAACAACTTCTGGAAGTCCTGGAGCCAACTTGCTGGTCCGAACTGTTCATTCGCAGTAAGTGGCATACTGCTGAAAGGAATGTTGCTGTTGGAGACATAGTTTGGCTCTGTGACCAAAACACACTGAGATGGCAGTTCAGGCTTGCGAGAGTCGTCGATGTAATCCTGATTCCAGAGGTGTCATCCGGATGTTCGTGTCCAAAACTTGTGCCAGGCAGCCGGAATCAAGTACCATACTGCATCGGGATGTCCGCGCCTGGTGGTCCTTATACCAGCAGAAGAGCAAGCGGAGAACAGCCCACCTAATGGGATCTTTCAGGGCATTGCCACAGAACGATCGAGTGGGAGGTGTCTCGCTGATCTGGCGGGGGTGTGGCTGTCTCCCGTCGGCGATCCTTCTACCTGCTCACTGTCTCCTCTGCACGCCGCCCGCAGATGGCTCCTGCGCGCGTCCTGTTCGACGGCCGCACGTGACTGTGCGGCCGCGTCTATCTGTATGTATGGTGAAGGGTATGTGATGATGGGGGGGGGGGGGGTATTTTAATTCAAGGCCAAGGAACTTTACAGGATGCATAGTATATTGGATCCATGGAAATACTGGCCTTAAAAAAAAAATCTGCCTGCCTCATGGGAATTAACATAGGGGTGTGTATACTTTTGCCCCCTGTATTTTAGGAAACATTTTTTTTACTAATACATTATTCATTCACAAGAATATTGATGTCCTTAAAGGATGGATTCCTAAATTAGTCATTAAGATCAATTTACAAAAGATGTTTATTATTCCTCTTTTTAATCAACTTTGCATGGGTGTGTAAACTTCTTCAAGCCAATGTAGTTCTTAGGTAGAAGTACATTTTTCAATCTCAAAACAAGATTATATTTTTCCGTCATTGTTTTTTGATGAATGCAAAAATGTTCTATATATAGATACATAGTTTTGTTTTTGTTTCTTTCTCCTCTTGTGCCAATAGTGTTACAGTACTGTACTATGTGCATTAGAGTGCATAACACAGAACCTTCATTTTATGTAGCATATATGTTTGGGATTAGCTAGACAAGTACACTTTTTAGTCACTTAAATTACAAAAATGAATGTTTACATAAAAATTCCATTTGAGGTTGTGGTGCAACAGTGTTGAAACCTTAGAGCAACACATCTTCTTGGCCACCTCTTTAAAATAGTCTTGTTTTCTGCCAGTAAGCACTTTCTATTCTTGGCATTTTTCATCATTTGTTTTTTCAGCCAAGCTCTCACCTAATAAGCCCATAAAAGAGACTTGTGAAACTCAAGACGTATAACCAGCAAGGTGTCACATACATAAAACATTTCTAGGTTGTGGAAACATGTTTATTGGTTATAATACAAAGTATTCGATTCTATAGTTCTTGCTTTTCCAAATGTAGCATAGAATACTACTTGATTTTTGGTATCTACTTAGCACAGGGACATAAAAAAGCATCTTATCTATATAGAAGGAAAACAATTCTTACTGTTCCCACAAAGAATCCTAATTTGAGCAAGCTAATGCTCAAGTATTGTACCCAAGTGTGCTACTATGGAGTTGAAAAAGGAGGC
>NC_045739.1:13726313-13729416 GCF_008692095.1 Etheostoma spectabile | reverse complement strand
TAAGATGCCATTTTATGTCCCTGTGCTAAGTAGATACCAAAAATCAAGTAGTATTCTATGCTACATTTGGAAAAGCAAGAACTATAGAATCGAATACTTTGTATTATAACCAATAAACATGTTTCCACAGCTGAGATGTGCGGAGCTGTCTTTGCAGCCCGTCTCAAGACTATTCCAGCGACACTGCCGACTCAGGTTGAGAATGGTACCATTTTGTCGACAGTCAGACTGTCCTGGGTGCAATACAACGTGAGAGTTATGGCTACCAGACCTTCTTTGCAAACCGTGTTGGCGAGATCCGAGCAGCACCGACGTTCAAGTTGGTGTGGGATTCCAGGGCCAGAAAAACATTGCAGACATAATCACCAGAGGAGCCAGTCCAGATGCCTAACTGAGGACTCTGAGTGCAGTCGGGTCCAAAGTTCCTCCAACTTCCTGGTGATGAGGGCTAAAAAATCTGCCAAGAGACATTGCAGCCGAAGCACGAGACAAGTCACAAAGATCCAGAATAAGGTATTTGTTACAGTACTTGCCAGAAGACTCGAAGACAACACAAGATCCAGCCAAGTAGAGTCCGACGGCACCAGCAGTAGCAGCAGTCGTTAGTTGACGAAAAGCGCTTCAGCAGATTGAGAAGGCTGGTTGGGACGGTGTCGTGGATCTGGAGACAGCTAAAAGGTTCTTGAGTCAAGGCAGAGACCAAGACAAGTGGGAGGCAGTACCATCCTCAGGTGTCCTTACAGTCAATGAGAGAATGACATGTTCCGAGACTTTGCGACAAAGCACAAGAGGGCGTCAACTTCCCAGCACCACAACAGACAGGCTAGTTGTCTACAGAGACCAAACAAGGGACTACTAGTTTGTGGTGGCAGAATCCAGGCCTTCAGAGAAGACAGCAGGCTGTGCTTCTTTTACTTCCAAGCCTGGTTTTCCTCTTTGCTAGCCAGAAAGCACATAGCAAGGGGCATGAAGGAGTGGCGGGAACCCTGGTTACGGATGAGGAAGAAGGCGTGGGTTGTCAGAGGAAGATTATTGCCAGAAGAGTCATTGACGAGTGTATTGTCTGTAAGAAGGTAAAGGCAAAACCTGCAAGCAAATAATGGGAACCTTGCCCGAAGAAAGGTCAAGTCCTGCTGCACCATTGAAGTTCATATCTGTTGATCTGTTTTGACCTTACCACGTGAAGGATGATGTCAAGAACGAGTAGCCATGAAGTATGGGGCGTTGTCTTTTTCCTGCAGTCCAGCCGAGCCATCCATGTCGAGCCAGCAAACACACTATCAACAGAGAGCTTCCTACTTACCTATCAGAGGTTCACCGCTTTCCGAGGCCATCCAGGAGAATTTGGGCTGATCTGGTACAAACTTCGTTGGCGCAAAACCCATCTGAAAGAGATGTCACTTACCTGACTCAACAGAATAAGAGTCACTCGAAGAGTATGGCTGCTGAAAATGGGACACCTGGACATGGAAAATCCTTCCGGCCGACTCACCTCACCGAAACGGGGCAGCTGAAGCTGCTGTCAGGGTCACAAGAAAGTCTCCAAGTCTTGGCAATGTAGAGGGCCTTAACTACAGTGAGTTTCTGACAGTCCTCCAGCTTGCTGCCATCTTGCAATGAGAGCCCATCGACGCCAGAGTCCAGAGTCAAGAAGGGCATCCAGTACATCCCGCCGAAAACCTGTTGCTTGGTCGAGCCACACAACGTGGAGAATTCCAAACTGTCGACTACACACGTACCCATTCAGAGACTCAAAGAAGTACAAGCAGTGGTCAACAACTTCTGGAAGTCCTGGAGCCAACTTGCTGGTCCGAACTGTTCATTCGCAGTAAGTGGCATTACTGCTGAAAGGAATGTTGCTGTTGGAGACATAGTTTGGCTCTGTGACCAAAACACACTGAGATGGCAGTCAGGCTTGCGAGAGTCGTCGATGTAATCCTGATTCCAGAGGTGTCATCCGGATGTTCGTGTCCAAAACTTGTGCCAGCAGCCGGAATCAAGTACCATACTGCATCGGGATGTCCGCGCCTGTGGTCCTTATACCAGCAGAAGAGCAAGCGGAGAACAGCCCACCTAATGGATCTTTCAGGGCATTGCCACAGAACGATCGAGTGGGAGGTGTCTCGCTGATCTGGCGGGGGTGTGGCTGTCTCCCGTCGGCGATCCTTCTACCTGCTCACTGTCTCCTCTGCACGCCGCCCGCAGATGGCTCCTGCGCGCGTCCTGTTCGACGGCCGCACGTGACTGTGCGGCCGCGTCTATCTGTATGTATGGTGAAGGGTATGTGATGATGGGGGGGGGGGGGGTATTTTAATTCACAGGCCAAGGAACTTTATCAGGATGCATAGTATACTTGGATCCATGGAAATACTGGCCTTTAAAAAAAAAATCTGCCTGCCTCATGGGAATTAACATAGGGGTGTGTATACTTTTGCCCCCTGATTTTAGGAAGACATTTATTTTTTACTAATACATTATTCATTCACAAGAATATTGATGTCCTTAAAGGATGGATTCCTAAATTAGTCATTAAGATCAATTTACAAAGATGTTTATTATTCCTCTTTTTAATCAACTTTGCATGGGTGTGTAAACTTCTTCAAGCCAATGTAGTTCTTAGGTAGAAGTAATTTTTCAATCTCAAAACAAGATTATATTTTTCCGTCATTGTTTTTGATGAATGCAAAAATGTTCTATATAGTAGATAATAGTTTTGTTTTTTTTCTTTCTCCTCCTTGTGCCAATAGTGTTACAGTACTGTACGTATGTGCATTAGAGTGCATAACACAGAACCTTCATTTTATGTAGCATATAGTTTGGATTAGTAGACAAGTACACTTTTTAGTCACTTAAATTACAAAAATGAATTTACATAAAATTCCATTTGAGGTTGTGGTGTGCAACGTGTTGAAACCTTAGAGCAACACCATCTTCTTGGCCACCTCTTTAATAGTTTGTTTTTTGCCAGTAAGCACTTTCTATTCTTGCATTTTTCATCATTGTGTTTTCAGCCAAGCTCTCACCTAAATAAGCCATAAAAGAGACTGTGAAACTCAAGACGTATAACCAGCAAGGTGTCACATACATAAAACATTTCTAGGTT
>NC_045739.1:13725901-13726288 GCF_008692095.1 Etheostoma spectabile | reverse complement strand
GCACAAGGAGGAGAAAGAACAAAAAAACAAAACTATGTTATCTACTATGATAGAACATTTTTGCATTCATCAAAAGACAATGACGGAAAAATATGAATCTTGTTTTGAGATTGAAAAATGTACTTCTACCTAAGAACTACATTGGCTTGAAGAAGTTTACACACCCATGCAAAAGTTGATTAAAAAGAGGAATAAATAAACATCTTTTGTAAATTGATCTTAATGACTAATTTAGGAAAATCCATCCTTTTAAGGACATCAATATTCTTTGTGAATGAATAATGTATTAGTAAATAAATAAATGTTCTTCCTTAAAATACAGGGGGCAAAAGTATACACACCCCTATGTTAAATTCCCATAGAGGCAGGCAGATTTTTATTTTTAAA
>NC_045739.1:13725534-13725687 GCF_008692095.1 Etheostoma spectabile | reverse complement strand
GTGAAGGAAATGGATCGCCGACGGGAGACAGCCACACCCCCGCCAGATCAGCGAGACACCTCCCACTCGATCGTTCTGTGGCAATGCCCTGAAAGATCGCCATTAGGTGGGCTGTTCTCCGGCTTGCTCTTCTGCTGGTATAAGGACCACAAG
>NC_045739.1:13725345-13725524 GCF_008692095.1 Etheostoma spectabile | reverse complement strand
TCCCGATGCAGTATGGTACTTGATTCCGGCTGCCTGGCACAAGGTTTTGGACACGAACATCCCGGATGACACCTCTGGAATCAGGATTTACATCGACGACTCTCGCAAGCCTGAACTGCCATCTCAGTGTGTTTTGGTCACAGAGCCAAACTATGTCTCCAACAGCAACATTCCTTTCA
>NC_045739.1:13724959-13725136 GCF_008692095.1 Etheostoma spectabile | reverse complement strand
GACTCTGGACTCTGGCGTCGATGGGCCTCTCATTGGCAAGATTGGCAGCAAGCTGGAGGACTGTCAGAAACTCACTGTAGTTAAGGCCCTCTACATTGCCAAGACTTTGGAGGACTTTCTTGGTGACCCTGACAGCAGCTTCAGCTGCCCCGTTTCGGTGAGGTGAGTCGGCCGGAA
>NC_045739.1:13724556-13724674 GCF_008692095.1 Etheostoma spectabile | reverse complement strand
CGTTTCTTGACATCATCCTTCACGTGGTAAGGTCCAAACAGATCAACAGATATGAACTTCAATGGTGCAGCAGGACTTGACCTTTCTTCGGGCAAGGTTCCCATTATTTGCTTGCAGG
>NC_045739.1:13724299-13724421 GCF_008692095.1 Etheostoma spectabile | reverse complement strand
TGCCCCTTGCTATGTGCTTCTCTGGCTAGCAAAGAGGATAACCAGGCTTGGAACGGTAAAAGAAGCACAGCCGTGCTGTCTTCTCTGAAGGCCTGGATTCTGCCACCACAAACTAGTAGTCC
>NC_045739.1:13723764-13724027 GCF_008692095.1 Etheostoma spectabile | reverse complement strand
TGCTACTGCTGGTGGCCGTCTGGACTCTACTTGGGCTGGATCTTGTGTTGTCTTCAGGAGTCTTCTGGCAAGTACTGTAACAAATACCTTATTCTGGATCTTTGTGACTTTGTCTCGTGCTTCGGCTGCAATGTCTCTGGCAGATTTTTTTAGCCACTCATCACCAGGAAGTTGGAGGAACTTTGGACCCGACTGCCACTCAGAGTCCTCAGTTAGGGCATCTGGACTGGCTCCTCTGGTGATTATGTCTGCAATGTTTTCTG
>NC_045739.1:13719001-13723530 GCF_008692095.1 Etheostoma spectabile | reverse complement strand
GTTTGGCTTTGGCTTCGACCAGCCTCACAGTAACACCGTTGCTACCGCTCCAGCGAAGGTACATCACTGCGCCGAATGCGTGCTCTCTGCCGTCAGAGAACGTGATGCCACTGGGCTCTGCGCCAGGATCTTGTGGAGTCAGGGGTCTGATGAAGCAAAGTTGGCCCAGGTCAGCATATTCTTGTAATAACTTTATGGTGTCTTCTCGAAAATCCAGCAGGGAAACACCCAGAAACAGAGCTAATAGACTATGATCCTGCAAACCAATGGCGGGTTGCACGAACAAAGCCCTTGCCTTGGTTCAACCCATTTTTTGACAATGCAACTCCATGTCATGGTTGCAGTAAACTTTTCAAAGAAAAAGGGAAAATGGCGCTTGGTCAAGACCTTCTCAAGAAGAATATCAGGTTCAACACACTGATCCACTCTCCTAGAATAACTGCTAAGCCAAGTCTCTGGCTGTACGCTCCACTGTGGCCTGTGACCCCGCAAGCAGTAAGGGTCCAGTCCTTGTCAGAGATCTTTCGAAGAAGCAAAGTCAAAGTACTGGGCCTCCAGATGACACATGATGCGCTTGGCCAGACAGATCTCAGAATGACCCCATCAATTTTTATACAGAATATGCTGACGCTGGGCCAACTTTGCTTCACTCAGACCCTGACTCCCAATGACCCTACGCAGTAGCCCATGGTCATCACGTTCTCTGACGGCAGAGAGCATGCGATTCGGCCAGTGATGTACCTTCGCTGGAGCGGTAGCAACGTGTGTTACTTTGAGGCTGTCGAAGCCAACGCCAAACTGCTCCGCTCGACCACAAAGGGGCGAACGCCGTGAATGCTGAATGTGCGTACGCTGTCTTTGCGCCCGTCTCAAGACTTACTTCCGAGACCTGCCACTCATGTTAGAATTGTACCATTTGTCGACAGTCGACTGTCCGGGTTGCAATCAACGTGAGAGTTATGGCTACCAACCTTCTTTGCAACCGTGTTCGGCGAGATCCAGGCACCCCACGTTCAATATTGGTGGTGGATTCCAGGGCCAGAAACGCCTTGCAGCACATAATCCGCAAGGATCGCATCCAGATGCCCTAACATGAGGAACTCTGAGTGCTAGTCGGTCCATTCTCCTCCAACTTCCTGGTGATGAGTGTCTGAAAAAATCTCCATAGACATTGCAGCCGCAGCACGGACAAACGTCACAAGATTCCACAGAATAGGTATTGTTACCTGTACTTGCCCAAAGACTCTGAAGACAACACAAGACCACCCAGTACTGTCCACGAACGGCCACCAGGCGAGTACGCAGTCCAAAGTAGTGACGAAAGCGCTTCAGCAGATTGAGAAGGCGTTGGGACGTTGGCGTTGGATCTGGAGAGCAGCTAAAAGGTTTCCTTGAGTACCCAAGGCTAGAGACCAAGACATTGGGAGGCAGTACCATCCTCCAGGTGTCCTTACAGTCATGAGAGACATTACGTGTCCGAAATACCTTGGCCTCAAACCAAGAGGGCTCACTTCCCACAGCCCCACAACAGACAGCTATCGTCTACATAGAGACCAACCGGTGGACTCTAGGTTGTGGTGGCAGAATCCAGGCCTTCCGAGAATACAGCACGCTGTCGCTCTTCTTACCGTTCAACAACCTGGTTACTCCTCTTTGCCTAGCCAGAACACATACTGCACGGGGCCGAAGAGTGGGCGGGACCCTGTTCGAGCGGAAAAAGTGAGTGAAGCAAGACAAGCAATTGCCAGAACTTGTCAGAGAGACATCAGATTGCAAGTCTACATGCTTTGCTGTAAAAGGTAAAGAGCAAAACCTCAAGCAAATAATGGGAACCTTAAGCACCACAAAACGGTACAGAATCCATGCTGCGCAACGCATCGGAGTTCATATCTGTTATGACTAACTTTTGGAACAGCTTACCAAAACTTGAAACGGAAGCAGCCTCAACGCAACGAGCTAGCCCATGAACAGTATGGGCGTTGTCGTTTTTCCTGCATGGCCACAGCCGAGCCTGATCCTGGTCGAGCTCAGCAAACCACTATAACAGTAATCTTCCTACTTACCTATCAGAGGTTCCTGCTTACACGGCCATCCCGGAGAATTTGGTCGCTGATCCTGGTACAAACTTCGTTGGCGCAAAACACCATCCTGAAAGAGATGTTTACACCCTATACCTGACTCAACAGAACAGAGTCCCTCGAAGAGTATGCTGCGAAATGGTGGACAACACCTGGACATGAACTCCTTACCTGGCCGACTCTAACCCCACCGACGGGGCGCTGAAGCTGCTGTAGGGTCACCAAAAAGTCTCCAAAGTCCTTGGCACACTGTAGAGGCCTTACCTACAGTGATATCTTCTGCAGTCCATCCCTTTCTGCCAATCTTGCCAATGAGAGCCCTCGACGCCAGCGATCCGATCAAGAAGGCGCATCAGTACATCACGGAGGAACGCAACGAACCGTGTTGCCTTTGTCAAAAAAAAAAAAAAAACACAAAACAAAAAAAGAGCCCACAACGTGGAGACGGCCCAACTTCGACTACACCACGTAACCATTCAGGAGACTCCAAGAAATACAAGCAGTGTCACACCTTCTGGAAGTCCTTGTCGGCCACTTGCTGGTCCGAACCGGTTTTCATCAACGTTTGGCCATGTGAAAAAAATAAAGAAAAAAAAAAAAAAAAAAAAGAAAAAGAAAAAAAAACAAAAAAAAAAAAAATCACTGCAGTAACAGAATAGGACACCAAAAATCACATGAAAAGACATACAAAGAACAGAAGAAGAGAATAAATAGCTAAAAAAAAAAACTAATAGAAAACGAATACAAACCATACAACGTTTGATGGGCCTTCTGGTGGACCCAAACCCACTATAAAAGGGCAGATATCACATAGACAATATGCAAGAACGAATACATTCAAAGTAGAGTAAAAATCCTGAATAAATCACCACCAAGAGTAGTCGTACAAAAGTTCCAGAATTGAAAAAAAACCGAAGAACGTTCGTGTGAGGAATCCCTCCCTACAAATAACAAAGCTCAAACAACAAAAAACCTCAATCTCCGATACAAAATCACTACAAATACTAATCTTCAGCAATCCAAAAACATACACAAACGATTAACAAGTATTCCAACAATTATCACAATTAAAATCGCAGAGAACATGAAAAATCCAAAACCAAAAAAAAAAAAATTAATATAATCACTTAGAGACCAGCCAGAAACAATCAAGATACCAAACATACTGAAAAAACTAAAAAGACAGCGCAAAAAAAGAATAAACAAAAAAAATATCTGAGAGAATCGATCCGGGAAAAAAGGAAAAAAAAAAAAAAGAAGGAAACAAAAAAAAAAAAACAAAAAAAAAAAAAAAAAAAAAAAAAAAAAAAAAAGAAAAAAAAAAAAAAAAAAAAGAAAAAAAAAGAAAAAAAAAGAAAAAAAGAAAAAAAAAAAGAAGAAGAAGAAAAAAAAAAAAAAAAAAAAAAAAAAACAAAAAAACACAAAAAAAAAAAAAAACAAAAAAAAAAAAAAAGAAAAAGAAAACCGCCTTGTGGTCCTAAAAAAAAATAAAAAAAAAAATTAAACATATAATGCCAACAACACACAAACACCCAAAAAAGCAGAAAGCAAGCCGGAAAAAAAGAGAAAAAGAAACCGAAAAAAGACAAAACACCAACAAAACTGCTATGCGACTACTTTCCATATCTGAATCGAGATAGCAAAACAAAAAAAAAGTATAATCCAACGTAACGCATTGAAGAAAAATGTGAAGGAAGGGATGTTGCTACAAAAGCCGATAAAAACACTGGGCGAACAAAAAAAACTGAAAGCGAATGGAACAGGAGTGTGGCACATAGATTTACCCCAAAAGTACAGATCCGGGAATAGATAACAGTGGCGAATCGGCGATACACATAATTACTCATTTCACTCAAAAAAGAAACACATAATTTCAACCTAAATTCACAATAACAACCAAAAAATAGCAAATAAACAAAAAAGCAAAAAAAATCATACCGACAAAAACAACATAAAAAAAAACAAAAAAAAAAAAAGACAAACAAAGAAGACCTCAAAACAAAACACAAAAAAAACAAAAAACAAAAAATAAAAAAAAAAAAAAAATAAACAAAAAAAAAAAAAACAAAAATACTCAAACAGAATCACAAAAAATAAAAAAAAAGAACTCAGCAAATCACCAAAAAAAACATCGTTGAATACAAAAACAAGAAACGTTGAAATCATCATACCATAATGATGAGACACGAAAAAGTGACAAAAAAGAATAAAGACAAAAGAACAAACAAACAGCATCAACAAAAAAAAAAAAAAAAACAAAAAGAAAAAAAAAAGGGAAAAACAACAAAAAGAAACAAAGAAAACAAAAGCAGAAAAGAAAATGAGACAAAAATGCCATGCGCGAAAAAAGCAAGAAAAAAAGCAAAGATAAAAAAAAAAAATAAAAAAAAAAAAAAAAGAAAAAAAAAAATAAAAAACAACCTATTCAAGGATATCGAAAACGAAAAAAAA
>NC_045739.1:13718797-13718976 GCF_008692095.1 Etheostoma spectabile | reverse complement strand
TCCTCCCACTTTGATCGGAGTAGACCCAGGGCTTTATGTAGAAACCTCCAGCTTTCAGAATGTGCTCAATGTTGGCTGTAAGGCGTTTCAGATGGTCAAGATCGTTGTGTGAAGTCAGGAAGTCGTCAACATAGGTATCTTCCTCCAGTATGCGTCTCTCTTCTTTGAAGCGACTGAAT
>NC_045739.1:13714469-13718772 GCF_008692095.1 Etheostoma spectabile | reverse complement strand
GCATAGAGGTAGGTAGCAGTCTCTCGCAGGGAAACTTGGGCTATGCAAACAGCAGGTGCACCGATTGACTTCTAGTTACAGCATAAATGTCTCTATTCCTCTGATGTGTGTTGTGTGTGGTGTGTGTGTATGTGTTGTGAGCATGTCTGCATGTGCAGTGGCACATAACCAGATGAACGGACAACATGAACTAACTGTGTGGGTGTGTGTGTGTGGTGTCGTGTGTGTGTGTGTGTGTGTTGGAGGAAATGATACTCATTCCCAGTCAGTCCTCTGGACGGTCATTTTTGACCGTAAACAAAAAAAGCGTGACCAAGTTGAATCAATCACTCAAATTCAACGAAAGTAGTCACAATGCCTTGTATGTGTTCAAATGCCTTTGTGAAGGATATTCTGAGGCATTTGATGTTAAAATGCCATTTGTAGGGACAGGGATGGTGTAAATCTGTCAATTTTTGACCATGAACCAGTGTTGGACAGGGTAACACAAACGGTTTGATACAAGCCACCACAACCTTTGCCATCTGAAATAGTAAATTATTCTAAATGGACCGGATTTAAGCACATTAACTCAGTAAGGTGCTAAAAAAAGGCTGATAAGAAAAGAAAAAAGACAAATTGTTGTCTTATCATGTTTCTAAATAACACTGTGGGCTTGTCTTTATTTAAAATGAAAGGTTTACATTGGCACACTGGTGCTGCAAACTTTTTTATTTTAGTTTTGCTGCACCAGCACAGAAACGCCACGCCACCCGTACATCATCGAACAGGGCATGTTTCTTGGAGACATGGTGTTTTGGATGTTGATGTTCGCACAGGCAAACGCAATTGTCTCAGCCTGCTTTGGCTGCACTTTTTGCATTAATGCAAAATTTTTTTTTTGGGGCAAATATGTTGCTGTTTTAGATATCTGAGCCAAAGGGAATTGGACAAGCCATTCTTTGCAAAAGGCAATATTTCTGTGCCTTTTGTACAGAGTGCGGCAACCTGGCTATGGCAGCAAAGATGATGGGTCCCAAAATAGGCATCTTATTGGCGGAAAGAGGAGACAGGTGCGGAAGCCGTATTGAGTTTTTTGGGGCCAGGCCTCAGTTGTAACCGGCACTGACAGCATTTGTCTTGACAAAAGACAATCAAGAGTTCTCTCTTTTGGAATAGTCAGTAAGTTCCACTCGAAGAGGAGTACAGGGTGTGATTTAAACATACAAACATGCCTTGATTACCCCCACGTGTTCAGCAAAGAGGACCATAGGAGTCAGAGCAATCAGGGGATGAGTAGGGGTGCGTCTGTACAGGGGTTGATGCATAGACTGTATAAGTGAAGCAAACAATCTCCATCAGCCCCTGGGGCTGGCTGCAGTATAGGTCTAAATCTCACCCCCTCATGTGAGCAGATGGGACATTGGCCAACGTAAAAAATCAAAGTACACGTCAAAAATTTTTTTCCAAAGATGGTATTCTGTCATTTGTAGTTGCTGAGCGAGTAGTCCTTTAACTAAATAAGTTGGTTTTTAGTAGTGATTTGATGCTATAACAATGTGTTAAAAGGTCATGATGACAGCGTGATTGATGTGATTGGGCCGGCGGGTTTGTGGGCTCTCTTGCCCAATACCTACTCACAGACTCTGGCTCAAAATTACAAGATTGCAAGCGAGCCATATGGCTTCACTTCGTACGTGGAAGGACATTGCCAAGAGGCACAATTTTCGAAATGCATTCACAACTGCCCTGATAACTGGGCGCTCTGGGGGACGCAACAACGGGGTTTACCCATCCAACACCCGACCCACCCTCCCCTGTGCGGACTATGGTCTTTTCAGGAATACTCGATACCATAATCGTTCTGTGAGCACAAAATAGGCTCCACTTGAAATTACTTTTACTTTCAAAATTCGTAATCAACACACGACCATAAAGACATTAAGTAATCTGTAACAAAGTAATAGATTCAATGATATGACCAGTCACAAACTGCCATGGCATTAGCTGGGGAGGAAGTGGAGTCAATATGGTAGTATACAGGCTAGGAATTCACAGATTGTGGGTGGGTAAAAAACAGGCTTCACACATTTATACAGGGGAAAGACCTGGAAAAATGGTCCAGTCACAGTTTTTTGCCACCAATGAAGTTAGTTGCAATTGAAAGATATGCGGTCATAGTGGCAAACAGGTGAAAATGCTTTTCCGGGCACAATTCAATCAAATTGGGCAAGTTTGTTGATTTAATAAACAGACTGATCCAAGTTTAGGCTCTTTTACAGAAGAATGAAGTCATCGAATGAATTTACAGGGAACTTTGAAGGACATGGCAGGTGCCACTCCACATCAGGCCTGGCTTCCCCCTGAGGTTTCACACTGTTTAAAACTGTGTCCCAGTGGGCATCGGCATCTTATAGATATCATGGTCAATGAGAATGCGCATGTCTGAAGCAACAGCATTCATTCCTGGGAACGGATCCCTCTTCTGCAACACTCCGAGGTGTTATGCTCTGTTTGGGTTTGTCACCCAAAGTGCTGGAACAAGGTGACTGGTAACGACCAGGCAAATAGAGAGGGCCATTCCAGCCTGGCTACAGATTACACTGGGCTTTGAGTCAAGGAAATGTTGAAATCACTTTAGATTTTTGGCAATAAAGAGAGAATCATCCACTATTCTACTGCTTCCTATTGTAGTATGGCTCTGTTACTCATAAAACATAGTGTGACTTAGTGAGGAAGAGCTTTTGTTTTGTCAATGATTGTGAGTTTGAAGGAGCTGAGGGCAAACTGTTACACATTTTCATTAGCTTGGAAATTGTGCTTAAAAATGCTACGTCTCTCTCTCTCTCTATCTCTCTTCTCTCTATCTTTATGTCGCGTTGTCATTCAGGTCTGGCTTTTGCCACTTGGACTTTTTTGTGATGACTCCTTACTTCCTGATTAGGCAGAAGTAGTCATTTTGGCCACAGGGGAAAAACTCGGCCGATTCATTGTTAAACTGACGATTGTGTTTGTATCTTGTTCTGCAAAGGGTTCTGTGAAGGTGTATGGTCTGTTGTGGAAAACATTGCATCAATTGAATCAAGTCCCCCAGCTGAAATACTGGTGTTGCATATTCTTCACATTGCAGGACTTACGCCTGCATGTGGAGAGATAAGATTGAATGATCAGAGTCTCCGTAGTGGTCCAAGAAGAATTTGTCATTGCTTTTTGTTGTATGGTTTTCTCTTTTAAATGGGCACATTAATGAGCAGTTTTCAATCTCGAGTCCTGTAACAAAGACTTTCTTTATAATCCGTTGCTATTAGCATCGCTTGTCTGTGTGAAAACGTCCTCAGGGTTTATTTACATAGTAAGCTAAAAGATAGATTTCCCCAGGAAAAAGTGTCCTGGGTATGGACCGCAGGACAATAGTAAAACAGGCAACAGCACTCTTGATTGATGTAGAGGGACCAAGGTATTTTCAACAACTTGCACTAAAATCATAATGCAATATGCGTGCATGGCACGCATTTGTAACAACAGTACAGTATTATACCAATAATATTATAACATGAAAACCCGTCCATTTGCTGCAAATTCCACATACCGTTACTTTCCTCCACTGCACCACATTCTCCACCACATGAGTGTAGTAACAGAACCGTTCGCTTGTGTGCGATACTGCCAGTGGAAAAAACAAATTATAGTGCATTGTATGATTTATAGTATAAGTATGCTTACTACTGTATTGCTAAATCAATGAAAAGAGAATTATTAAATCAGAGAACCCAAACGGAAAACCTGCATTTCTGTTATCTTGTAAAAATTCATCAAATTGGTTAAAAAAAAAAAAAAATGAAAATGGACAAATGTATTCTAAGATGAAACGAAATCAGAGCTCCCCTTAAAACGTGTTCCAGTTTTGTCTCTTCTTTTCTTACAGCAATCCACCCGGTGTTTGCACATGGCAGAAGAACGCACAAAAACTCTCCTTGTAAGCAAAGCAAGTAGACGATGGCAGCACACGACTCCACAGTATGTGTTTTGCATCTGGTTAAAATGTGAAACGTAAACATGGTTGGAGCGTATGGGTTTTTAGCCAAAGAACGCGCATAACATGAGCGTTTCAGGCGGCTAACTGAAAATCACTGTGCTCAGAATCTGCTAGTGTAGAAATGTACAAGTTCTATTTCAGCATCTTCACTGTCACGCCACAGGAATCTATGCAGGTGGACCTCTTGATCTTCTAGCCAGACAGAGTTATACATCTTGCGGATGTCACCAAGGACAGCGTGGACACCAATTCGGAACCTCAGCAGGACAGCTCTGATCGGGTTAAGAA
>NC_045739.1:13714306-13714459 GCF_008692095.1 Etheostoma spectabile | reverse complement strand
CTTTGATGAGGATGTCATTCAGACTGAGACCTCTGTACTTTTGGCTGCTGTTCCACACTAGTCTGACAGGAGTAGAGATGGAGTGTGGATTTGGCGCGATGAGATGGCTTATGTACCATACTGGCCCAGGCCAACTCTGCAGAATGTCTTTGG
>NC_045739.1:13713811-13713912 GCF_008692095.1 Etheostoma spectabile | reverse complement strand
GTGGCTGTGCTAGACTGGGTCTTGAGGTTGTCGGGATACTTGCAGGAAGCTGGGTCTACAGTGAATTCTCGATACTTGACTGCTGCGGTTCTCATAGATCT
>NC_045739.1:13713580-13713801 GCF_008692095.1 Etheostoma spectabile | reverse complement strand
GTCTTTGATGTATGGGCCGTCAGGGTAACTTCTTCAAAGAGGTCTGGATGTGTGCCCCCAACTGTCTTGCCGAGTGGACCGTCCCAGAGCACCAGGTCACCAACGGAACAGACCTTTTGAGGCACTAGCTGGTCTTCTTTATGGCTGATCAAAAGTTGGATTTCTCTGGGTCTGATGAAGTCTTTGAGGGGAACATAAGGGAAGATCTTCTGCAGTTTGGT
>NC_045739.1:13707390-13713570 GCF_008692095.1 Etheostoma spectabile | reverse complement strand
TGTCTGTGCACCTCTGCAATTTTGTCTAGTCCATAGCAGACCAGTTGGTGAGACTTTAGGGTCCCTCTTGGGGTACTGATGCAAATCTTGAGGAGGTAGCGCTTGGTTGCAACAGACACCTTCATTCCTCAGACACCATGGACAACCAGTGTGACATCTTCACTACGGAGGTTCAGCTTGCTCGCGGCTTTATGAGTTATGTTATTTGTGTCAGACGCTAGGTCAATGAGTGATCCGATTCTTTGTCCGTCGTTGGCAGTGACGTCAAGAAGCATCATTCCCCAAAGACACCCAGTCCTGTCCAGTAAGAGCTGAGTGGAAGAAGATGCACCGAAGCCCAGGAAGAATTCCCTCCAAACTCGCACCTGAGCTAGCGCACAGTGCGCAACCCTTGCAACGTCGCATCCCGCGCATTCGCTCACTACACAGAGAGAGGCCTTCTGGGGAAACTGGTCCCACGATACCCCCGTGATCCTGATGCTTCTTCGCACTACATCGCCACACGGACAAAGATCGATCACTCATTGACCTGCGTCTGACACAATAACATAACTCTAAAGCCGCGAAGCTGAACCTCCGTATAAGATGTCACACTGGTTGCCTGGTGTCGGAGAATGAAGGTTGTCTGTTGCAACCAAGCGCTACCTCCTTCAATGTGCATCTACCGCCAAGAGGGACCCTAAAGTCTCACCAACTGCTGCTATGGCTACGACAAAATTGCAGAGGTGCACAGACATGTTTCCACCTACCAAACTGCAGAAGATCTTCCCTATGTTTCCCCTCAAAGACTTCATCAGACCCAGAAATCCAACTTTTGATCACCATAAGAAGACCCCTGTGCCTCAAAAGTCTGTTCGTTGGTGACCTGGTGCTCTGACGGTCCACTGGCAAGACAGTTGGGGGCAACATCCAGACCTCTTGACGAATATTACCCACGGCCCATACATCAAAGACCCATTTTGACAAGATCGTTGAGAACCGCAGCATCAGTATCAGAATTCACTGATAGCCGCTTCCTGCAGTACCCGACAACCTCAAGACCCAGTCTAGCACAGCCACCAGCAACCGAGACTTTCTGAAGTGGTGGAGGTGGGACAGCATTGGTGCCGCCTGCCAGCCAAGATGTGGGGGCTGTCGCTGTGGGAACTGCCAGCCAGGGGGTAAAGAAATGACGCTTGCAGAAGAAAGGGAGCTGGAGATTGTGAGAAATGGCCTGACGATACAACTGGGGATGACCACAGCACTAGACCACACTGGCATGCTAAGTATCCATGGGCAGAAGATCCAGCAACCCTGCCAAACAACAAGAAAGGAGTAGAAGCGACATTCCTCAGAACGGAGAAGCAGCTGTCGAAAGACCCTGGATGGAAAGCAGCCTACACAGCACAAGTCCATGAGATGGTGGACCGCGGAGCGGCAGTAAAGCTGTCCAAAGACATTCTGCAGAGTTGGCCTGGGCCAGTATGGTACATAAGCCATCTCATCGCACCAAATCCACACTCCATCTCTACTCCTGTCAGCTAGTGTGGAACGCAGCCAAAAGGTACAGAGGTCTCAGTCTGAATGACATCCTCATCAAAGGTCCTTATGTTCTAACCCCTAGCTGTCCTGCTGAGGTTCCGATGGTGTCCACGCTGTCCTTGGTGACATCCGCAAGATGTATAACTCTGTCTGGCTAGAGATCAAGAGTCCACCTGCATAGATTCCTGTGGCGTGACATGAGATCTGAATAGAACATTATGCTGTAACGAGAGTCAACATCGGGACAACCTGCTGTTGCATAGCCCAAGTTGCCATGCGAGAGACTGCTAACCTACCTCTATTCAGTCGCTTCAAGAAGAGAGACGCATACTGGAAGGAAGATACTATGTTGCGACTTCCTGACTCACACAACGCTCTGACCATCTAGAACGCCTTTACGCCAACATTTGCACATCTGAAAGCTGGAGGTTTCTACATAAAGCCTGGGTCTATCCGATCAAAGTGGGAGGAAAGAATCCAAGAGGGAGACACCCAACAGAGCTAAAGACTATGATCCTGCCAACCAGATGGCGGGTGACGACAACAAAGCCTTGGCCTGGTTACAACATTGACAATGCAACTTCAGTGTCATGGTTGCAGTAAACTTTTCAAAGAAAAAGGGAAAAATGCGCCTTGGTCAAGACCTGCTCAAAGAAGAATCAGGATTCAAACACCTGATCCACTCTCCAGAGAACTGTAAGCCAAGTCTCTGGCTGTACGATCCACTTGGCCTTGTGACCCCTCAGCAGAAGGGTGCCATCCTGTCAGGAAGCTTTCCCAGAAGCCAAAGTAAAGTCCTGCTCAATGCACCATGGGCTAGCCTTGTCGAAATCGCGAGAAGACACCATAAGTTATTACAAGAATATGCTGACCTGGGCCAACTTTGCTTCACAACCCTGACTCCACAAGATCCTGGCGCAGAGCCCAGTGGCTCACGTTCTCTGACGGCAGAGAGCACGCATTCGGCGCAGTGATGTACCTCTCGCTGGAGCGGTAGCAACGGTGTTACTGTGAGGCTGGTCGAAGCCAAAGCCAAACTGACTCCTCTCGACCACAAAGGCGAACCCGTGAAAGCTGAGATGTGCGAGCTGTCTTTGCCGCCCGTCTCAAGACTTACTTCCAGAGACACTGCCGACTCAAGGTTGAGAATGGTACCATTTTTGTCGACAGTCAGACGTCCGGGTGCAATACACGTGGAGAGTTATGGCTACCACCTTCTTTAGCAAACCGGTTGGCGAGATCCAGAGCAGCACCGACGTTCAAGATTGGTGGTGGATTCCAGGGCCAGAAAACATTGCAGACATAACACCAGAGGACCATCACGATGCCCACTGAGGATCTCTGATGGCAGTCGGTTCCAAAGTCTCCCCAACTTCCTGGTGATGATGGCTCGAAAAATCGCCAGAGACATTGCAGCTGAGCACGAGACAAGTCACAAAGATCCAGAATAGGGTTTGTACATACTTGCCAGAAGACTCTGAAACAACACAAGATCCCCCAAGTACAGTCCAGACGGCCACCACAGTAGCAGCATCCTGTAGTTGACGAAACGCTTCAGCAGATTGAGAAGGCTGGTTGGGACTGTGGCTGGATCTGGAGAGCAGCTAAAAGGTTCTTGAGTACAAGGCTAGAGACCAGACAAGTGGGAGGCAGTACCATCCTCAGGTGTCCTTCAGTCATGAGACATGACTTTCCGAGATCCTTTGCCTAAAAGCACAAGAGGGCGTCAACTTCAAGCACCACAACAGACAGGCTGTTGTCTACAGAGACCAAACAATGACTACTAGTTTTTGGTGGCAGAATCCAGGCCTTCAGACGAGACAGCCGCTGTGCTTCTTTACCGTTCCAAGCCTGGTTATCCTCTTTGCTAGCCAGAGAAGCACATAGCAAGGGGCATGAAGGAGTGGCGGAACCCTGTTACGGATGAGGAAGAAGGCGTGGTTTCAGAGGAAGATTATTGCCAGAAGAGTCCATTGACGAGTGTTATTGTCCTGTCGAAGGTAAGGCAAAAACATGCAAGCAAATATGGGAACCTTGCCCGAAGAAAAGGTCAAGTCCTGCTGCACCATTGAGTTTCATATCTGTTTGATCTGTTTGGACCTTACCCTGAAGGAGATGTCAAGAAGAGTAGCCATGAAAGTATGGGCGTTGTCTTTTCCTGAATGTCCAAGCCGAGCCATCCATGTCCGAGCCAGCAAACACATATCAACAGAGAGCGTCCTACTTACCTATCAGAGTTCACCGCTTCCGAGCCATCCCAGGAGATTTGGTCTGATCCTGGTACAACTTCGTTGGCGCAAAACCCATCCTGAAAGGAGTTACCCTTATACCTACTCAACAGAACAGAGTCACTCGAAGAGTATGCTGCTGAAATGGGACCACCTGGACTGGAAAATCCTTCCGGCCGACTCACCCTCACAGAAACGGGGCAGCTGAAGCTGCTGTCAGGGTCACCAAAGTCCTCCAAAGTCTTGGCATGTAAGTGCCTTACCTACATGAGTTTTCTGACAGTCCTCCAGCTTGCCTGCCAATCTTGCCATGAGAGGCCCATCGACGCCAGAAGTCCGAGTCAGAAGGCACATCAGTACATCACCCGACAACCTGTTGCTTGGTCGCGCACACAACGTGAGACTTCCACCTTCGACTACACCACGTACCCTGCAAGAGACTCAAAGAGTACAAGCAGTGGTCAACACTTCTGAAGTCCTGGACCAACTGCTGGTCCAGAACCTTCATTCGCAGTAAGCGGCATACTGCTGAAAGGAATGTTGCTGTTGGAGACATAGTTTGGCTCTGTGACCAAACACACTGAATGGCAGTCAGGCTTGCGAGAGTCTCGATGTAAATCCTATACTTCCAGAGGTAGTCTCCGGGATGTTCGTGTCCAAACCTTGTGCCAGGCAGCCGGAATCAAGTACCATACTGCATCGGGATGTCCGGCCCTTGTGGTCCTTATACCAGCAGAAGAGCAAGCCGGAGTAACGCCCACCTAATGGCATCTTCAGGCATTGCCACGAACGATCGAGTGGGAGGTGTCTCGCTGACGGCGGGGTGTGGCTGTCTCCCGTCGGCGTCCTTTCCTTACCTGCTCACTGTCTCCTCTGCACCCGCCCCGCAGATGGCTCCTGCGCGCGTCCTGTTCGATACAGGCCCGACGTGACTGTGCCGCCCGCTGTCTATCTGTATGTAGGGGAAGGGTATGTGATATGGGGGGGGGGGGGGTCTTTATAATTCAAAAGGCCAGGAGATTTATCCAGGATGCATATATCTTGATCCATGAAATAAACTGGCCTTTAAAAATAAAAATCGCCTGCCTCTATGGGAATTATACATACGGGGTGTGTATACTTTGCCCCTGTATTTTTAGAAGAACTTATTTTAAATTACTAATACATTATCAGTCACAAGATATGATTCCCTTAAAAGGATGGATTCCCTCAAATTAGTCATTAAGATCAATTACAAAGATGTATTGTATTCCTTCTTTTTAATCACCTTTGCATGGTGTGTAAACTTCTTCAAGCCAATGTAGTTTATAGGTAGAAGTCTACATTTTTCAATCTCACAACAAATCATTTTTTCCGTCATTGTCTTTTATGAATGCAAAAAGTTCTATCATAGTAGATAACTAGTTTTTTTTTTGCTTCTTTCTCCTCCTGGTGCCAATATGTTTACAGTAACGTACGTATTGCCATTAGAGTGCATAACACAGAACCTTCCATTTTTATGTAGCATATATGTTTGGGATTAGCTAGACAAGTAACTTTTTATGTCCTTAGATTACAAAAATTAATGTTTACATAAAAATTCCATTTGAGGTTGTGGTGCAACCAGATGTGAAACCATTACGCAAGCACATCTTCTCTGCCACCTCTTTAAAATAGTCTGTTTTTCTGCCAGTAAGCCACTTTCTTTCTTGGCATTTTTCGTCATTTGTTTTTTTACGCCAACTCTCACCTAAAGCCTAATAAAGAGACTTGTGAAACGCAAGACGTTATAACAGCAAGGTGTCACAACCATAAACATTTCTATGTTGTGGAACATGTTTATTGGTTTTTAATACCAAAGTATTCGATTCTACTAAGTTCTTGCTTTTCCAAGTACTAGAATACTACTTGATTTTGGTATCTACTTAGTCACAGGGCATAAATGGCATCTCATCTATATAGAAGGAAAACAATTTCTTTGTTCCCCACAAAAATCCTACTTTGAGCAAGCTAATGCTCCAGTATTGTACCCAGTGTGCTACTTTGGGTTTGAAGAAAGTAGGGAAAAAATGAACTGAAATACTTTTTCTGTGTTGTTGCTAGAATGAAGTGTCACTGAGCTGTCCACTCAGCAGGGTGCACTGCAGGCGTGGCCCGCAGGGGTTGTCTTGCAGCACTTCTGCTCTCCTGGCACTGCCATCATGGACAGTACTCAGCAAACTGGGGGTTCCCTGGGGGGGCGCAGCGACCCTGCCTTCACTGGCAGAACAAAAATTACCACTTTCAACCTTCCATGTGATCACCACTATAGTGTGTGTCCCTATAAGGACTTTTTCCTGTTGTTCGCATCTAACTCTGTATGGTGCATCACTCATGCCACCATCACATTTGGCAGACTCTCTCATCCTGGGGGCATCAAAAAAACAAAAAAAAACCCCCCCCAAAAGAAAAA
>NC_045739.1:13694586-13707365 GCF_008692095.1 Etheostoma spectabile | reverse complement strand
AGTGTCTGGGCAGGGGACAGAGAAGGTAGTGGTGTTGGTCTCTGCACTCTGGATTCCCGCACAGGTAAGTAGTTTGTATACAGGGTTTGTTATGGATTTCGAGACACCTTTTGCAGGCTCCGAGCTGATGCACTGCGTCCTTCTTCCCCTGGAGCTTTGTAGTGGTTCTAAACCTTCTGCAGATGTAGAGTCTTTTCTTGTGCTTTGGGTCTCCCCGAGAACATATGCCCAAATGAGTCAGAACGGATCATGCAGCAGAGAAGGTGTGTACCACAAGCACCTCTCCACCTACACGCTCCCAGAGCGACTGATAGCAAAGACAACAAGGCCACTAATGTTGTTAGCCAAGCTAGCAGCGCAGCCGCGGATGAGGGGAAGCGCAGTGCTGCGCATCGGGGTAACTTGACCTGGTAAACGTTTTGGAGATGAGGATTGTTGTGTTAGGGTGACAAGCGGCCGACTCGAAAGGGTTGCCGCGGAGGGTGGCTGGCGTCTCCCTTAGAGATAGGGGGAGAAGTCAGTCATACGAGAGGAGCTCGGAGTATAGAAGCCGCTGATCCTTCGGTCGACAATGGGCAAGTTGAGGTGGTTCTGGGCATCTGGTAGGTTGCCTCCTGGGCGCCTACACTAGGGAGGGTGTACAGGCACGTCCAGCTGGGAGGATCGGGCACTGGGCAGACCCAAGGACTAGGTGGAGAGATAATCTCCACTGGCCTGGGAAAGCCTCGGGATCCACCCAGTCGGAGCTGGGAGGGCCGGGAAAGGGAAGTGTAGGGGTCCCCTACTGGAGTGGGCCCCGCGACCAGATACGATAAGGGATGAAGATGGAGGGATGGATGGAATTGTTTGTGGTATAACTGCAGCACAAGGTAAGAATGTGGGTCTATATCATCGGCAGCCATGCAGTGGAAATTGGCATCAACGTTCAGTAACAGTTCAATTGAAAGTTTTATAGGATTATTGTAGATAATTTGTTTTTTACCACAATGTAGGCCTCTTATTGGAAAAACCCAGAAAGAGGTCGCACCTAATATAGTATTCCTACCATTGTTCTAAACTGATCACCCCTGTTAAGAATGTGCTACACGGCCCATAATCTGGATAAATGCTATTGCTTTCTACAAAAAACTTTGCGGCATTTCATTGGCTGCATTCTCTATTACAATGCTTGTGTCAGGATTGACGGGCGTGCTTTCACTTTCATGATTAATAAATTCCGTGAGGTTTAGCTAGCTCTGTTTTGTGGTTTAGTAACGTGTAAGAATAGCTATTCTGGGATTGTCACAGCCGTGTGCAACATCTGCGTTACCGTGCCTAGTTGACATTTGTTATATGGCACCTTCTATTCGTGTTTTTTTGCTCGTGGAGCAGTGTCACATGTGTTTCCAAGTTTATTATCAAAGACTGGTAGTGTTCGTGACCACAACCAAGGGCTTGTTTTTAACAAAGAGATATTTTGTCTTAATTTTGACAGTTGTGGGTACGAAAGAAATTTTTTTTGGTGTTTCCGTTTGGTTTGCTTTTCAATATTCTATGACTTGGGCTCAAATGCCTACCTTCGTTCCAAAAGCCTTACAACGGTAGTGTTTACGACGGAAGACACGCATGAAACCCCTATTAACTACCAAAGTCGGTTTAGATTAAGAACTTTAATTAGTTGTGCCAACTTGATTGTTGTGTCTGTGCATCGCTATTTATGTCCCCTAGCCCACACCAGATATCGCAAATCATTTTTGGTGGTGTAGAGACAAAAGTTGAAAGTTGTTAAACATTTGGTTATGAGACTCCTGAGTGCTCATGATACTTTACACAGACCCGAACCCTTTTACAGGCAAGTAACGTTGGGACAAAAATGAAGTAAGATCAAAGGTTTCTTTATTTCAACGAGTGCAGGAAAAAATGCACAAAAGATCCATAGAATAGCATGAACTGCACACAAATAGGGCAAAGAAAGAGAAATCGATTTGGCACTAAGGCATAACATAGGGATACATGGACAGAAAGCCTTACACAAAAAAGGAGCAAAACAAAGCATACAGAAGATTCACACCTGCAGGCAGACAAATAAAAAATGTAAGGTACTGGGTCGTCCCGCAAACCCCATTGGAACCAACAACATGCATGCTGAACACTCGATTAAAGAGACGCCATGATCGTTGATTAGTAATGGGTCCGATACACTTTGAACGCATAGTAATAAACAATTTAATTCTTACCTGTCTCCTGTGCCTGCACATCCTCGCTCCCAAGACTTTGCCATTCATTGCAACAGTTGAACAGGTTTTCTAGACTTGTATAACAGATAATATGCAAACATTATCTCATCTCAAAGAGGAGGACACATACACACCAGTAAAGAGGAGGGGATAACACACACCTGGATCTGCTCCAGGGTGAGGCAATCTCCCTCCTCGATTTGTGATGCCAACTGATCTGTGGCAAAATCAGCACCTCACCTTAAGGGAGACGCTTTGCAACTACACATGGTGGTAAAATAAATACAAGGATGAGGTGGTGATGAGCAGGGCACTCGGAACGGCCACCGTAAAAGCTGGCGTGAAGTATAAATGTATTACCAAAGATGTGGAATAAGAGTGTGTGAGGTGGAATATTATACATTATGCTTTGGCAGCTGGGGGGCAGTTAGGAGGAAGAACAGGAAGGCTGTCCTAATCAGAACAAGCTACAGTGAGGCAAGAAGAGGATTGTGAGGACACGGGACACTGAAGTTCAAGGACGGTCTGATAATCAGAGAACAGCCTGCAGACTGAGAAGGGAGTGCGCATAGCTGTCTTGTTGGGACATGATAAATGCAGCTAAAAATGAGTAAAAACAGATAGGCAAGAAGGGGGAAGAGGGAAGAGGCAGAATAGGGGAGGAAGAGGAGTCAGTGCCCCCAGCAACCAATATGCGAAAAATCAGGGCTCCACAAGGGACCTTTATAATATGAGCACAAAACATTGTCAAGTGCCTTTGGGGAAACTCTGTAAAGAACAATTTCATTAGGACGTGGCACGCTTGAACTATGTCACAGGAAAGCATTTTGTCTGTCTGCATTGACTAAATGGCTTGTGTGATAATTAATAATTGGGGTAGTCATTCGCTACATCAGGAAACTCAAAACAATTCTCCCAACACATGGCAGAGTCCAATCAGTGAGAATCCTCCCTTGCTGTATTAGATAAGACAGATTCACGATACCTTACAGCCCCACATGATGAAGCATCTGCTGCAAGGGGATGATAAAAAACTGTGCCGAGGCCATTGCGAAAAGTGCAATTGCTTGCCGCATGAAAGATCTGTGAACTAGAAGCATTCTTGCACAACAATGCAATTTTGCAATTTGGAACCGAAAGGGTCTATGTATTACTATTAACCTCCAACTCACCTGTGACAGCCTGGCATTTTTAATGCCAATCGGGGTTTCACCCAATGGATCCAGGTAAAGGGCCCTAGGTTTCCTAAGATAGTGACCTAATGTATGCGAAACAAAGGGACTTAATCAACAAATCATCAACGTCCAGACTCGACACATACCTCTCTTAAAGTCAATAAGTCCGAGTATGGTAATCACCACACGTGGTCCAGTGGTGTGGTCACATACCGGGCCAATGAGGAATCCATAGGTCATGGAGGTCGCGCTGAAAAGACGAGCATACCACCATGAGAACATGGACATTGCATAACAAATGTATTTTAACAGTTTTTACAATAATTACCTTGGCGTAGGTCCTCTGTATGAGCTGGCCACATTGCTAGATCATCTGGAATGATGTCCAAATAAACAGTGGTTCTCCAGTTGACCTCCCCTTTCCCAACCACGTCGCAGTAGTGGATTAAAAGCAGACCTTGGAGACACAGGTGTAGGTAATATGCTTGGCATCGGGCAATATGTACCCATTTAACCATTTTACACATGAGTTCAAGAAGATTGACAACTTGCATTACCTTCACTTCAACTCTTTTCTGGGCCAGATTTGCCAGATCCCTCGAAAATACTTTAAGGCCCCACTTGCTCCACAGTACACCTTGACGTTTCCGACCAAATCTCCTCCTTCACTGAAATGTAGAGGGGTTAGCATATTGGCAGGGAGAGTCCGCACAATTAGAAATAACTAGATACTTAGATCCTCCCTGGGGAGACATAGGCGCTGAGAGGAACTGAGGGAACAGCAGATGGGGTGGCGGGGGGGGGTGGGGAGGCATGGGATGGAGCAGGCTGAGGAATGGCAGATTGGAGGGACTAAGGGACGGGTGGATGGGGTCAGACTGAGGACTGGGGGAACGGAGACCAGAGGACCCACTGGCCAGGGATTTGTGGCTGGGGTCAAAGTACTTCAGATGGTCTAGAGTATTATATGTTTTTTACTATTTTTTTGTGCCTCTCATGGCGGCCAGAAGGTCAACCATTTTGCCTCCATTTTCAATTTCAATTCCATTCAATTTATTGATAGTATCAATTCCTAACAAGAGTTATCAAGTAGCAAGAAACTATACAGATAGCACACTCCAGATTTTTGTAATGTTGTACGCACAGGAGCTCCCTCTCTCCATCTCCTCCCTTCCGCTGTCCTTTCCCTGATATTCGTACAGGAGGACTTTGTCCCCAACCTCAAATGGTCATTCATGCCCAGAGGACCATCTACTATTCCTAACGGCTTTGGAACCGCCTTAATGTTCTACTGAGATGGAAGTAAGTAAGTAATCGAAGTACAAATCCTTGTGTTACGTACTCACGGAGATGTGTCATATATTTAATTTAATCTTTATTTTTGTGGGCGACTTTTTTTCCATTACTCTACATTTTAACGAAGATCGGTAATTTCTATCATTACTTTTACAAAAATTGGACTGTTACTTTAGTTTGCACCAACGGTGTCTATCAGTGAGAATAGCGCGGAGTGCACGGCACACAGAGAAAAAGATACAGAGGGATGAGCTACCCTTGAAGGAATAATCAGTGAGAATGGAAGTGATATAACTTATGTATATGTAGTTTCCAGCGTGTCTTGAGTAACTCGTTCTGGTCAAGGGTAGCTTTGTCATTTGCAAGGCTACTTTGTACACGTAAGTATATTTTCAAGCCTTTATTAGTGATTTTAACTGAGTAAGAACGTTAAATACAGTACTCTACTTTTACCAGAGACATTTGACACAGTTATCGGTACTTCTACTTGAGTACGGGAAGTGATACTTTGCCTCTTGGTTTTCTCAAACTTGGGTACAACTCCCTGTGCGCAGCCAATTTGAGGGCCATGGCCTTTATCAATCTCTAATGCTCCACTTATCATGGCGTATCTGTAATAAAAGTAGGAGAAAGACAAAACTTGTACTGCCAGTGCCAAAGCATATTCCAAGTGCTAGAAAAAAAACAAAGCTCCTAATGCCACTGGACGGTATTTCTGGAGGATAGCGGGCCTCCATCCCATAAAGCAAATAAAAAGGAGTGTATTTAGTTGTGCACTGCTTTTTTTTTTTTGTGTGTAGACCAGAAAACCAGTTGGCTTGATAACAAGTCCCATTGTTTGGAGGCCTTCACCATTTCCTCAAGACGTGAAATACAAAACAATTAAACAAATTTATATGACATGATATCACATTTAAATAGTGCCATTTCACCCGTGAATGGTCCAGTCCCTTCTCATCAAGCATTGTTTGTTGGATCGTAAGGGGGGGAAACAACTCTTTTAATTTCATGTGCTCACACAAGCTAAAATTGAGCTACAACAGTTTGAATGAGAAAACAAATACATTCTTAGGGAAAATGTGTTGGCCGCATAAAGCCATGAACAATGTTCAAACTTATTCACAAACTCTCCAACCCCCGTCTGTGAGACCACGTTGGGGTGCACCATGGCGGTAAAAAAAATCCCCCCCCCATGAGTGCACCTTCTGCACCAGCTCAGCCTTTTTGGCTTGAAATGGGGTATAACTTCAACCCAAGTTGACTATAATCATCATACACACGTAGTATGTCCGAGACGTACTGCCAGCACCCACAAAGACACTACCCTCAAGTTCAAAGGGCGTTCAGCAACCGAAATTAAAGCACAGGGGGGGATTCATTACATTTTATTAATCGAGAAAAATTGCTTAAGGCTTGTAAAGGGAAGCAAGCCTTCACTTTATGGGGTTATACTTGGGTTTGTCCGTACTGGTCTTAGGCCCTCTGCATCTGACATTGCTCACATTGGGCAACATAACAAAGAAATAAGTCAGCGGACATAGGTACAGGTAACATAATTATACAGAGGCCACAGACATCTGCCCAATAACACGTACCAATTTCTAATGTCCTCTTAATGCCAGGCCACCAAAATCTCTGCAGGATAGCATGTAGAGGCGTCCACTCACAGTGTGCGCCATGGAGGCGTCTGGAAAATGAACAAATAACCTGTTGCCTTTTATGGGCTGGAAACAACCTAGCATACCGATGCTGTGGCCTAATCTTTTTTTCTCCGCCAGATAGTAATAGAGAGAGTTATGTACCCATCGAGGGGGTTGTATTGCATTAACATTTAAATAAAATTTGAACCATGGACATAGAGAAATAGGCCTAAGTGCCGTTTGCCTTACCTCACTTCGTAGCACTCCGCTCTCGCTTCAGACACATACATTGTTCTTGGTTTAAACCAGGGGGGGGTTTTAACATTATTTAGCCTAAAGTTTGATTTCTTCAGCCTTTTGAGGTCCATTTCTCAAACAAATGCCTGCAACTTCTTTACTTTCTCTAAGAAATCTGGGCTCTAACTTGGCCACACATTCTTTGGTTTCTGGCACTCTCATAAAACTTTAAACAGGTGCCTGTTCATAAATCAATTACTTTCAGATTGTTCTAATCACAGATGGTGCAAGTATGAGGACCACCTTGCATAATGCACAAGCAACAGCTGGCAGGCAAACATGACCACATGAGGCAAGTTGTGTCAGACCAATAGTAGCTCTCCTCATTAAGACATGTCTTTAAAATCAAAACACTACATTGGGTATTGAAGGGATTTTGCCATGTTGTGACAATAAATGTTGTAGGCTAAGTCTTTGCACACAGATAGTGCAGAGGGTGGTGGGCAGGAGGTTCAATCAATCAATTTATTTATAGTATAATTCATTAAAAAACAAGAGTGTTTATCTCAAGGACAATTCACAGATTAGAGTAGGTCTAGACCAAACTCAGTACAAGGACCCAACAGTTCTAGTGTTTCCTCCAGAGCAAGCAACAGGCGACAGGGCGAGAAAAAAACTTCTTTTTAGGCAGAAACCTCGGACAGACCAAGGTCTTGGTAGGCGGCGTCTGACGGGCGGTGGGGTAGTGGAAATAACAAAAATAGAAAAAATAGGTAGTTTGTAGCAGTCTTGTAGTAGTTAATGGCTAGCAGGGCACTGTGACTCCATTAGCCGGCACCGCAGGATTGTGCTGGGCACCGACACCAGTGTAGCCCGATGAACATGGCAACCGCCAGATACGTGTAGCCGGACCTGGCGACAGTGCGACCATGATTGGAGGTCATCCCTGATTCAGAGGGAGATGCGGGGAAAAAAAAAGAACATAAGGCCTCCGGGAAATGGACTCCCAGAGCTAAGAGTAACACGCATTTCTGGACAGGATGACATAAATGAATAAAGATCGGAAAGATGAGGAGAGAGGAACTCAGGTGTCAAAGGAAGTCCCCCGCTGTCTAAAAACCTATTACAGAAAAACAAGAGAGACCGGTAAAGAGCGGAGCATGGCGGGCTAGAACTCTCACCAACCCGGATCGGGTGTATGCCAAGTCTACGTTTAGTTTAGTAGATGCGGCTATATGTAGTAAATTGAAACTATGACGAGAAAGCAGGGGCGTGGGCCGGGTGGTAGCGCGGACGTTTTGCGACTCCTCACTGACCTAACAATATCACTTTATGCCCTAAATAAATAAGCTTTTCAAAGCATAACCAAGAGCAGCGACAGGGTAAAGATGAGGAGGCCTGGTAGGTAGAACTTCCCCAAACGGATCGGGGCGGAAGTGCAAGCTCCTGTAGTTATTATATGCTGATTATAGTGATAGTAAATCTGACAACTATGACAGAGACAGCAGGGGGGCCGGGTTAGGCGGACGCTGCGACTCTCACTCCCTAAAAAAATAGTAAATTCTATGCCCTAACATACGCTTTATCAAGAGGAAAGTCTCTTAAGCCTACTCTTAAATATGGAGACGGTGTTTGCATCCCGAACCAACTGGCACCGGGTTCCCAAAGGAGAGGCCTGATAATTGAACGCTCTGGACTCCGTTCTACTTTTAGAGACTCGAGGAACCACACAGTAACCCTCATTGGGAGCGTAGTGCATAGTAGGTTAGTGCCCGATTTAAGTAGGCTTAAATAGAGGTAACACGTTTTGGTTGCTCGTGTTAAATTGTTGATCTGTTCTGAGAGAAAATTAAGTTTTATTAACAGTAAAGTGAATGGTGTGTGGTCGGAGTCAGACAGTGCAGTGAACCAACATGCTATTATTTTTGCTGAAAGAGGTTAGAACCCAAGCGCAATCAAGATCATTGAATTTACTTTAAAACCCAATTTCCCGTGTACAATGTTGTGGGAGGGTCTGGCTCAGAGAGTCGTTCAATTCAGTACAGTGATATTGAGGGTGCGACATGCAAGGCGCAGTAAAATGTTGATGATTTGTAGCAATCTGTCAAGTGTGGTAGCGTTGGCATCTGGACAGGCTCGGGGGAAACAGTGGTTGAAAATAAACAGAAGGCAACATAAAAACCGGGTCCAGTAGCCTATGGCAGGCTAAATTAGTTGTCTGAGATAGGCTATTTATGATGATTGAATCTCGATACAGTGAAATAAATTGTGAGGATGACAGTTAGGTGGTGGTGTTGATTGGCTTGAAAACTTCACTCTGGAAATTGTCCGCCACCCCAATTCGAATAGGTGCAAGGCTCTGTCTACCGTTTTCATGTGTTTCCCCGGCATTGTTGGACTTTGGCCTTTTTCCTGATAAGATATGCCTGCTCCTGTGTACCTTTGCCTTACTTACGTATTACTGGCTTTTGCTGTTCTGACAAGGAGTGTGCCTGATACTGCGTACCGTCTCCTGCATAGTTTTTTGGAAAAATAACAGTACTTACCTGGACTTTCCTGTTGAGTCGTGATGTGGTCCGCCAATGTACTGTATTTTAAATATTCACATCCTATAAAACCAGCAGGATACGTCTCTTACACCAACGGTAAGGCAGCGGACAACTATCACCCGATAATTAATAAATAACTTATTTACGATTTAAAATTACTTATTACAAGCCCATTACCCTCGACATAGGTTGACTCCCATTTCTCTAGCTTAACCCTACCCATTAGGCCTCAAAAACCAAGGGTAATGGCCATAGGGTGAAAAATTACCCATTCAGGAAAGGCGGCCACCACTTGGTTGTGGTTAGTCACAAAGCGGCGACAAGGTTGATCACAAACTTCCAGACTGTGTCTTCTGGGTGATGGGGGGTACCCCGGTTGGAAAACTCATGATTGGTCTCACCGCCCATTTAATAGGAGCCAGTGAGAGGACAAGTACTTGCCAGCGGATTCAAGTACAAGGTCCAGGGGGCGCAGCATAATGAAAAGGCAATTTGGCAGCATGATGAGACCAGAGGGGAAGGACAAACGCTTTTCCAAGCTTTGGGCGGTGCTGACCAGTTTTGCAACCACAGGTATGCTTCCTGTGTCCGTTTTGCACAATGTCGGCAGGACAATGATGACAAGTGGTCACAGAGGCGTCAACCTCACCCGTCAAGACATGGGATACAACAAAAACTCTGGGAATAACACAAAGAAACAGATGGCTCCTCGTTGCAGCCAGGTGTGCAAGACCCATGAACATGGGACGGGCTATATCTTTTACAGCTCTACTATCGTCATGCATGTATGTTTACTATTAGATCTGTTTGCAATAAATGTGGTATACCACACAGCATGGTGTTTGTGATATTCACTTATCATGGTGATAGTCATAATAACCCTTTTACGGGCCTGGCAACAAACTTGATTTGAAGATCAGAGTTGCGTCTGGTGTCTACTTCAAAAGGAAGTGAAAATGTGTTAATAGGAGTTCATTTGTTGAAGCCTATGATGGCTTGGATGGTTGTGTGGGCTGTCCCTTTGGGCATTTATAAAGACTCGGATAGGAATTCACACAAAATATGTTGAATTACTGTAACACATGACTAGATTGTGGAAAGATGTGCAAAGAAGCCTTTATATCCTAGAACAAAAAATAATATAACAGAAATTGGCAATAAACATGAACAGAGTATTGTTCACGATATTAATATTATGGGTGATAGAGTACGGCTGAACGAGCATCCCGGTACGGGATAAAGGACAACTTAGCGCCGAGTACAGTATTACCTACAAGTATATGATTCAATATCTGTACTATGATGTGAAAAAATCATCAATGGCCGCGCAGCGTTCTGTGATAATCACAACGCCCACCCCAGCTACAAACACGGCCCCTTCTTGGATCAATTCACACACGACACTACACACAGAACATGGAGAATGCGCTCACTAGCTCCCTCCAGCTCATCAGGAAGGCAGTCAATAGGAGTCTCGAGGATATGTTCCGTTAAAGTTAGGGTTCTTCGCTGCAGGTTTGTTTTTAATTTGGCTTGATAGTTGTCGCGCTGATTCCGGCGGGGTGTGGCTGTTCCGTTGGCAAGCTTTCCTTACCTGCTCGCTGTCTCCTCGGCACGCGCCCCGCAGATGGCTCCTGAGCGCCGCGACCGGTGGTGACGGCACGCATGGGACTGCGAGCGCCCCCCCATCGAACGAGGTGGATGAAAGGGGCCAATCAGACGTGCAGCCCTCGGTTTAAATCAAAGTGCTACAAATCACGCATCAGGTGCATGTGAACTGGTGTGCATCAGGCTAAGACGGCAGAAGCAGAACTGTCGAGGATTTGGGATTTTATTGGCGGGGCTATCGGTAAGCTTACATAGGACTCTATTGGTTGTGTTATGTTTGATGTTAATAGGTTAAGTGATGTGGGGTGAAACGGTATCACTGTGTCAATCTAAAACCCTTTTTGTAGGGGTAAACTCGGTGTTACTACGGTACTTTGTTAGTAAGACATGCTTGTTTGTAGTTAAATATGTACCTGATTTTGTTGGATTATATGTACTGTACAGTTACCTATTTAATGTTTCTCAGTTCTGTGATATAAAGAGTTTTTTCGTGCTGCCATACGTGCCCTGTCCCTGATGAAATGGTCAAACATATAAAAATACCTTGAGTAAATCCGAAGTCTGGTCCTTCACAGTGTGGGGACACCGTCAAGCCTAAAGAAACGCTTGCAGTAAAAAACCGGCCTTGCCCAGTGAAGACTCCAAAAGCCACCACCCAAAGAGGGGGGAAAGATCCACCTGGGGCCTGAGGAACACCAACATACCTGCCGTCACCTGTCCCGCCCAAATACTTGAATCAGCCAAGTAAGCAACCATGGCCGAGTCCAATTACTTTGGGCGGAAGCAGAGCGAACAAGCTTAAAGAGGTGTTTCCGACTTGCCAACAATATATGAGAACCCATATGGAGATGACTGCGAGGAACTACAAAGTAATTTCAAACGCCTCACAGCAAGGGCTCCAAGTGCTGGAATGTTAATGAGAGCATTGGGGAAGTTTACATTACGCAGTGCAAGAGACTGATGCACGGGGCGCACCTGAGGTACGTGACCTGCGAGAGCTGACCTCGAGAAGACGCGAAACGAGGTGCGCAGAGAGTTAAAAGAAGTGAAGCACTAATCCAAGGAACATAGGTTCATTCTGGTGAGGAGAACTGACAGTCGTCTACTAGCTGGCTGAGGCAGAGATGACCAATATTACTTCCACTCAGCCGAACACACCCTTGGAGGCAATACTTATGCTCCACCATGGTAGAGAGGCTGGTCACAAAGCCAAAATGAAGCGCACTAGACTGGAACCGTTGGGCCTCCACTACGAGAAGCAAGACCCCTTCTTCAATCGTCGCCCTACTGAGGCTTGACAATCCTCCTCCCACACTGGTGTCGGGAAGGCCGCCGCTGATCAGAGCACGAGACTTAAGAGGACACAACACGAGGAGTACCTGTACAGCTACACCGCTCCTTCGCAGTGCCTCAAGCTTAAAGCCAACGGCTTTACCAAAGTTTTCTCGCAACCAGTCGAGAGTACACCAGATGGATAGAGAATGGAGCTCCGCAGAACACTGTGAAACAAACCGGTCATGAATTCAGTAATAGAAGTTCCAACTACTGACATGCCTCAACGAAAGAGTGGCCAAAGATCTACCTGGTCCCTAGACACTCAAATGAGTATCTTCAGCAGTCTTGGAGAACCGTATGAACAAGCTCTATGCCATGGAGATGTCGAGGCAGCAAACGCTAATCGCCACCTGTTGTGATAGAGCCGAGACGAATCCGTAGAAAAACTCTTCCAAGCGGTGGGAAGCCCTCTGATGATTTAAGAAACTGAGCATGCGAGATGCCATAAAGAACCCACTAGGATAAAGTCTATGAGAGCAAATTGCCAGGGTCCCTGAAGAAAGACTGGCTTGCCCACGCTGCTGACCTGAGCAACGGTGAACACCAGAACCGCTTTGACAAACTATTTGATACCCCAATCCCAAGAGACCATCTACGAGCATTAGAGCAGCTGAGAGATGTTGACCCTGCTAAGGATAGACAAGGTGTCAATAAATAAAGTTAGACCAAGAACAAAGGACTACCACGACCAAGCAGTGGAGCGCAGGCTGGCATCCATCTGGT
>NC_045739.1:13694370-13694561 GCF_008692095.1 Etheostoma spectabile | reverse complement strand
TCCTCTTTAAGTCTTGCTGCTCTGATCAGGGCGGCCTTCCCCGACACCAGTGTGGGAAAGAGGATTTCAAGCTCAGTTAGGCGACGATTGAAGTCTTGCTTCTCCGCTAGTGGAGCCCAACGGTTCCAGGTCTGGTGCGCTTCTTTTGCTTTGTGCACCAGCCTCTCTACATGGTGGAGCATAAAGTCATA
>NC_045739.1:13694221-13694360 GCF_008692095.1 Etheostoma spectabile | reverse complement strand
GGTGTGTCAGGCTGAGTGGAAGAAATGTTCTGGCACTCTGCCTCTGCAGCTTGTAGAGCGACTGTCAGTTCCCTCTCACCAAATGAGGACCATAGTGTCTCTTGGATTAAGTGCTTCACTTCTTTTAACTTCTGCTCAC
>NC_045739.1:13693731-13693898 GCF_008692095.1 Etheostoma spectabile | reverse complement strand
GACGGCAGGTATGTGGTTTCCTCCAGGCCCCCAGGTGGATCTTCCCCCTCTTTGTGGTGGGCTTTTGTGGAGTCCTCACTGGTCAAGGCCGGTTTTTTACTGTCAAGTGTTTCTTTGGGCTGTGAGGTGTCCCCACTTGAAGGACCAGACTTCGGATTTTACTCAAG
>NC_045739.1:13693604-13693721 GCF_008692095.1 Etheostoma spectabile | reverse complement strand
TTTTGACCAGTTCATCAGGTACCAGGCCGGTATAGCAGCAGGTAAAAAACCGATAGCCCATCACAATCGAAATCCCATATCCTCACAGTGTCTGCTTCTGCCGTCTTAGTCCAATGC
>NC_045739.1:13693388-13693594 GCF_008692095.1 Etheostoma spectabile | reverse complement strand
AATGACTGATGCGCGTATTTGTAACACGTTGATTAAACCAGGCGCGAGCGTCTGATAGCCCGATTCAATCCACCTGGTCGAGCGGGCGCGCGCAGTCACGTGCGGGCCGTCGAACAGGACGCGCGCAGGAGCCATCTGCGGGGCGGCATGCAGAGGAGACAGCGAGCAGGTGAAGGAAATGGATCGCCGACGGGAGACAGCCACAC
>NC_045739.1:13690037-13693363 GCF_008692095.1 Etheostoma spectabile | reverse complement strand
GCAACACCCGCAGGTAGCGCGCACTCCCATTCATTTCGAGCGTTAGTTTGGCGCGCAAGCAGGTGGTGGCTTAGCGGGAAAGATCGTCATTAGGTGGGCTGTTCTCAGGCTTGCTTTCTGATGGTATAAGGACCACAATGGCAGTCCGGACCATCCCGATGCAGTATGGTACTTGATTCGGCTGCCGGCAAAGGTTTTGGACTTCTCGCTGAAAATGTTGGAACTTGGAGAGGCCCTCACACGAACACTCCAGGACGACACCCTGGATGGTCAGGATTCACACGACGCCTTCGATAAGCTGAACTGCCCTCTCGTGTGTTTTGGTCACAGAGCAAAACTGTCTCAACAGAACATTATTTCAGCAGTTATGCACTTCTGCGAATGAACAGGTGCGGACCAGCCAAGTTGGCTGCAGGACTTCCAGAGGTGTGGACTACTGCTTGTACTTCTTTGAGTCTCTGGATGGGTACGGTGGTGTAGTCGGACGTTTGGAAGTCTCCCGTTGTGTGGCGCGACCACGCAACAGGTTGTTCGGTGTAATGGACTGGATGGGCACTCTTGACTCTGGATTTGGCTGTCGATGGGCTCTCATTGGCAAGAGGCGCAAGTGGAGTACTTTCAGGAACCTAACTGTAGGTAAGGCCCTTCAGCAAGACTTTGGAGGCTTTTTTGGTGACCCTGACAGCAGCTTCAGTGCCCAGTGTTCGGTGAGGTGAGTTGGCCGGAAGGATTTTCCACGTCCAGGGCGGTCCCATTTTCAGCCCGCATACTCTTCGAGTGATCTTTATTTGTTGAGTCAGGTAAGTGTACATCTCTATCAGGGAATGGGTTTTGCGCCAACGAAGTTTGTACCAGTCGCCCAACTCCTCATGGGATGGCCTCGGAAGGAAAGGGTGCACCTTGATAGGTCACGTAGGCCGCTCGCTGTTGTCAGAGCCCTGTTTGCCTCGCTCGCGGGGGGGGGTATTTTAATTCCAAAGGCCAAGGGAACTTTATCAGGATGCATATTATCATGGATCCATGAAATAACTGACCTTTAAAAATAAAAATGTGCCTGCCTCTATGGGAATTTTACATAAGGTTGTGTATACTTGTGCCCCCTGTATTTTAAGAAAGAACATTTATTTATCTACTAATACATTATTCCTTCACAAAGAAAATTGATGTTCTTTAAAGTATCATCTTGATCACTTTGTTTATGATTTGAGACCAGTGTTTGATTTTGAACACATAATGATACTGAATGATGAATGGAGTTGTCCATTATATCATATATTATCAACTTAGTGAAACTACAAAGCTATGGAAATAAACATTAGAAAAGCGTATTTTACAGTTTTTTCCTCAATGCTAAAAATAATTGCGAAAACCTTTTCTTTTACTAATTTTAGATAAATTCCGTGGCTTGGATTATTAAAAATACCCCCCCCCATTAGAAAATACCCTTACCCTACCTAGCGATTGGCAATGGTGTTAGTTCAGTTAGCTTGATTAGATGGTTTGATTGCATTGAGAGTGTCTTATGAAAGTCCCCATGTCTATCTGCATGTATGGTGAAGGGTATGTGAGGGGGGGGGGGGGTATTTTAATTCCATATGCCAAGGGAACTTTATCAGGATGCGAGTGCTGTGATCCATGAAAAAACTGGCCTTTATAAAAAAATGTGCCTGCCTCTATGAGGGAATTTAAACATAGGGGTGTGTATACTTTTGCACCCTGTACTTCCAGGAAAAAACATTTATTTATTTACCATATATCATTAATAGTCAGTAACAAGTATAAGAGGAGATTGTGGTGTTAAATAGGTTGTGATTGTTATCCAAAAAATTAGTCATTATATGCTTTCTAATTTTTTCACATAAAAGATGTGTGATGAGAATGACCGTACTGTATTGTCATCATACATTTTGCTATTGTGTGGGTAAACCTTGCTTCAGTATAGCCACTATTATGTTCGTTCGTGTTGTATGTAAGTATATATTTTTTCTAATCTCAATAACATAATGTTCATATTGTGTTGTTCCATCATATTGTTATCTTTTGTATGTTGCAAACATGTTTTTTTTATATGAGTATGTTATAACCTTAGTGTTTGTTTTTTTGTTCTTTTCTCCTTATTGTGGCCAAAATATGTTTACAAGTTACGGTACGTATTTGTGATATTTAGAGTGTCATTATAACAGAACTGTCACTTGTGTTACTATTATTTTTTGTTGATTAGCTAGCATCAAGTAGACTTTTGGGGTCTGTCTTAACTTTCTTCAATTACATAATAATGATTATGTGTTACATAAATAATTTACATTGAGGTTTGTGTGTTTGCATCACTGATGTGGAAACCTTATTGTAGCAACATCATTCTTCTTGGTCCAGATCTCTTTATAAATTAGTCTTATGTTTCTGGCTCATGGTAATGCACTTTCTTATTCTGTTTGTGCATTTTTACTTTTATCATTTTGTTTTTTCATTGCTCAAGCTCTCATCCCTACTAATAGCCCATATAAATGAGACCTGGGGAAAACTCAAAGTGACCTTTTTTTTTTTTTATTTTTATTGTATACCTTTAGCAATTGTGTTATCTTTGTACTATTTTATATACAAATCATTTCTAGGATATGTGTGGTAAATTATTTGTTTATTTGGTTTTATATAATACACAAAGTTATTTCTGATTATTTAGTTCGTGTCCCTGTTTTTCAAATCATTTAATGTTTTAGCGTTAGTAAATAATATCTTTGATTTGTTTTTGGTTATCTACTTAGCACATGAGGTAAATTATAAAATGGCTTTTTCTATTCGTATTCATATAGAATAGGTACTATTACTAATTTTATCTTTTTGTTTTTTCCCATCTCAAAATTGTCTCGCTTTATCTTGTGGAGCATAAATACTGTCTCAAGTATTTAGTATACCAAGTGTTGTACTTACTATGTGTTAGTGATTTAAATATTAGTTTGGCGGTAACATAATTTTTTTTTTTATGATAAGACACTAATTGTATACTTTTTCTGTGTTTGTTTGTATAAGATGTATGTTGTATAATTGAGTTGCTCTTGTAGCTGTCCAATCTTTGTCTAGTGGGTGCAACTGAATGTTGCTTTTCCCTTTTATTAGTTTTTTCTTTTGTGTTTTATTTCGCAGGTTTTGTTCGTTTAGTTTCAGTACACTTTTCGGCTTTTCTCTTGGGCTAAATGCACCATCATTTAGGTCAGCTTTTTTTTTTAGTACTCATGCCTCCCACCAGGCTCTGGTTGGTGGGTCCCTATGGGGTTTTTTATATGTGTTGGGCATATTGGTTACTATTGGTCTCACTGTGGCGCCTTTGA
>NC_045739.1:13687595-13690012 GCF_008692095.1 Etheostoma spectabile | reverse complement strand
CATATCATTATTTTATATAGTAATAATAATAATATTAATAATAATAACAACAACAACTTTTATTTGTATAGCGCCTTTCATGAAACCCAAGGACACTTTACAGAATTACAGTGGCTATACTAAGGCGAAGACTTATATTTGGTCTACTACGGTACCTATCTTGGTGCTTGGTTCTTGCTCAAACACTATACATACTACAGTGGCTTCCTTAGTATAGCCACTGTAATTCTGTGTTACAAGTTGTCATTGGTTTCAGAAAGGCGCTAAGCTATGTAAAGTTGTTGTTGTTTTTATATTAATATTATTTATTACTATATAAAAATAATGATACTGAATGATGAATGGAGTTGTCCATTATATCATATATTATCAACTTAGTGAAACTACAAAGCTATGGAAATAAACATTAGAAAAGCGTATTTTACAGTTTTTTCCTCAATGCTAAAAATAATTGCGAAAACCTTTTCTTTTACTAATTTTAGATAAATTCCGTGGCTTGGATTATTAAAAATACCCCCCCCCATTAGAAAATACCCTTACCCTACCTAGCGATTGGCAATGGTGTTAGTTCAGTTAGCTTGATTAGATGGTTTGATTGCATTGAGAGTGTCTTATGAAAGTCCCCATGTCTATCTGCATGTATGGTGAAGGGTATGTGAGGGGGGGGGGGGGTATTTTAATTCCATATGCCAAGGGAACTTTATCAGGATGCGAGTGCTGTGATCCATGAAAAAACTGGCCTTTATAAAAAAATGTGCCTGCCTCTATGAGGGAATTTAAACATAGGGGTGTGTATACTTTTGCACCCTGTACTTCCAGGAAAAAACATTTATTTATTTACCATATATCATTAATAGTCAGTAACAAGTATAAGAGGAGATTGTGGTGTTAAATAGGTTGTGATTGTTATCCAAAAAATTAGTCATTATATGCTTTCTAATTTTTTCACATAAAAGATGTGTGATGAGAATGACCGTACTGTATTGTCATCATACATTTTGCTATTGTGTGGGTAAACCTTGCTTCAGTATAGCCACTATTATGTTCGTTCGTGTTGTATGTAAGTATATATTTTTTCTAATCTCAATAACATAATGTTCATATTGTGTTGTTCCATCATATTGTTATCTTTTGTATGTTGCAAACATGTTTTTTTTATATGAGTATGTTATAACCTTAGTGTTTGTTTTTTTGTTCTTTTCTCCTTATTGTGGCCAAAATATGTTTACAAGTTACGGTACGTATTTGTGATATTTAGAGTGTCATTATAACAGAACTGTCACTTGTGTTACTATTATTTTTTGTTGATTAGCTAGCATCAAGTAGACTTTTGGGGTCTGTCTTAACTTTCTTCAATTACATAATAATGATTATGTGTTACATAAATAATTTACATTGAGGTTTGTGTGTTTGCATCACTGATGTGGAAACCTTATTGTAGCAACATCATTCTTCTTGGTCCAGATCTCTTTATAAATTAGTCTTATGTTTCTGGCTCATGGTAATGCACTTTCTTATTCTGTTTGTGCATTTTTACTTTTATCATTTTGTTTTTTCATTGCTCAAGCTCTCATCCCTACTAATAGCCCATATAAATGAGACCTGGGGAAAACTCAAAGTGACCTTTTTTTTTTTTTATTTTTATTGTATACCTTTAGCAATTGTGTTATCTTTGTACTATTTTATATACAAATCATTTCTAGGATATGTGTGGTAAATTATTTGTTTATTTGGTTTTATATAATACACAAAGTTATTTCTGATTATTTAGTTCGTGTCCCTGTTTTTCAAATCATTTAATGTTTTAGCGTTAGTAAATAATATCTTTGATTTGTTTTTGGTTATCTACTTAGCACATGAGGTAAATTATAAAATGGCTTTTTCTATTCGTATTCATATAGAATAGGTACTATTACTAATTTTATCTTTTTGTTTTTTCCCATCTCAAAATTGTCTCGCTTTATCTTGTGGAGCATAAATACTGTCTCAAGTATTTAGTATACCAAGTGTTGTACTTACTATGTGTTAGTGATTTAAATATTAGTTTGGCGGTAACATAATTTTTTTTTTTATGATAAGACACTAATTGTATACTTTTTCTGTGTTTGTTTGTATAAGATGTATGTTGTATAATTGAGTTGCTCTTGTAGCTGTCCAATCTTTGTCTAGTGGGTGCAACTGAATGTTGCTTTTCCCTTTTATTAGTTTTTTCTTTTGTGTTTTATTTCGCAGGTTTTGTTCGTTTAGTTTCAGTACACTTTTCGGCTTTTCTCTTGGGCTAAATGCACCATCATTTAGGTCAGCTTTTTTTTTTAGTACTCATGCCTCCCACCAGGCTCTGGTTGGTGGGTCCCTATGGGGTTTTTTATATGTGTTGGGCATATTGGTTACTATTGGTCTCACTGTGGCGCCTTTGA
>NC_045739.1:13687226-13687570 GCF_008692095.1 Etheostoma spectabile | reverse complement strand
CAGCTTTCATGACACAAAATATGCCTCATGTTCTCCTCCCTCTGGTGAAATGATGTATTTTCATGAAATTACACAGAACAACGATTCCTCTAAGGAATCTAAGAAGGTACTGTATGTGTTAACTCATGTAGCTAGTACAATATTTTTACCCATCTGTGTAGAGCTAAATGATTTTTAAGCAAAAATCCCTACAACACTATGGATTGTCATGAAAATGAAAGCATAGTAATCAATAACTTGGCTGTCTTAGTAGAAGTACATTGTCCTTCTTTCCTACAAATGTAAACCGTTATTTTTATTTCCACATCAGCTCTACTTACCACAAAGTAGTGAATGCAAACACT
>NC_045739.1:13687039-13687216 GCF_008692095.1 Etheostoma spectabile | reverse complement strand
ACTCTTCTTGTGTTAACAGCAGCATTTACCAAAAATCATGACGTTGTTGACCCTTAAAAATGTTAAAATCTTGGGCAGAAAGAGCTGTTTCTGTAATCTATGGTCAGAGCAATGCTACCAACTTGTGTGAGTGGAAGGTATTTGAAAAGACTTGTTCCCTGATTATAGTTTTTCAGG
>NC_045739.1:13677648-13687029 GCF_008692095.1 Etheostoma spectabile | reverse complement strand
ACCTAGCTTTAAAAGTACATTTACACAGAAATGTTACATTTGCTCATTTCACGTAAGGCTAATCTAATTTTTATGTCAAAAAGTAACCAGTTATGAGTGGCTTTTATTAATGTATCGATCTTATTTATTCTTTTATTTTTTTTATTTCTCTCTTTTGTATTATTTTTTGTTTTTTTTTTTTTTTACTTTACTTCCCCTTTATTCTATTTATATGTTTTTTTTTTTATTTTTCTTTTATAATTTTCTTTTTTTTTTTTTTAATATGTAATATTTTTTTGTTTTTTCTTTTTTTTAATAATATTCTTTTTTTTTTTTTTCTTTTTTTTTTATTTTTTTTTATACTAGTATTTGTTTTTTTATTCTTTTTGTTTTTTTTTTTTTTTTTTTTTCTAGTATTTATTCTTTTTTTTTATTCTTTTTTTACTATTTTTTCTTTCTTTTCTTTTTTATATTTTTTTCTCTTCTTTTTATTATTGTCTTTTTTTTATTTTTATGTATTATCCCTATTTTTCTTTTTCATGTTACCTTTATTTTATTTCGTTTGAAGAGGTAACATGATGACGTGATTTTATTTTACACAGAGCTGTCTTGTTTACTTGTGAGTTTATATTGCGCGACTGTGTGTTTATGGGTTATTAAATACAAAGTATTCAATTATAGTAGTTCCTGCTTGTTTTAATATTGTTTTGTTATTTGTAGCGTAGAATATCTTACTTTGTGGGTGTTAGGTGATCTGTATTAGCTAACTTAGGTGTACATAAACCTATGGCAAGGTCGTATCGTCTATTAATATGAGAAAACCATTTAGTCTTTTGTCCCCACAAAGTAATTCTTACACTTTGAGCAAGACTAATCTTAAATGTTATCAATGTATTAGAGAGTTTTGTACCATAAGTGTCGATATCTCTAGAGTGTGCAAAATAGTTGTGCGAAAAAATATTAGATAACATGATAATTGTTTCTGTTTGTTGTTGTCATAAGAGTATTGATATACAGATTTGCACGATGCTGTGTTCCCATATCATTGTTGAGGAGCAGTCTATGCAGGAGTTTTTGGTATCCGAAGGTTGTCATTGTTGCAGACATCTTTACTGTCCTCTCCTGCTGCATCTTGTGTAATCATCATCTATTGTACTTCTTATTTAGGTAGCAGTATTTTCTTCATCAATCAACGTTTAGGTATGTGAACCTGTAGGGTATGTTAGGGTGTCTGTGTGTTGTGTATCCCTAGGTCTGTTTCATCTGGCTTTAGTAGAACCAAATAGATATAAAATATCCCATCTTAGAAACACATGCATTTGTTGATCACACATAGTAGGTGTCCTTTTGCCAACGTTATTGTTGCTTAGTCCATATAACCTTGTGTATTATGTGGTCCCTTTTGCGCGTAATTGCTGTCCCCATCTCATGCTTGCTAAGCACTCTATCTTGCTTTTATTCCTCGATTGTGCTAAGGCTGATTCTGTCGATTGAAGCAATAATGTGCAGTCACACAGTCCTTGCGTTTCCCAAGTTGCGGCCTAGCTTGACTTGGACACACTCTACTTGTTTAGTATAAAGGGAAAATAGAGATTCCATCAGAGTTTGAAACCGTTGGAAACTGTAAATTGGTATCCTGTACCCAATAGTGCTCGCAACTTTCCCACATCAGTCAGTCACTTGATGTGATAGAGTGACCATAATGATTTTAAGCAGTTCTGCTGCCCAAGGGTAAAGTGCGTGAACTCTCATATCATAAGGTTAATGTTGCAGACTAAATAAACGTAAATTGTTCCAGGAAAATGTTAAAATATAATACATCCGGATTCATATGGTGAAGGGAGGGAGAATTGATTTCACTATGTTAAAAAAAGACACTGTGTATTTTATTCGTATAGCTCTGTCTCGCTCATGCTCTTTAACTGAGGTTTGTTTCATGCTGTTGATTGTCTTAATTATAGTAATCTGTGGACATTGCTAGTTTATATAGTATTGTGTGTTAATTCTAACCCTTGTATATATGGTGTCATCATGCACTCGGCAGTCCAAAGCCATTTGCTGCTAGCACTTAGTCCATCCTGGTGGGCAGTCCTGGCATTGGAGCTAATAAGACTTCATGCATACACATAGTTCCTGCGTCCCTTGGGTGCCAGTGTGGACGACCCTATGTGTTTTAGCTATAATGGGAAAATGAGACATCAAGAGTTGATATCGGAAAACGTATAAAAGTTATCATGCCTATGCTTTCATGTTGTCCCAAACTCAGTTTGCATTGGCACTGAGAATGTATGTGTGTAAACCATAATGATTAACAGCTTGTGCCCACGCGTGATTGTTGACGGTTGATGTATCCATTGTCTATTCAAGGTAATTGGGAAATACTTAAACTGTTAACGTTCCGCTCTTATAATAGTTTTAGATTATATTATCTTAACACTGTGACCATTTTTTGTAATGGGTAGTGTATGTATGGGGATTTACACAACTGTTTGTAATAAAAAGATACATGTCTATTTTTTTAATTGTAGGATACTCTGAGTCGCTCGCCGCTTTTATCTGATCGTTTTCTGTACTGTTGTGAGTTTCTATATAGCAATTTCTGTACTATGCTTTATTGAATGTATTGTGGTTCGGTAAAGTCTGAATTGTGTTGTATGGTGTATACTGATTAGCTAATGTCATGTCCTACCATCTCATTGTTAGAGTTCATAGATCTTCTCACCTGGGGTAGGGCAGGTCACTGTGAATGTGACTAGCAAAATGTCAGTCACACGCATTACGTAGACGCTTGGGTCAGTACTTTGCCTGGTTGAGGACCCACTTCCGGTTTATGCTTAACGGGAAATTCGACGGTACCTCATAGAGTTGAAACGGAACATTAAAGAGTATTGTCCCATTGCTTTCATTACAACATTCCGTTCTCTGTGTCACGTGTGAGATAGTGTCGATCCATAAGATTTAAATAGCATGCTGTCCATTTGTGAGGGATACAGTTACTAGTACATGACATTGTGGGCTGTACTGCAATTGTCTGGTGAGTGTACTATCATGAACAGCTCCACACAGCCGTCAAAAGTACACCAGCATTTGTTTTGGGCCGCAGGAACCATGTCGTTCTATCACACACAGTAAAGAAGAATCGATCAGCTATGGAACTGGGATTGCCATAGGGCATTTGTGACCTCAAGAATTATTATGCATCTAATTACTTGATGTGGTATTTGTCATGTCTCTCTTATGAGTTATCAAAAATCTTATAAAATTGATTGGAACTGGCTCCTCCCATTGTTAAAGACTGTATTTATTTAAAAAAGACATGTGTATGTTGAATGTAGGGTGTTTATGGTGTTTATTGATTGTATTAAACAATTTAAACCCAAAAATGATTAGGAACCCTGCTCCTATATAATTTTTAAAGTACGTAAAAATAACTCAGGCCTCTGATGATGCATCCTGGGACATGTTAGGTGTGTTAAGTTAGGTGCTGTGTCAACATGCTTCTTTGTAGAGATTGCTGTTGGTGTTTATGGTGATAAGGTTGCTATGTGAATACTCATCTTTAAAAACCTGTCCCATGCCACATGCAAAGATGATGAGACAAAACAGCCATCCCCTCATGGGACGTGTAGAGCCACAGGAAGTCTGGGACAAATTGAAACGTGGTATGGTGTGCTGTGAAATTTAATGTGTGACTTATAATCGTGTAAGTAGTGTATAATGGACCAGAGTGTGTTAGAAAAAAAGGACAACAGAACTTTTGCAAATGATAAATGATGTTCGTGTGTTTTAAACTATGGAGGACCAGGTTGCTGTATACAATACAACAGATGTCATAACCAGTGATGATGTTTTTAAACAAGTCATCAATGAGTAAGAAGACGGAAAAAATTTGACAAAAATCAGCTCCTACCTGGAATCTTTATTAATTGAATGTTTGTACTTTTTGAACTTCATGGTCTGTTCGTTGCATATTAGCACATGAACTTTAACACATGCACTTTAACTGCTCTCTGCATTTATAATGTAAACTGGCTGATTTTCTTGTAATTTCTGTAGCTTATGTGGTTCTTTATCGTTTTTTTGCGCTTTATTATGTTTTATTTTTGGCATCGAATTTCCATGTAAGTTGTAAAAAATACTTCAATAAATGCTTTTTGTGGCAAACATACAAATAGAAACTCGGTTTGATAACCTGTTAATAAAGGTGTGTTGCCCCATATAACTATCTTTGTTGGATTGGAAATCAATACACTCAATACGTCGTCACTGCTTGTTTTTGACAGATAGTTAAATCATAATATTTAAACATCTATGATTACCATTGATAGTCAAACATCTGTTTTCTTACTGTAATAGTGGACATTCAGCTTTCTGCAGCAATAATGTGTCATATGTCAAGTATATTGCACCACGATATGCACCGAGTTTGATAAAATCACTTTGCACATTACTGCCGATCCAGTTGTGTTCGCCATGTTGACTTTCTTTGTTATGCATCAAAAAGTACCTCCGTGTGGATATTATATCCCGTTGTTCATCACAATAATGTTATATAAAATATATATAAAAATAAAAAATAAATATTATATAACCTGCTAGGTACTGACTGCAGCCCAGCAATGAGGTTATTGCTGATGGTCCTTGTGCCGGTAGAATACAGTTCCCTACTTGCATGTGAAGGGTCCTGAGTCATTTGATGGTAGTTACAGAATGACACTACTCTTCCATCAGTCTGTCTTTCCCACATGTGATGCCACACTTATTAGAGATTCTAACTTGTTGGTTCTATTTACATTGGATGTTATTTTTTTATTACTATTATGTGGGCCTTGCACTCAGCAGGTACAATACTGTATGTTGGTGTGTTACGTGTCATTGTGTATATTTTGTTTTATGCTTCTAATGATGGTAGAGCTGTTTGGTTTTTGTCGTAATATTACATGTATGTTTTTGTGTGTAGTTAGTGTATATTTTTGAACTTAGTTCTATTTGTCTAGCATTCTGACATTCCAGACACTTACTGCCTAACGCTTTAACTTATTGCCCTCACTTTTTAAAAGTTTGTATTTTGTGTGTTGAGATCAATTTAGTGTCTATATCTGAAAGTATGCCCGAACATTTGAATTCCAAATCGTCAATCTAGTTGTCATTGGCTGCACCACTAGTGGCATGTGATATCATTAAAGAAAATAAAACTCTACAGTCACGTCAGTTGTCTTCTTCTTTTTCCAGCATTAAATAAGAAGAGCTACTGTTCCTGTAGTGTTGGTAGGTGTTATGTTGTTCTTTGACAATTCGGGGAAATAAGTAATTAGGAGTACAATTGCATTGTATTGTTGTGAGAAACTTGTGGTTCAGTAATGGTTCTATGACTGAAATGGTTTAGTTCCTTAGTGAATAAAATGGTCAGCTGGAAACGGTTACTGGATCATGTGTTTTCTGTCTTCTACTGTGAAGTGTCTGCTTGTTTGATGTCTTTTGGTGATGTTATAACTTTTTGCTGTTACGTGTTACTTTACGCGGACATTCATAGTCTATAGGTATAATGTCTTTCAGCTTGTCTGTGCGTGGCTTGGAGTAGATCGTTTTTTTTTTATGCTAAAAAGTGTCATTTCTTAAACTAAACTCTATGTGTGTCTAATTCAAAGATTCACCCTCATATTTAAGTAATAGTCTGGTATTCTGACAAATGCACTAGGAGTTGCGTGTTTCTGAGTCTTGACCCTTGTTGGGTTCTATCTTATGTAGTGCAATACATGAGGAATTACATGTAGCTGTTATACTTGGTTAAGGTTGTTTTTTAGTCAATGTCCTTAGAAATGACAACTGTTGTTCCTTTTTATGTTGTAATGCACCGCTTGACAAAACAGTCTGGTTAGGGATAAGAAATTAGTGCGAGTATCTACTCATCATGGAAGGTTGTAATTGGCAAATTATAACTGATAATCGGCCAGGGTGAATTTAAAAGATTATCTATTCGCTGTCTAATTTTGATAAGGAGGTTGAATGTATATTATAAACAGTTAAAAATTAAAAGATCACTCTCATTTTTATTTGTGATATCTCGTTGAGCACCTTTGATTGCATGTTCTGTGACTGGTTGAGTCTTATAGTAACTGTCATGCTAGTTAAGCGTATGTGGTTATTAACAGTCGTATTATTTGAATATTAAAACACACAACAATAAATGTTCAAAAAATCCATAATAGCATTGTTATCTAAATAAGTATTATATTCTGTCCCTAATTACATATAAAACATTCTATTTCCCCTGTGTTTGATCACCTCTTATGATGTCCATACTTATTGTGTGAACTGCTAACTAAAAAGCACCCCATACGTAAACGTACAATTACCTGCACTATTAGAACAATCATCGACATCATCACCATACTCTATCATCATCAAACATTCACTACATGGACACACATCATCACTACACATCTACACACATCAAGTCACAATTGTGATACTATCTGACTGTGCTTAATGTATAAACATGATAAGATGGAATGAATATACATATTTGTGATCTAGTGATTTGTTCATAAATTGTCTAACTAGGCTTTGAATGTTTTGTGTTACTTCCTACATTGTTCAGGCATAAAATAAAAATAATTAGGTATATTGGTTTTTTAAAATATTTTTCACATGTATGTGTTTGTGTTTTATACTGTCACTTGTAAACGTCAAATTATAATTGTTAATATGATAAGGTTTTTATTTTCTACGCTAAAATATAATAGTATGATATTTGTACATCACCAGCACATAAAGAATGAATTTTGGAAAATGTTCTAAAGAACAACATAGTCTGTTATGTTTATGTAATGGTGAAAAAAATCTTTATGACTACCGTATTACAGAGAAAATAAAAAAATGTGAAAGAGAGACCACTTTTTTATAACACACAATTTTCATTATTAATTTTTATTATTTCTATAATAAGATCTCCAAGAATGCAGTGGTAAGTATGTGGGAGTTCTATGTAATCGGTCACGTTGTGTGTTTTCTCAGTGATGTGGATGATACAACTGGGTTTGTTATGACTCCACCCGTTCCTTAATCAGAATATAGATGTAAGTTGTTACTTTAGTGTTTGACAGAACTACAGTGTGCCTGGTGATGCTTAGTGTGTTTTATACATAGAATTTGGTCCCAGGTTCCTAGCAGACTAGGAGTTATTTCACAAATAGATCAAGCTGTCCTTTCAGCTAAGAATATTATGATATTTTTTTTATTTACTTTTCTTGTATTTTATTTTATTTTTATTTTTTATCCGAGGTCAAGTAATACGTGGATACCGTTGAGAGCAGATTCAGATAAATATAGTTTATGGGAAAATACATAACTGGCCGTAGTCAGGTTGAGGTTTCCTGTTCATTGTTATCTTTTCAGCATTTGATGATAACTGTTTTCCGTAATACACTGGGTGTTTGTTTTATTTTATCATGTTGTATCACTGTTAGGTCATCTGGTGGTTTCTCGTTCCGTTCGGCCGTCATTTCCATTCTTTCGGCTTTTGTACTCACACTCTCTCTTATGTTGCCTTCGCTTCTCCTTTTAAAGTTTTGTGTATTGGCGTAAACAGTAAGATGTCTTGACTGCGATTCGCTTTAAACTCTAATGTGTCTAAGATTGTAAACAATTAGCAATCAGGTGTTTGTACCATGTGTAAATATCAGTGATGTCTAGAATGGTTGTGGAGGAATATTTTATGTTTTACTCTGATTTGCTTAATGGTGGTTTAGGTTTCAATGTAAACACAAGAGGACATTATTGTTAAGAAGTATATTGTACATGCAATGGGTAGAGAAAGTTTCTCCTACTGCCGTATGTGTTTGGAGATATATTATGCAGGTAAAAAACAGCAAGGTGACATGTAAACAACATGCTTTGGGTAAGAGAACTATCTGGACATGCTTCAGTATACGTATTGTCGTATATATATTCATATACAAACCAAAGGAAAATGGATCAAGGATAGATAGATAGATTAGAAGATAGATATAGATAGATATAATACGATAGATAGATTAGATAGATCGCTATCTGTAGGTTAGCAAAAAAAAAAACAAAATTAAAATAGCGGTCAATACAGATTGCAATGGATAAAATAATTCTTTGCATACTATTACTGTTCATAAATATTTGTATTGTCTGTAGAGATATGATATCTCTTGGAACTATCAGAAATCTACAAGCAATGTTATAGTAAAAGACAATATATTGCTTATATACCTAAACTATCTTACTCCTTAAAATTTAGTGTTTGTACATATTGTTTATGTGGTTTTGCGGTTGAGAGTGTAGTGATAGTTATAATATGATGGGAAGTCTGTCATAAGGGATTTGTATTGTGTGTGGAACAGTGCAAGGTATTTATTACCAATCATTGTGTTCACAAATTTAAAATGTTATGTCCAAACTTTACACATATCTGTTGGTCAGTATCTCTTCTCTGTTTTTATGTCATATAAAATCTCCTGTTTCTTTATTGGCTTTCCTGGGTTTGCATTGCAATCATTCCCCATGATAAGTGCTGAGTAGTTCTGTTTTCTGATGGTGGAGAAAGCTTCCTCATACAGCTCATGTCTAGTTTTGAAGGGTGCCTTTTCAGTATTTTGGCAAATTCTGTGTTGTCCTATGGTTTAATCACTAAAATGTAATAACATTTAGTACTAGATTCAAATTAGCAAACTACGATAAAAACTTTCTTGTTTTGTTACTGAAAAGTATGTTGCTGTTTATGTATACAAATTATAGCAACACTTATTATTCTGTTACTTGTATTTGTGGACCTTGTAGACTAGGTTTGCACTTGTTAATTTTTTAATATCATTAGGGTTTGATAAACTTGTGTTTTTATGTACAGTAGATTATTTTGGTGTATATAAATGTGTCATACCAGAGCCAAGACTTAGAGTCCTGGTTTTACAAAAGAACAGTCATAAATCATCTCTAACTCTACTTATAAATTTGAAGCATAGCAGGGTAGTGTTTCTTGTCTCTGCTGCAATGTTTCCCAAATATGGATCGAACATTAACCTTTGTCTCATAATCCTGCCTGAAGGAGCCTGCTGCGTCCCTTGCCCACGGTGAGCGTTATGTGGCTGGTTACGGCTGCAGACAGGAGAGATTCACACGCGATGACAGACAACCACCCCTACAAGTGTCCTTACCTGTTGATGTGATGGAGAGTCGGTGCATTGGTACCTTCTCTCTACATTCACACCCTCACTGGACCAGCAAGGGAAAGGCAACAAGCCCAGTTGAGGGACTTTAGAAAGCCACAGTAGGATGCATGTGCACGCAAAATTGCAACCACAAGGGTTGTAAGAATTAACAATTACAAACTGTGCCACGTGCTGGAACAATTTGCTCATGGAACCGATGACATTA
>NC_045739.1:13677490-13677623 GCF_008692095.1 Etheostoma spectabile | reverse complement strand
CTGCAGGCAGGGATTATGAGACAAGAAGGTATAATGGTCGACCATGTGGGAAACATTGTAGCAGAGACAAGAAAACACTAACACTGCATATGCTCAAATTTATAAAGTAGAGTTAGAGATGATTTATGACTGT
>NC_045739.1:13677234-13677480 GCF_008692095.1 Etheostoma spectabile | reverse complement strand
ACCAGGACTCAAGTCTTTGGCTCTGGTTGACTTTTTTCAAAAACATCTGGTAAAAAAACAAGTTTCAACCTAATGTTTGAAAAATTAAAGGAACCTCTAGGTAACAAATAAGTATGGTGTTGCTTTGATACAAAACGCAACAATCTCGGACACAAGATGTGTTTTTGTAGTTGCTTTGTCTCTAAATGTTTTTTAAAAATGGACACACGTTGCAATCTGAAAGTCACTTCAGCTGCTGCTTGTTGA
>NC_045739.1:13676787-13677069 GCF_008692095.1 Etheostoma spectabile | reverse complement strand
TCTCCTGGATTACAGACTTCCATCTTTATACTCCCACTCCCACTCACTACATTAAAAAGAATATTTAAAAAATTATATTTCAGGAGTAGTAGTTTAGTATATGCATATTGTATTTTACTATATTCTTTATATTGTTTATTCCATAGATATTCTATAGACAATCAAATATGTAAAGTGTATGCAAAGTTTTTTTTCTTGCAATCTTTATTGAGCTATTTAAATATTTTTTTTTTGCTAACCTACAGTATCTATCTATCTATCTATCTATCTATCTATCTATCT
>NC_045739.1:13676576-13676726 GCF_008692095.1 Etheostoma spectabile | reverse complement strand
GTCCAGTCTCTTACACAAAGCTGTGTTTCATGCCTTGCTGTTTTTACCTGATATTCTTGAAAACACTACGCAGACTTCTCTACACTTGGCATGATCTTCTTAAATAAAATCTCTTGTGTTTACATGCAACAAACAGCCATTACAAAAAGG
>NC_045739.1:13676366-13676566 GCF_008692095.1 Etheostoma spectabile | reverse complement strand
ATTTCCTACAATCCATTCTGACTCTTTACATGGACAAACACATATTGCAAAATTGTATCAATTAGCTATTAGAGCTTTAGCAATCGAAGAGCTCTTCTGTTTTGGCCATCATACTGTAGGAGAGCGAGGCAAAAGGAGTGTGAGTACAGTGAAAGAAGGAGAATGAGGAAGAAGAAGAGAAACAACAAGATGAGCCATAA
>NC_045739.1:13676168-13676294 GCF_008692095.1 Etheostoma spectabile | reverse complement strand
AACGGACCTCAGGCGGACAGTTTGTTCCATTACGTATTTCTGAATCTGCCCCTCACGTGTCCAAGTTCCTTGACCGGTCATTCTATCTTAGCTGAAAAAGGACATCTTGTCTTTTGGATAGGCTCT
>NC_045739.1:13674883-13675045 GCF_008692095.1 Etheostoma spectabile | reverse complement strand
TGCTCTGATTCTCCAACCAATCTCACGCTCCATGGTCCCCTCACTCGCGAACAAGACCCGAAGGTACTTAAACTCCTTCACTTGGGGTAAGGACTCACTCCCCTCCTGAAGAAAGCACTCCATCGGTTTCCTGCTGAGAACCATGGCCTCAGATTTAGAGGT
>NC_045739.1:13674658-13674784 GCF_008692095.1 Etheostoma spectabile | reverse complement strand
AAAAAGCAGCAATGAGATCCCGAGCCCACCGAACTGCAACCCCTCCCCGCCCCGACTATGCCTCGATGTCCTGTCCATAAATATTACAAACAGGATTGGTGACAAAGCGCAGCCCTGGCGGAGGCC
>NC_045739.1:13674337-13674461 GCF_008692095.1 Etheostoma spectabile | reverse complement strand
GGCCCCCTCCAAGATCCTTGCGAGAGTAAAGATCTGATCCGTTGTTCCACGACCAGGATGGAATTAGCATTGTTCCTCTTCAATCCGAGGTTCGACTATCGGCCGAACCCTCCTTTCCAGCACC
>NC_045739.1:13669421-13669573 GCF_008692095.1 Etheostoma spectabile | reverse complement strand
ACTGTGTGCTGAATTTTGCTTCAATGACAGTGACTGCCCCCAGGATGAGAAGTGCTGCAGCAATGGATGTGGACATGAGTGCATGGCACCATATACAGGTTAGATGTAAGCCACATACATTAAATAGCATGACAGTTCTATAGAATCAACAG
>NC_045739.1:13669013-13669157 GCF_008692095.1 Etheostoma spectabile | reverse complement strand
TTTCCGTTTCAACTCTTGATGTCTCTTTTCCCTTTAGCTAAACCAGGAGTGTGTCCTCGCTGGCCCTGGGACGCAGGACTGTGTGCTGAATTTTGCTTCAATGACAGTGACTGCCTCGAGGATGAGAAGTGCTGCAGCAATGGA
>NC_045739.1:13668525-13668744 GCF_008692095.1 Etheostoma spectabile | reverse complement strand
TCTTATGCAACAACACAGAAAAAGTATCATGTTCATTTTTTCGCCACTTTTTCAACTCTAGAGTAGCACACTTTGGTACAATACTTGAGCATTAGCTTGCTCAAAGTAGGATTCTTTGTGGGGAACAAAGGTGCACATCCCAAGGGCAAAACATTTCTAGGTTTGGAAACATGTTTATTTGTTATCATACAAATATGGTTTTCGTTCTATATGTCGTTA
>NC_045739.1:13668219-13668339 GCF_008692095.1 Etheostoma spectabile | reverse complement strand
TATGTGACACCTTGCTGGTTATACGTCTTGAGTTTCACAGGTCTCTTTTATGGGCTTAATACGTGAGAGCTTGGCTGAAAAAACAAATGATGAAAAATGCCAAGAATAGAAAGTGCTTAC
>NC_045739.1:13668089-13668202 GCF_008692095.1 Etheostoma spectabile | reverse complement strand
ATTTTAAAGAGGTGGCCAAGAAGATCTGTTGCTCTAAGGTTTCAACACTGTTGCACCATAACCTCAAATGGAATTTTATGTAAACATTCATTTTTGTAATTTAAGTGACTAAA
>NC_045739.1:13667960-13668079 GCF_008692095.1 Etheostoma spectabile | reverse complement strand
GTCTAGCTAATCCCAAACATATATGCTACATAAAATGAAGTTTCTTTGTTATGCACTCTGATGCACATACGTACAGTACTGTGAAATATATTGGCACAAGGAGGAGAAAGAACAAAAAA
>NC_045739.1:13667857-13667950 GCF_008692095.1 Etheostoma spectabile | reverse complement strand
GTTATCTACTATGATAGAACATGTTTGCATTCTTTAAAAGACAATGATGGAAAAATATGAAATTTGTTTTGAGATTGAAAAATGTACTTCTAC
>NC_045739.1:13665420-13667832 GCF_008692095.1 Etheostoma spectabile | reverse complement strand
TACTTTTTTTTCTCAACCACGAAAATACAATAAACCTCTTTTGGAAAGTGATCTTAATTGAAAATACCCCACCCCCCCCCCCCATCATCACATACCCTTCACCATACATTCAGATAGCATGGGGAAACTTTCCATAGATTCATCTCTCCAAATGCAATCAAACAGAAATAATCAAGCTAATGAAATAACACCATGCCATCTTAGGTAGGTGAAGGGTATGTGAGGATGGGGGGGGTTTATTTTTATTTATGTTTTTTTTATATATATATATCATAAGTTTTAATTCCAAAAAGGCCCCACCCAAAAAGGGGGGCCAAACCCCGGCCAGAAAACCCAACAAGGGACAATCCCAAGGGGCACACCCCAAAGGGGGTGTAACACGGGGAGGGCACCACAACCAAACAAGGGGAAAGGGGGCACACCAAACCAACTCAACCAAAGAGGAGGGAGAGATTTCATCTTCTAACTCTTACACCCAGAAACAATCCTGTACCGTATAGCATTCACTTTAGGGAGTTTTTCTTAACATTGCGGCCGTTACCATCCGATATGTGGAAGATGTTTGAGAAGAGCTCTTCGCCGGTCAAGTAGCAAGGAAAAGATAGGGGGAAAACATGCAGGATTACTCTAGCCATTTTGAGATAAAGGACACTGAATATTTCTGTCAGATCCCTGAGCCCAGAAATGAATTCGGCCTGTGCAAAACCCAGGGAATAGGCCACAGCATACCGTCCTCTGATGAATAAACAGTATTGAACCAAGGGGGGGGGAGGGGGAAGGGAGACACAAGGGGGCAACAAGGGGGGGGGGAGGGGGGGGGGGAGAGAACAAAACCCAAGGGAGGAGGGCAGGGGGGGGAGGAGCACAAGGCCTTTCGAGCTAGACGTGATTCTGTCCGATCCCTGAGCCAAGCGGATTGCTGCTGTGCGAAAACCCCAGGGAATATGCCCCCTACCGTGTCCTCTGATGCATAAACAGATTGATTTGACCGCGCGCACCATGACTGCTATTTAGGTGCAGCACAAGGCAGTGATGTGTCAGGAGGACAAGACGGGTTCGAGGGGAAGAGAGCCTGCATTTAGTTGTAGGTTTATTGTCTCTTTTATGTTTACACTACCACTCATGCATTTTTTTCAAAAAATCTTCACAATATATGACCCAATACAGTTTGGGCCAAGGGGGGGGGGGGGCAAACCAAGGTACCACCAAAGTTTTGCTACCGTCACACACCCTCATCCCTATTTTTTAACCACGAGTAATACTAGGGACTAATCGTCGTATTAACAAATTATAGGACGTAAGGCTGAGAAACGGCGGGTTACCAGTTACCAAACAACCAGGGGCGACGGGTCAGAAACTGGAATACCGCAGCCAAATACTGAAAACACCTCTCCTTCTCATAGGTTCGTAGGACGTCGGAAATGTGCCTGGGGGGGGGGTATTTTAATTCCAAAGGCCAAGGGAACTTTATCAGGATGCATATTATACTGGATCCATGAAATAACTGGCCTTAAAAAATAAAGATGTGCCTGCCTCTATGGGAATTTAACATAAGGTTGTGTATACGTATGCCCCCTGTATTTTAAGAAAGAACATTTATTTATTTACTAATACATTATTCATTCACAAAGAAAATGCGTGTCCTAAAGTAGAGTCTTGATCACTTGGTTTAGATTGAGACCAGTGTTGCATTTTGAACACAGTAAAAGGTTTTGAGGCAGAGGTTTAATTTGGCGCAGAGGGTCAGGCGGTTTGTAAACAGGCTGAAGCTGATGTTGGTGATTTTTTTTCGAAAAATGGAGTACACAGAAAAAGGGTTCGCAAATTAGTTTTCGCAATTTGAGAAAAAAACGGAATTACGCTTTTCCTAAGTGTATCCAAAGACCCTTGTAGTTTCTACTAAGTTGTAGATATGATATAATGGGACAAAACTACAGGCAGCATATCAGTATTTTGATATATTAAAATAATAATATTAATAATATAACAACAAAAACTCTATATATATAGCGCCTTTCATGAAACCAAGGCCACTTTACAGAATTACAGTGGCATATACTAAGCGAAGCACGTAGTATGTTAGTGTTTGAGCAAGACACCAAGCACAAAAAGAGGACCGTAGGTCGACCAAATAAGTTTTCAGCTTTCATGACACAAAAAATATGCCTTCATGTCTCTCCATCTGGTGAAATGATGTATCTGCATGGAACTACACAATACAATGATTCCTCTAAGGAAACTAAGAAGGTACTGTATGTGTTAACTCATGTAGCTAGCTAGAAAAATATGAAATTTGTTTTGAGATTGAAAGATTTACTTCTACCTAAGAAATATAGTGGCTTGAAAAAGTTTACACACCCATGCAAAAGTTGATTAAAAAGAGGAATAAAAAAACATCTTTTGGAAATTGAT
>NC_045739.1:13665235-13665410 GCF_008692095.1 Etheostoma spectabile | reverse complement strand
AATTTTGGAAAATCCAACCTTTTAAAGGACATCAATATTCTTTGTGAATGAATAATGTATTAGTAAATAAATAAATGTTTTTCCTTAAAATCCAGGGAGGCATAAGTATACATACCCCTATGTTAAATTCCATAGAGGCAGGCAGATTTTTATTTTTAAAGGCCAGTTATTTCAT
>NC_045739.1:13664723-13665081 GCF_008692095.1 Etheostoma spectabile | reverse complement strand
CAGATCAGGATCCTATGAAGGAAAACGTCTTGGCTTTTGAATTAAAAACCCCCCCCCAACCCCCATCACATACCCCTCACAATAAATACAGACAAACATGGGGAACTTTCCATAAGAATAACTTCAATGCAAAATAATAATAATAATAATAATAATAATAATAATAATAATAACAATAATAATAATAATAGACAACAACTTTTATTTATATAGCACCTTTGATGAAACCCAAGGACACTTTACGGAATTACAGTGGCTATACTAAGGAAGCCCCTGTAGTAAAGGAGGTTTTAATGTATATATAGTGTTTGAGCAAGAACCAAGCACCAAGATAGGTACCGTAGGTAGACCAAAATAT
>NC_045739.1:13663687-13663803 GCF_008692095.1 Etheostoma spectabile | reverse complement strand
CTAGCTTTAAAAGTACATTTACACAGAAATGTTACATTGGCTCATTTCACGTAAGGCTGTTCTAATTTTTATGTCAAAAAGTAACCAGTTATGAGTGGCTTTTATTAATGTATCGA
>NC_045739.1:13662974-13663677 GCF_008692095.1 Etheostoma spectabile | reverse complement strand
ATTGTTCCAGCACTTGGCACATTTGTAATTGTTAATTCTTACACCCTGGTTGCAATGTTGCGTGCACATGCATCCTACTTGGCTTTTTAAAGTCACTCACTGGGCTTGTTGTCCTTTCCCTTGCTGGTCACAAGATGTCAGAATTTTGTGAGAAAAATGTAGAGACCAAGGTACCAAGGCACAGACTCCAGCAGCAGCACAGGGACAGGACCCTGTAGGGTGTGTTGTACATCAGCGGGTTGAATCTCTCCTGTCTGCCCCGTAACCAGCCCATAACGTCACCGTGGGGAGCAGGGACGCAGCATCAGTCTCCTGCAGGCAGGGATAAGACAAGAAGGTTAAGGTCTCATGTGGGAAACATTGCAGCAGAACGACAAGAAACTAACCTGCATATGCTCAAATTTAAAAATAGAGTTAAGAATGATTATGATGTTCTTTGAAAACCATGACTCCAGTACTGTGGCTGGTTGCTTTTTCTGGTAAATTAAACAAGTTTCAACTCTATGTTTGAAAAATTAAAGGAACCTCTAGGTAACAAAATAATCGTGTTGCTTTGAATACAAAATGCAACATCTCGACAAAGTTGTGTTTTTCGTAGTTGCTTTGCCTCTAAATGTTTTGTAAAAATGGACACACGTTGCAATTTGAAAGTCACTTCAGCTGCTGCTTGTTGAGGACTTTCCATCAGAAAACAGAACTAATT
>NC_045739.1:13662837-13662963 GCF_008692095.1 Etheostoma spectabile | reverse complement strand
GGTAATTGCAATGCAAACCCAGAGAATAGAAGAACAGTAGTTATCATGTAACCAAGAGCGATATGACAAACAATTGTAGTTGACATATTTTTGTAAACATGATGGTAGACATCTCTGTCCACCATC
>NC_045739.1:13662734-13662827 GCF_008692095.1 Etheostoma spectabile | reverse complement strand
CAGACTTCCATCTTTATACTCCCACTCCCACTCACTACATTAAAAAACTATTTTATATATATCCTATATTTTAGGAGTAGTAGTTTAGTATAT
>NC_045739.1:13662408-13662724 GCF_008692095.1 Etheostoma spectabile | reverse complement strand
GTATTTTACTATATTCTTTATATTGTTCATTCCATAGATATTCTATAGACAATCAAATATTTAAAGTGTATGCAAAGTTTTTTTTTTCTTGCAATCTGTATTGAGCTATTTAAATGTTTTTTTTGCTAGCCTACAGTATCTATATGTCTATCTATTTATCTATCTATCATTTTCCTTGTTTTTGCATTAAATTATTACTGACAACTGCATTTCCAGTCTCTGGGGGTGGCAGTAGCTCAGTCCATAGGGAGTTGGGTTGGGAGGGTCACTGGTACAAGTCCCCGTATGGACTAAAACAAATGTAGGGAGTGTGGAT
>NC_045739.1:13662281-13662398 GCF_008692095.1 Etheostoma spectabile | reverse complement strand
AGAGATGCCACTTCACCTCCTGGGCACTGCCAGGTGCTGTTGAGCAAGGCACTGTACTCCCCCACCGGCTCAGGGCGCTGGTTCAACTGGAATCTCACTCACTCTGACATCTCTCCA
>NC_045739.1:13662054-13662271 GCF_008692095.1 Etheostoma spectabile | reverse complement strand
TGTATAGATCCTGAGCATGTGTGTGTTTGTGTAGTTCAGGACTGTGTGGGATTAACAAAGTGTGGACACAGAGTGTAAATTGTAATTTCCCCTCTGGGGATTAATAAACAGATTTAAATTAAAATTACACAAAGCTATGTTTCATGGCTTGCTTTTTACCTTTTAATTTTACCTGACATTCTTCAAAACACTACGCAGACTTCTCTACACTTGGCAT
>NC_045739.1:13653481-13662044 GCF_008692095.1 Etheostoma spectabile | reverse complement strand
AATAAAATCTCTTGTGTTTACATGCAACAAACAGCCATTACAAAAAGGTTCATCTTAAATTTCCTACAATCCATTCTGACTCTTTACATGGACAAACACTATTGGCAAAAAGTTTCAATTAGCCTATGAGTTTTAGGACAATCGAAGGAGCTTTCTGTAAGAGGATGTTAGTTCAGGAAAGAGGGACGAAGTGAGGAAGAAGAAGAGAAAACAACAAAATGAGCCATTAATCCATGATAGATTCATGCGCTTTGGTGCAACAATGAGGGAGGCATCGGGTGGAAGTTTCGTATCAGTAGGAAGACATTCGTTTGAAGTGAGACTTTGTTGAAACAACATAAGACAGCTGCAACTGAGTTAAAGGTTAAGGTATTCGGGGAAGGTTAATGGTTTCTGTAGAGAACAATCAACTGACGGAAACGTTTCACAATGAACAGAGTTACAAAGTAGGCCAAATTTTACGCCATCCGTAATGACCACTTCCTATATCCACGGCCTCACTGAGGAGAAAAAAAAAACCCTTTGGAAAACAGTTTATCTGAAACGTAACAATAACGGACTCAAGGGTACAGTTTGTTCCATTACGTATTTCGAATCTGCCCTCCCGTATCAAGTGTTACTTGACCGTACATCTATCTTAGCTGAAAAAGACATCTTGTCTTTTGGATAGGCTTGGTCGACACTGGGGACCGCTATGATAAACACGCTCAAGCAACTGTTTCTGTCAGATCCCGTCTATCTTCTTTAAGGAAACGGGTGGAGGAATACACAAACCACGTTGTCTCCCCTCAGGAGAACACCACAAATGACAGATAGAGAAGCACATACTCATGAGAGCATTGGAGCCTTATTATGATAATTAATCATGAAAACGTTGGTTAAATGTAGATTCGTTACACAAGGCGGTGTACAAACCAAACTTGAGAGGCTGAACTGTGCATGCTACGTAAAACTTCACCAGTGTTGAGCAGGAGAACATGCCTGCTGTTGCTAAGGGCTGTGGCCAGCCCAAACACAGAAAACAAGATGCAGACTAAGTTTTGCTTCTTTCCATTTTTTCTTCTGTCGTACGGATCAGTTTTTCTATTAATAGGCTATTGTCTTTAGACATTTACACCATTCCATATTATGTTTGGATGGATTGAAAACAAATTTTGGTAGCACAAACTACATAATAAGTCCTAACACAAACTCACATGAACTAACAAAACTAGAGTGTATATGGAGTATGCGTGAGGCACACATAATGTATAAATAAGCATGGTAAGACCAAAAGTGAGACCCTATAAGTGGCACCTCTGGAAGCAGCTGATTGGGAAAAAGTGTGTTCTGTCCATACCCTCAAATGAATAGGACCTCTCAGTGCAGAGATGGAATTGTAACTCTACAGGCCAAGGACCCAGCATCCTCGGTGGGGTTTCAGCTGCAGGTTGTGGTACGTGGGATTATAAGTCCAAACAGGAAGTACATTTTTGTGAGAAGAAGTAAACAGGAGCAACAATGGTCGGGCAGTTGTGCAAGCTATTTAGCACTCGGTGCACGGTGCACTTTGACATCAGGTTTTGCTGCAGACGTGATGTCCCTATTTAAGAGGTAGTGTTTTGACTCAAGTATAGTACAATATGTTTTCATTATATATTGAAAAGGAGTGACTGTTTGGTGTCATTCCACAAGGTGTTTGGCAACACCTTTATTAGTTATCCCAGTTCCACAGCTGATCTTCTTTGTTCTGCTTCACGTGCGTCTTTCATCTCAGGGATTGTCCAAAACCTCCCGTCGCCTTAATGTTGTCCCATCCATGAGGGTGGGTGGGGTGATGACGACGTCCTGCTGACCACATGAGTGTCTTTGACGGTGGAGAGTCTGTGTTCCCTCTGCTTTAAGTACGAGCCACAATGTTGTACTTTTTCTCAAATGGGCAGCAGCTGTTAAATATTTTGTCACATCTTCCAGTGACTGAACTGATGTGGGAAGAAGCATGGGCAGTTTCGTTTTCCGTTTCAACTCTTGATGGCTCTTTCCCCTTTAGCTAAACAGGAGTGTGTTCCTCACTGCATGGGGCTCAGGACCTGTGTGGTTGAACGTTGCTTCAAGGACAGTTGATGCATCGAGATGAGAAGTGCTGGCCACAAGGATGTGGGGACATGAGTGCAATGCACCCATACAAGGTTAGATGTGAGCAACAGTGGCAAAAGTCCCTAGTGTGTGATATACATGAATGTGTGACAGTGGGTATGTTTTTGGGTTCGCGCAAGTGAAGCCGGGTCACTGCGCCCCTCCAGGGAAACCACCACGTGTGATTGAGTACTGTACCATGATGGTCAAGTGCAGGAGAGCAGAAGTGCGCAAGACCAACCTGCAGCCACGCATGCAGTGCACCCTACTGATTGGACAGTCAGTGACAATTTTATCTCTTATGCAACAAACACAGAAAACAAAAAAAAAAAAAAGTATCATGTTCATTTTTTCCTACTTTTTCAATCCATAGTAGCACCACTTTGGTACCAATACGTGAGCATTAGCTTGCTTAAAGTAGGATTCTTGTGGGGAACAAAAAGTAAATAGTTTCCTTCATTAGAAGATGCCATTTAGGTCCCTGTGCTAAGTAGATACCAAAAATCAAGTGAGGAATTCTACGCTACTTTGGAAAAGCAAGAACGATAGAATCAACATTCTTTGTTTATTCAAACCAATTAAAATGTTTCCACAACCTAGAACTTTTATGTAGTGGACACCTTGGGGTTACGTATTGAGTTTCACAGGGCTCTTTTATGGGCTTATTAGGTGAAGTTGTATGAAAAAACAAATGATGAAAAATGCAAAGAATAGAAAAGTGGTACTGGCAGAAGAAAACAAGATATTTTAAGGAGGGGCAAGAAGATCTGTTAGCTCTAAAGGTTTCAAACAATGTGCCCCAAAAAACCCACAACCTCAAAGGAAATTTTTCTGTAACATTATTTTGCATTAAGCCGTGACTAAAAGTGTACTTGTCGAGCTAAATCACAAACATATATGCACAAAAGTGACGGTTCTGTCGCTGTTGACAAGGCCATTAGCATTGAAGACTAATAGGACTGAGGCCAGCAAGTGGCTTCCAGCTGTGTATATCTACTTGCTAGAGAGTAACTAGTTCACAGCTGACCACCATGAATATACCACTTATATGGAATGCTGTTTTGTTCCACGGGGTTGCCAAACGTGCAAGAGGTGAAAATCGCTGGCGGACCCCAAACAGACGTTGTTGTTCTCTCAGAGACTGCAGAAAGCGCGGCCAAGTTTGTTGACACAAAAAATGGGGCACACAGTGGTAAAGTAATACAGATTCTGGCAGACAAACGCGGATGGGTATATGGTCAAAAAAGTTTAATAAACAACACATGGTTGTATTTATTGGTAGAGGTGTTGTGTGTTGGGTGTGTGCTGTGTGTGTGGTGTGTGTGGTGTGTGTGGTGTGTGTGTGTGGTGTGGTGTGTGTGTGTAGTGCCAACTGAACGATGAGTTGGAGAGTCAAAAACCCCCCAAACCAAACTAAAGGCAATTCATTGAAGAAGAAAAAAAAAAAGAAAAGAAAAAAGATCTGTTGACATTTGCATTAAAACATTCAAGCATGATTCCAACAACCAATGCACAGGGCAAAAATGAATGTGGGTAGAGGGCTGTCCTTTTTTATATGGCGGAAGAGCGGTGCCCAGACAAGTAATGTTAGTGCTTGGAACACATTAACAAAACTATGGTTTGGTAACTTTTTAGTTATTTTTGTGGAGAGCTTTTTTTTTTTTCAAAACATTAAAACTACTTAAATGTGTTTCAGGTAAACACACCTTACGGGAATTATTAAATAAGAGGACAATACTTCTGGAAGATCCATAGTTAGCTCGCTGTGTAATTTCGGTTGGACATGGAAAGATGTACCTGTCATAGGAAATATGACAGTCTTTCTAGCAGGGAGGATTGCAATCAACAGGTCAGGGGAAAGCAAGTCCGAGTCCTTTTTCTGTCTGAGCTCTGAGGGGCTCTTTTAATGCTGGGATTGTAAAAATAATTTTACCACCCATTAGTAACAAAATGTCTCAGAGGCTAGATATGAGTTAAATAGCATATGAGTTATGGGCTTCAAACATCAGAAACAAAACAGTCCACCAAAACCTCTGATGCCCGTTACCATAGCAGCATAACACCGCGTTTGTTTCTGTAAACAAAAACAGAAACTCTTATTTCCACAATTAGAGAAATGTCTATATTGCTGTCCCTAGGCACGAGGCAAATTATCCTGAATACATTTATGTCACCAATTTCATTTCCACTTCCATTCGAAAAACAAACACTTAAAGTGACAGTTTTCAAACATTCATAACAGTGCTCGACTCTGTTATGCCCGATATCAAGTAGCCAGTGGTTTTCACAAAAGGAAATCCTCCTTTCTAAAAACAAGAGCCAGTTGGCTTTTGGTCAGCCCTCAGGGAGTGGGGCACACCCATTCCCTCTTTCGGATGATGTTGGCGAATCGCTTGGCCAACCTGGGCGGGCTCTTCTATCGGAAGCTCCGGTCAGTAGGGTATAGAGGGAGCCGTAGCCCACGCCACCACAGTTGCAGGTCCGGCAGATGACATTATAAGGCAGGCTAAAGTCAGGAGTTGGCAGGTTGACCAGCAGAGTCCTCTGTAGAGACGCACAAAGTAGCTGGACTCGTCTTTGAGGGAAAAACTGGAAAGAGATGGGAATTTGATCATTTGACCTTCCCCAACAAATGTGGTTTATATAGAAATTTAAAAAACAATTTATGAGTAGCAACATATATATCAGCAAACATATGACTCAGAAAAAACAAACTCTTTGACTTACAAGCTAGACTGAAAAGGGGGCGGTTCCTAGGCTGTTTCTACCATGGCAACAATAATTGGGACAAGAGAGTGATTACTGAAGGACCTAAATGTGTTAAGAAACGAAAAATTATACAAAGCTTCACAGATGTGTTGTGTTCAAAAACCACCACTCTACATCCCTCAAAACCATTACAACAATTCACTTTGAGGGACACAAGTAGTACACAGTGTATCTGGCATTTGTTGTTAGGCAACTGCTGGGAAAAAAAAATAGCTTGGTTGAGAGAACAACTCCCACATGCTCCATACCCAAACATAGGAAGCATGGTTGGGGATCAGGGGGTGTATTCAGTCCACGTGAGCAGAGCCTCTCAAACTGCTGGTGACCCGGTGACGGAGTCGGAGGAAGCTGGACCAGGCATCTCCAGCAGGTGGGGCCTCACACGGGTCCTTAGACGGCTGGAAGTGGATGTAGCCGGGTGAAGGAAAAAAAAATCATTAGTGATCATTAACAGTCTTCTCGATGTAAAACAGTAAAAACCCATTGGTCTGAACAATAGTTCCAGTTGCCTGACACTCATGTGATAATGGCAGAGTTTGTGTCAATACCTTAAACAGTTCACATGTTAAAACACAATTGGCAGATAGCACTTAGACTTTTCATGAAAGTTGAACACTCTAAAACATTAGCATTTTCACAACACATTTAGAGTACATACGCTAATGCACATGTTCATTATATGGTAAACCAAGTGGCAACAATCAAATACAAATAGAGGACACATGTCATCCAGTTGACAAAACACTCAAAAACTGATTCACTCGTTTCAAATGATGTGTTCAGAGAACAACAGGTGGTTGGAAGGTGGGAAATATTCGCTAGTGATGTTGGACAAAGTGCTATGGCCTGACCCAGCCCAAAGACAAGAAGAGCACATTGGTCACATTTTTACTACTTTGATTTGTGTCCCTTTCAGTATTGTATACTGTAGTACAGTGCATTGTAGGCTGTAAACTGTACAATGAACACTGGTATCGGCTTGAACATTGTGATTTGCGTTGTTAACAGTACTGACTGCGCAATGATTTGACTGGTTGCAGGTTCATCTCACAAAAGAAACAAGCATTACAGTATTACGAGACAAAGGGACAAATTTGTGAGATGCGCTGGTACAGTAATGTAAAACATGTGGCAAGGAGAAGAAAGAACAAAAAAAATTTCAAAGAGTAGAGCAGAGGAAAAAAATTCGATCAATTTTGATCTTACTATGATAGAAAATGTTTGCATTCATCAAAACAAGGACAAGGAGAAAAAAATATTGAAATTGTGTTGAGATTGAAAAATGTTTATTATGAACGATAGAACTAATTGGCTAGTGCAGCAAGTTTACACACACATGAATAAGTGATAAAAAGAGGAATAAGTAATAAACTCTTTTGGAAATTGATCGTAATGCCAATTTTGGAAAATCCACACTTTTAAGGACACAATTTCTGTTGTGAATATGAATAAGTATAGTAATAACATAAGATGTTTTTCTCGAAAATACAGGGGGCAAAGGAACACTACCCCTATGTTAAATTCATAGAGGCCAGGCAATTTGTATTTTTAAAGGCCAGTTATTGTCATGGATCCAGGATACTTATGCATCTGATAAGTCTCCTGGCCATTTGAATGTAAACATAAAGCCCACCCATCCCACTTACCATTCACCCTCATTACAGACAGACATGGGGAATTTCCCATTAAGATATGCTCATGCACATCAAACCGCTAGAACAATCTGAACTGAACAGCAACAGTTGTGGACCCCTTTTGATAGGGGGGTTATCAAAGCCGTATCAAATGATATACGTTCAATTAGTTTTCAATGAAAAATATCGCTTTTTATGTCATCGTGTAGTTTCACTATGTTATACCATGTTTATGTGAACAAAACCTGCTCATACATTCATTTGATATCTATAATAATAATTAAATATAATAACAATAGACAATTTCATTTAGCCTATACCCTTATGAACCAAAGGAAACTTTTACAGGAATCAGTGGCTATAATAAGGAAAGCCATGTAGTATGTAGTAGTGTTTGAGCAGAACCAAGACCAGATGGTCAGAGGTAGGACCATAAATTAAGTCTTCAGCTTTCATGACACAAAATACTGCCTCTGTTCTCTCCTCTGGTGAAAAGAGTATCTCATGAACGTACACAAACAATGATTCACTCTAAGTGAAATCTAAGAAGGTACAGTATTGTTGAACTCATGTAAAGTACACATTACTTTGGTAGGACATAGATATGCTGAAGAAGATCCCCAATACTCATGTCCGGCTGTAGAGCAGAACCCTCCCACTATGGGGACTCATTAAAACTCGACAAGCTAGTAATACAGTAAGGTCGCTGTCTTAGTAGAAGTACATTATCCGTCTTTCCTATCTAATGTTATAAACCTTATTGTATTTCCACATCAGCTCCATACGTTACCACAATAGTCAGGCAATGCAACACTAGGTAATCGACTCTTCTTGTGTTAACAGCGCAATTGTTACAAAAATCATGACATGTTGTACCTTAAAAATGTTAAAACTGGGCAGAAAGAGCGTTTCGTAAATCTACGGGCACCGCAACTGATTCAAAACATGTGTGACGTGGACGGTATGTGAAAAGACTTGTTCCCTGATTATAGTTTTTCAGGTAGTGGTCTAAACTTAGATTTAAAAGTACATTTACACGAATTAAATGGCTCATTCCCGTAGGCTAAATGATAATTTCATAATGTCAAAAAGTAACCAGTATGAGTGGTTTATTAATTATCAGTTCATAGAACAAATTGTTCCAGCCTTGGCAATTGTAATGTTAATTCTTACCATGGTTGCGCCTTATGCGTGCCAGCACCTACATGGTTTCTAAAGTCACATCACATGGGACTTGTTGACTTACCTGCTGCGTCACAGTGAGGCGTGTAAGTGTAGGACGAAGGTACCAGGCCAGACTCCAGGCAGCAGCACAGGAAGGACCGCTAGGGAGATGGTTGTTGTACCTAGCTGTGAATCTCTCCGGTCTGCAGCCCGTAAACCAGCCCTACCGCTCACACGTGGAGCCAAGGGACGGAGCATTGTCCTGCAGCAGGTTGAGCAAGAAGGTATTAATGGTTAGACCCAGTGTGGGAACATTGCGCAGAGACAAAGGAAACACTAACATCGCATGATGCTCAAATTTAAAAAGAGAGTAGAGAAATGATTTATGGACATGTTCTTTGAAACCAGGGCTCAGTCTGTGAGGCCTGGTGGACTTTTGAATTTGGAGTAAACAGTTTCCAACTAAGTTTGGAAAAATAAAGGACCCTCTAGGTACAATATAAGTACGGGTTGGCTTTGATAAAAAGCAACAATCTTGGACACAGTGGTTTTCGTATTTGCTTTGTCTCTAAAGTGTTTTTTTAAAAATGACCACACGTTGGCAACTTATGACAGTGTTGGAGTTTAGCGTAAAATGTATAGCAAATCCACACACAATGTGTAAGCACATATAACTTTAAATTCCAAAAACAGTCACTTCAGCTGCTGCTTGTTGAGGACTTTCCATCAGAAAACAGAACTAATCGCAGATTCAATGGTGATTGCAATGCAAACCCAGAGAATAGAAGAACAGTAGTTATCATAAAACCAAGAGAGATATGACAAACAGTTGTAGTTGGCATATTTTTGTGAACATGATGGTAGACATCTCTGTCCACCAT
>NC_045739.1:13653350-13653471 GCF_008692095.1 Etheostoma spectabile | reverse complement strand
ACAGACTTCCATCTTTATACTCCCACTCTCACTCACAACATTAAAAGAAATATTTAAAAAACTATATTTTAGGAGTAGTAGTTTAGTGTATGCATATTGTATTTTACTATATTCTTTATAT
>NC_045739.1:13653198-13653340 GCF_008692095.1 Etheostoma spectabile | reverse complement strand
CCATAGATATTCTATAGACAATCAAATATTTGAAGTGTATGCAAAGATTTTTTTTCTTGCAATCTGTATTGAGCTATTTAATTGTTTTTTTTTGCTAACCTACAGTATCTATCTATCTATCTATCTATCTATCTATCTATCT
>NC_045739.1:13652958-13653103 GCF_008692095.1 Etheostoma spectabile | reverse complement strand
AGCTGTGTTTCATGCCTTGCTGTTTTTACCTGATATTCTTCCAAACACTACGCAGACTTCTCTACACTTGGCATGATCTTCTTAAATAATGTCTCTTGTGTTTACATGGAACAAACAGCCATTACAAAAAGGTTAAACTTAAATT
>NC_045739.1:13651621-13652948 GCF_008692095.1 Etheostoma spectabile | reverse complement strand
CATTCTGACTCTTTACATGGACAAACACATATTGCTAAATTGTTTCAATTAGCCATTAGAGTTTTAGCAATCGAAGAGCTCTTCTGTAAGAGGAGTGTGAGTACAGCGAAAGAAGGAGAATGAGGAAGAAGAAGAGAAACAACAAGATGAGCCATAATTCATGATCACTGCCTCTCATAAGTATGTTACTAAGCTTCTGTACTTGTCATTTGGTGTGTTTCTCGTATCGGTCATTTGTGTGTTTTCCGCTCCTTGGAAACACATGGGAGACCACTGGGTTTGTTATGACAAAAGGAGCCGAAAGGAAAAAGGATATAGAGAAGGGAAGAAAAAGAGAAGAAAGAGAGCCATGAACCAGAACACACAATATCCAAAATACTAGGTAGAGGGAGGTAGGTGATATGCCGCTGCGGCCGCAGCGTATTGTAATGACAAAGGCACGCGAAAATTTATAATCTGAAATGGAGTGAACCAGAAGAAGGTTTCCACACCGTTTCTCTTAAGAATACAACTCTATTACGTTTGAGTTCTGACTTAGTTATAAACTAGTTTGCCGTATAGATAGCGTTATAAGGCATATGAGAAAAACGGTAATGTTACTTGCATCTTTTCTAATGTTAGCAATAGGTCCCATAGAGTTCGAGAGTACCCCTGAGCAGTAGGCCCTATCCAAAAAAGTTACTAGAGAATTTTTGTCCATTTTTTTATTTTCATCTATCAACTAATACCTCTATTAAAAAGATAATGATCGTGCAGGGTATGAGACCATGGTCAAAATCGTTATGATAGGCGCCAAGGGACGATGTGTAGGGAAGGGGGGAAAAACGGGCCAGGAATCAGATTCAAATACGTAATGGAACTAACACTGAACGCGAAAGCAGTTGAGTAATCATGCTCAGAACCGAGCAAAATTTCAACTGATGTGTCTGCAGCCATTATGAATGGAAGATCCAATTCCGATGTACATGGGGTAGAGGACTATGTCGGCGATTGTTTTTTCTAGAGATTAGGGAAGCATATAATTCACTATAAAAAAACACATCGGGGGGTAGTTTATGCGGTAGCAAACAGGGGGTTTAAAATTTTTCATTATGGGCAGGTGGGGCGTGGGGGGCGGAGCCATGAAAATAATGTAGGAGGGGGCGGGGGTTCATGGGAAGCAAATCATTAAGATTGTAATTGAGAGTCTTTGTTGTCTAGGTCGTGGTGAAATGTCAATTCTTCCTTTCTAAGGACTCTGTGACTGCTAAAGTCTGCGATTAAACTTCTTCCTCCTATTTTTCTCAGCTTTCTTCTAAAAGGGAAGGAAGACGACACGAGGAGGGAA
>NC_045739.1:13651488-13651596 GCF_008692095.1 Etheostoma spectabile | reverse complement strand
GAGATCTTATTATGAATAATTAATATGAAAATTGTTGGTTAAATGTCTCTCTTTCCATTTTTTTTCTTCTGTATACGGTATATTTTTCCATTACTAGGCTATTTGTTC
>NC_045739.1:13650752-13651478 GCF_008692095.1 Etheostoma spectabile | reverse complement strand
TTTACAAATTCATCTTTATGTTGGATTGGATGTAAACAATATTTTGGTAGAAAATAAACCTTTCATATTACATTATATTTGTGTTTTAAGTGACAGTTAACCAACACTATGTAAAAATATTTTAAAACATTAATTTTGTGATGGACAGATGTATGGATAACACAAAACAATGCAAAAGCCTAGACATGTGGCCTCCTGATAACAAATAGTGTTTCCATTATACTTGTTGTTTTAACTAAGAACATCAGTGTTTCAATGGGTGTTGTGTGAATGGTGGGTGTGGTTGTGTGTGTGTGTGTGATGGTTGTGTGTGTGTGTGGTGTTATGTAGTGTGTGTGTTGTGGTGTTTGGTTGGTTTTGCAGTTCAACAATGTGCATTCATTGTGTACAAAACAGGGATTGAATAATGTTTAGTTTAGGGGAAATGAGTATGTCTACTTGTGAATAAATGGCGTTATGGGTTTTGATAATTTTTGTTGGTGTGTAAGCAAATAAATAAAAAACTGTAAGCCACATACGTTAAATAGCATGACAGTTCTATAGAATCAACAGCAGAAAACATCAGTAAAGCGGCATCACAGAGATATACAATAAAAATAGAGAGTGTCTTTTTTTAAATGTGTAATTATCTCCCTCCTTTCAAAATGGTCAGCGTAGTATATTTTAAATTCACCTGGAAAGTTACAGTTTAATTGCACATTAACCTTAATGATGAGTAGTCTGCAC
>NC_045739.1:13648280-13648426 GCF_008692095.1 Etheostoma spectabile | reverse complement strand
TGCAAAAGTTCTTTGTCTTTTTCTAACACACTCTGGTCCATTATACAATACATTACACATTTATAAGTCACATTAAATTTCACACCATACACTTTCAATTTGTCCCAGACTTCCTGTGCTCTGAAACAGTCCATGAGGGGATGCTG
>NC_045739.1:13648111-13648251 GCF_008692095.1 Etheostoma spectabile | reverse complement strand
TGGGACAGGTTTTAGTTTTCACATAGCAACTCCAAGACACAACAGCTCTCACAGGAAGCCTGTTGACCGCCATCAGCCACCTCATGTCCCGGATGCTCTCAGACAGGTTTTTATTCTTTAAAAATTTTAGGAGCAGGGTT
>NC_045739.1:13647964-13648101 GCF_008692095.1 Etheostoma spectabile | reverse complement strand
GGGTTAAGTGTTTATAATCAATAAACCCACCATATTTAAAATCACTGATCTTTTTAATAATCATTTTACTTGGGAGGCCGTTCCAATCAATTTTAAGTTTTTGATACTCATCTATAAAATCACCGTAATTGATCATA
>NC_045739.1:13647629-13647722 GCF_008692095.1 Etheostoma spectabile | reverse complement strand
TCCGTTTCAACTCTTGATGTCTCTTTTCCCTTTAGCTAAACCAGGAGTGTGTCCTCACAGGCAGTCGGACGCAGGACTGTGTGCTGAATTTTG
>NC_045739.1:13647299-13647619 GCF_008692095.1 Etheostoma spectabile | reverse complement strand
AGTTTCACAGGTCTCTTTTATGGGCTTGTTAGGTGAGAGCTTGGTTGAAAAAACAAATGATGAAAAATGCAAAGAATAGAAAGTGCTTACTGGCGAAATAGGACATTTTAAAGGGTGGCCCAAGAGATGTGTTGCTCTAAGGTTTCAACACTGTTGCACCACAACCTCAAATGGAATTTTTATGTAAACATTCATTTTTGTAATTTAAGTGACTAAAAAGTGTACTTGTCTAGCTAATCACAAAAATATATGCTACACAAAGTGAAGGTTCTGTGTTATGCACTCTAATGCACATACGTACAGTACTGTAAACATATTGG
>NC_045739.1:13647202-13647289 GCF_008692095.1 Etheostoma spectabile | reverse complement strand
GGAGAAAGAACAAAAAAACAAAACTATGTTATCTACTATGATAGAACATGTTTGCATTCATCAAAAGACAATGATGGAAAAATATGA
>NC_045739.1:13642621-13647192 GCF_008692095.1 Etheostoma spectabile | reverse complement strand
GAGATTGAAAAATGTACTTCTACCGAAGAACTATAGTGGCTTGAAGAAGTTTACACACAAATGCAAAAGTTGATTAAAAAGAGGAATAAATAAACATCTTTTGGAAATTGATCTTAATGACTAATTTTGGAAAATCCAACCTTTTAAGAACATCAATATTCTTTGTGAATGAATAATGTATTAGTAAATAAATAAATGTTTTTCCTTGAAGTACAGGGGGCAAAAGTATACACACCCCTATGTTAAATTCTCATAGAGGCAGGCACATTTTTATTATTAAAGGCCAGTTATTTCATGGATCCAGGATCTGTGGACTATTACGCAGTACACAACCTGCAGGCTGAAAAGCCCAGCCAGAGGAAGGTGGGTCCTTGTGCCTGTAGAGTTACATTCCCATTCTGCACTTGAGAGTCCTGATTCATTGTGGGATGTGAAAGAAGACACCTTTTCCAATCAGCGCTTCCAGTGATGCACTTATAGGTCTCACTGTTGGTCTTTACATGCTTATTTATAATATGTGTGCCTGCAATCATATTTACAATATCTTGTTGGTTTAGTTTCATGTGAGTTTGTTTGGACTTAATATTTATTTTCTACCAAAATATTGTTTACATCCAATCAAACATAAATATGAATGTGTAAAATGTTCTAAAGAACAAATAGCCTAGTAATAGAAAAATATACCGTATACAGAAGAAAAAAATGGAAAGAGAGAAAAAACTTAGTCTGCATCTTGTTTTCTGTGTTGGTCTGGCCACAGCACCTTATCAACATTGCAGGCAATGTTCTCCCTGCTCAAACAACTGGGGAAGTTTTACGTAGCATGGCCAGTTCAGCCCTGCAAGTTTGGTTGTACACTCTGCCTTGTGTAACGGAAAAATTACATTTAACCAACGATTTTCATGTTAATTATTCATAATAAGATCTCCAATGCCTCTCAGAGTATGTGACTTCTCTATCTGTCATTTGTGTGTTTCTCCTTGATGGGAGACAACTGGGTTTGTTATGACTCCACACCGTTTCCTTAAAGAATAGATGACGTGGAGTCTGACAGAAGCAGTTGCCTTGAGCGGTGTTTATCATAGCAGGTCCCAGGTCGAGACCAGAGCCTATCCAAAAGACAAGATGTCCTTTTTCAGCTAAGATAGAATGACCGGTCAAGAAACTTGGATACGTGAGGGGCAGATTCAGAAATACGTAATGGAACAAACTGTACACCTGAGGTCCGTTATTGTTACGTTTCAGATTAAACTGTTTTCCAAACAAGGGTTTTTTCTCCTCTGGGGGCACTGGATATAGGAGTGTATTACTGATGGTATTGTGGCCACTTTGTAACTCTGTTCATTGTGAAAGCTGTTCTCGGCAGTGATTGTTCTCTACAGAAAAACACATTAAACCCTTCCACGAATACCTTAAACCTTAACTCAGTTTGCAGTTGTCTTTATTTTGTTTCAACAAAGTCCACTTCAAACGAAATTCCTTCCTAGCTGTAGTGAACTTCCACCACCATTGCCTCCCTCATTGTTGCACCAAGCGGCATGAATTTATCATGAATTATGGCTCATTTGTTGTTTCTCTTCTTCTTCCTCATTCTCCTTCTTTCACTGTATAACAATCCTCTTACAGAAGAGCTCTTCGATTGCTAAAACTCTAATGGCTAATTGAAAACAATTTTGCAATATGTGTTTGTCCATGTAAAGAGTCAGAATGGATTGTAGGAAATTTAGTTTAACCTTTTTGTAATGGCTGTTTGTTGCATGTAAACACAAGAGATTTTTTTAAGAAGAGCATGCCAAGTGTAGAGAAGTCTGCGTAGTGTTTTGAAGAATGTCAGTAAAAACAGAAGGCAGACAACACAGCTTTGTGTAATTTTAATAATTTAATACTGTTTATTAATCCCCAGAGGGGAAATACAATTTACACTTTTGTCCACACATGCTCAGATCTTATCATGCATTAATGGAGAGATGTGCAGAGTGAGTGGCGCCAGTTGAACCAGCGCCCTGAGCCGGTGGGGGTACGGTGCTTGTCAACAGGCCCAGGAGGTGAGGGAGTCTCTCCAGCCACCAATCCACACTCCTACATTTGTTTTAGTCCATACGGGGACTTGTTACCAGTGACACCTCCGGTTCCCAACCCAACTCCCTATGGACTGAGCTACTGCCACCCCCAGAGACTGACATGCAGTTGTCAGTAATAATAAGCAAAAACAAGGAAAACGATAGATAGATAATAGATAGACATATAGATACTGTAGGCTACCAAAAAAAACATTTAATAGCTCAATAAGATTGCAAGAAAAAAAAACTTTGCATACACTTTAAATATTGATTGTCTATAGAATTATCTATGGAATATACATATAAAGAAATAGTAAAATCAATATGCATATACTAAATACTACTCCTAAAATATAGTTTTAAATAGTTTTTTAATGTAGTGAGTGGGAGTGGAGTATAAAGATGGAAGTCTGTAATCCAGGAGATGGTGGACAGAGATGTCTACCATCAGTTTACAAAATAGTGCAACTACAATGTTTGTCATATCTCTTGGTTACATGATAACTACTGTTCTTCTATTCTCTGGGTTTGCATTGCAATTACCATTGAATCTGCATTAGTTTCTGTTTTCGATGGCCAAAGTCCTCAACAGCAGCAGCTGAAGTGACTTTCAGATTGCAACGTGTGCCATTTTTAAAAAAAACATTAGAGAAAAGCAACTGAAAACACATCTTGTTGTCCGGATTGTTGCTTGTGTATCAAGCAACACGTACTTATCTGTTACCTAGAGGTTCCTTTAATTTTTCAAAATTAGGTTTGAAACTTGTTATTACCAGATGTTTTTGAAAAAAGTCAACCAGAGCCAAAGACTTGAGTCCTCCGGTTCAAAAGAACAGTCATAATCATGTCTCTAACTCTACTTTTTAAATTGGGCATATGCAGTGTTAGTGTTTTATTGCTCTGCTGCAATGTTCCCCAAAGTCGACCATTATACCTTTGTTCTATAATCAAGCCTGCCAGGAGACATGCTGCGCTCCCTTGCTCCACGTGTGAGCGTTATGTGGCGGTTACAGGCTGCAGACAGAGAGATTCACACGCTGATGTACAACAACCACCCCACAGGGCCTTCCTGTGCTGCTGCTGGAGTCTGTGCTTGGTACTTCGTCCTACATTCACACTCTCACTGGGACCACAAGGGAAGGAAACACCAGGCACAGAGTGATGACTTTAGAAAGTCAAGGTAGGATGCATGTGCACGCAAAATTGCACCAGGGTGTAGAATTAACAATTACAAATGTGCCAAGTGCTGAAACAATTTGTCTATGAAAGATACATTAATAAAAGCCACTAATTACTGGTACTTTTTGACATAAAATATATTAGGCCTTACGTGAAATGAGCCAATGTAACATTTTGTGTAAATGTACTTTAAAGCTGGTTGACACTACCTGAAAAACTATAATCACGGGAACAAGTCTTTTCAAAATACCGTCACTCACAACGTTGGAATCATTGCTGTGACGTAGATTACAGAAACGGCTCTTTTACCCAAGATTTTAACATTTTTAAGGGTCAACAATGTCATGAATTTTGGTAAAGCTGCTGTTAACACAAGAAGAGTTGATTAACTAGTGTTTGCATTCACTACTTGTGGGTAGTGGAGTGATGTGGAAATAAAAATACGGTTTACATTAGTAGGAAAGAAGGTAGGATAACTTACTCTACTAAGACAGCGAAATTATGATTACTAGCTTTCATTTTTATGACAATCCATAGTGTTGTTAGGGTTTTTGCTTAAAAACATATAGCCTCTACCAAGATGGGTAAAAATATTGTAATAGCTACATGAGTTAACACATACTGTACCTTCTTAGATTCCTTAGAGGAATCGTTGTTCGTGTAGTTCCAAGCAGATACATCATTTACCCGAGGGAGGAGTAACATGAGGCATATTTTGTGTCATGAAAGCTGAAGACTTATATTTTGGTCTACCTACGGTACCTATCTTGGTGCTTGGTTCTTGCTCAAACACTATACATACTACAGTGGCTTCCTTAGTATAGCCACTGTAATTCTGTAAAGTGTCCTTGGGTTTCATGAAAGACGCTATACTATGTAAGAGTTGTTGTTGTTATTATTATTAATATTATTATTATTACTATATAAAATAATGATATGAATGAATGGAGTTTTGTCACATTATATCATATATATCAACTTAGTGAAACTACAAAGGGCTATGGATAAACATTAGAAAAGCGTATTACAGTTTTTCTCAATTGCTAAAACATAATTTGCGAAACCTTTTTCTTTTACTCCATTTTCTGATAAAGTTCCTTGCCTTTGGAATGAAATACCACCACCCCCCCCCCCCCCCCCCCATTATCACATACCCTTCACCATACCTAGAGATTGGCATGGTGTTATTTCAGTTACTTGATTAGCGTTTGATTTGCATTGAGAGATGATCTATGGAAAGTTCCACGTCATATCTGCATGTATGGTGAAGGGTAGTTGATGGTGGGGGGGGTATTTATTCTAGGCCAAGGGAACTTTATCAGGATGCATAGT
>NC_045739.1:13641974-13642596 GCF_008692095.1 Etheostoma spectabile | reverse complement strand
GAAGGAGAATGAGGAAGAAGAAGAGAAACAACAAGATGAGCCATAATTCATGATAAGATTCATGCCGCTTTGGTGCAACAATGAGGGAGGCAAGTGTGGTGGAAGTTTCACGTACAGCTAGGAAGGACTTTCGTTTGAAGTGAGACTTTGTTGAAACAAAATAAAGACAAGCTGCAAACTGAGTTAAAGGTTTAAGGTATTCGGTGGAAGGGTTTAATTGTTTTCTGTAGAGAACAATCAACTGACGAGAACAGCTTTCACAATGAACAGAGTTACAAAGTGGCCACAATACCATCAGTAATACACTTCCTTATATCCAGTGCCCCCAGAGGAGAAAAAAAACCCTTGTTTGGAAAACAGTTTAATCTGAAACGTAACAATTAACGGACCTCAGGTGTACAGTTTGTTCCATTACGTATTTCTGAATCTGCCCCTCACGTATCCAAGTTTCTTGACAATTTTTCGACACAAGGCAGAGTGTACAACCAAACTTGCAGGGCTGAACTGCCAGCTACGTAAAACTCCCCAGTTGTTTGAGCAGGGAGAACATGCCTGCAATGTTGATAAGGTGCTGTGGCAGACAACACAGAAAACAAGATGCAGACGAAGTTTTTTCTCTCTT
>NC_045739.1:13617405-13641949 GCF_008692095.1 Etheostoma spectabile | reverse complement strand
GTTACTTGACCGGTCATTATCTTAGCTGAAAAAGGACATCTGTCTTTTGGATAGGCTCTGGTCTCGAACTGGGACCGCTATGATAAACACGCTCAAGGCAACTGCTTCTGTAGACTCCACGTCATCTTCTTTAAGGAAACGTGTGGAGTCATAAACAAACCACGTTGTCTCCCCTCAGGAGAACACCACAAATGACAGATAGAGAAGCACACATACTTGAGAGGCATTGGAGTCTTATTATGATAATTAACATGAAAATCGTTGGTTAAATGTAATTTTTCCGTTACACAAGGCAGAGTGTACAACCAAACTTGCAGGCTGAACTGGCCATGCTACGTAAAACTCCCAGTGTTTGAGCAGGAGAACATTGCCTGCCTGTTGATAAGGTGCTGTGGCCAGACCAACACAGAAAACAAGATGCAGACTAAGTTTTTCTCTCTTTCCATTTTTTTCTTCTGGATACGGTATATTTTTCTATTACTAGGCTATTTGTTCTTTAGAACATTTTACACATTCATATTTATGTTTGATTGGATGTAAACAAATATTTGGTAGAAAATAAATATAAGTCCTAAACAAACTCACATGAAACTAAACCAACAAGTATTGAAATATGGTGCAAGGCACACATATGTATAAATAAGCATGTAAAGACCAAAGTGAGACCTATAAGTGGCATCACTGGGAAGCAGCTGATTGGGAAAGTGTGCTTCTGTCACATCCCATCAAATGAATCAGGACCTCTCAAGTGCAGAGATGGGAATGTAACTCTACAGGCACAAGGACCCAGCATCCTCTGGCTGGGCTGTTCAGCCTGCGGGTGGTACTGGGATATAAGTCCAAACAGGAGTACATTTTGTGAGAAAGAAGTAAACAGGAGCAACACTGGTGGCAGTTTGTGCAATGATTTAGCACTCGGTGCATCGGTGCACTTTGACATAGTTTTTGCTGCAGAAGTGATGGCAATTTAACAGGTATGTGTTTTGACTAGATAGTAATATATGTTTTATATATGTATTATGAAAAAGAGTGCGTGTTTGTGTGTTCCATTCCACAAGTTGTTTGGCAACCACCTTTATTAAGTTATCCCAGTTTCCACAGCTGATCTTTCTTCTGTTCTGCTTCACTGCTTCTTTTCTCAGGGATTTGTCCAAAACCTCCCGTCGCCTTAATGTTGTCCCATCCATGAGGGTGGGTGGGGTGATGACGACTGTCCTGCTGACCACATGGTGTCTTTGACGGTGGAGAGTCTGTGTTCCCTCCTGCTTTCAGTACGAGCCACAATGTTGTACTTTTTCTCAAATGGGCAGCAGCTGTTAAATCATTTTGGTCACATCTTCTCAGTGACTGAACTGATGTGGGAATGAAGCATGGGCAGTACTTTACGTTTCCGTTTCAACTCTTGATGTCTCTTTTCCCTTTAGCTAAACCAGGAGTGTGTCCTCACTGGCCCTGGGACGCAGGACTGTGTGTTGAATTTTGCTTCAATGACAGTGACTGCCTCGAGGATGAGAAGTGCTGCAGCAATGGATGTGGACATCAGTGCATGGCACCATACACAGGTTAGATGTGAGCAACATACGTTGGCAAAAGTCCCTAGTGTGTGATCACATGAATGTGTTGACAGTGGGTATGTTTTTTGTCTCGCCAGTGAAGCCGGGTACCTGCGCCCCTCCCCAGGGAACCACCACGTGTGCTGAGTACTGCTACCATGATGGTCAGTGCCCAGGAGAGCAGAAGTGCTGCAAGACAACCTGCGGCCACGCCTGCAGTGCACCCTACTGATTGGACAGCTCAGTGACAATCTTTCATCTCTTATGCAACAACACAGAAAAAGTATCATGTTCATTTTTTCCCTACTTTTTCAACTCCATAGTAGCACACTTTGGTACAATACTTGAGCATTAGCTTGCTCAAAGTAGGATTCTTTGTGGGGAACAAAGTAAATAGTTTTCCTTCTATATAGATAAGATGCCATTTTATGTCCCTGTGCTAAGTAGATACCAAAAATCAAGTAGTATTCTACGCTACATTTGGAAAAGCAAGAACATAGAATCACATTCTTTGTTATAAACCAATAAACATGTTTCCACAACCTAGAATTTTATGTAGTGGACACCTTGGGTATACGTTTGAGTTTCACAGGCTCTTTTATGGGCTTATTAGGTGAGAGCTTGTGAAAAAACAAATGATGAAAAATGCAAAGAATAGAAAGTGGTTACTGGCAGAAAACAAGACTATTTTAAGAGGTGGCAAGAAGATCTGTTGCTCTAAGGTTTCAAACATGTTGCACCACAACCTCAATGGAATTTTTTGTAAACATTTACTTTTGTCATTTAAGTGACTAAAAAGTGTACTTGTCAGCTAATCACAAACATATATGCTACAAAAGTGACGGTTCTGTCGCTGTGACAAGCCATTACATTGAAGACTAATAGGACTGAGCCAGCAGAGTGGTTCCAGCTGTGTATATCTACTTGCTTAGAGAGTAACATAGTTCACAGCTGACCACATGAATATCACTTATATGGAATGCTGTTTTGTTCCACGGGGTTGCCAAACGTGCAAGGGTGAAAATCGCTGGACGGACCCAAACAGACGTCTGTTGTTCTCTCAGAGACTGCCAGAAGCGAGGCCAAGTTTGTTGACACAAAAATGTGGGCACACAGTGGTAAGTAATACAGATTCTGGCAGACAAACGGGATGGTATTATTGGTAAAAAAGTTTAATAAACAACACATGGTTGTATTTATTGGTAGAGGTGTTGTGTGTTGGGTGTGTGTGTGTGTGTGGTGTGTGTGGTGTGTGTGGTGTGTGTGTGTGGTGTGTGTGTGTGTGTGTAGTGCACAATGAACTGATGAGTTGATGAGTCAAAAACCCAACAAACTAAAGGCAATTCATTGAAGAAGAAAAAAAAAAGAAAAGAAAAAAGACTGTTGACATTTGCATTAAACATTCAAGCATGCATCCAACAACCAAGTGCACAGTGCAAAATGAATGTGGTAAGAGGGCTGTTCCTTTTTTATATGGCAGGAAGAGGGTGCCAGACAAGTAATGTTAGTGCTTGGAACACATTAAAAAACTATGGTTTGGTAACTTTTTAGTATTTTTGTGGAGAGCTTTTTTTTTTTCAAACATTAAAACTACTTAAAATGTGTTTCAGGTAACACATTAATCGGGAATTATTAAATAAGAGGAAATACTTCTGGAGATCCATAGTTAGCTGCTGTGTATTTCTGGTTGGACATGGAAAGATGTACCTGTCATAGGAAATATGACATCTTTCTTAGCAGGAGATTGCAATCAACAGGTCAGGAAAGCAGTCCGTCCTTTTTCTGTCTGAGCTCTGAGGCTTTTAATGCTGGATTTGTAAAAATAATTTTACCACCCATAGTAACAAAATGTCTCAGATGGCTAATATGAGTTAATAGCCATTATGAGTTATGGCTTCAAACATCCAGAAACAAAAACAGTCCCACCAAAACCTCTGATGCCGTTACCATAGCAGCATATACACAGCTTTGGTTTCTGTTAAACAAAACAGAACTCTTACTTTCCACTAATAGAGAAATGTCTATATTCTTCCCTAGCCGCAGGAAATTATCCTGAATACATTTATGTTCAAATTTCATTTCCATTCCATTCGAAAAACAAAACTTAAGTGACAGTTTTCAAAACATTCATACAGTGCTCGACTCTGTTTGCCCGAATATCAGTTAGCCAGTGGTTTCACCAAAAGGAAATCCTCCTTTCTAAAAAAGAGCCAGTTGGCTTTTGGTCCAGCCTCAGAGTGGCGGCACACCCACCTCTTTCGGATGATGTTGGCATCGCTTGGCCAATCCTGGGCTGGGCTCTTCTATCTGGAAGCTCCGGTCAGTAGGTGTATAGAGGGAGCCGTAGCCCACGGCCACCACAGTGCAGGTCGGCAGATGACATTATAAGGCAGCTAAAGTCAGGAGTTGGCAGGTTGACCAGCAGAGCTCTGTATAGACTCGCACAAAGTAGCTGGACTCTCTTTGCAGGGAAAACTGGAAAGAGATGGGAAATTTGATCATTTGACCTTCCCCAACAAATGTGGTTCTTATAGAAATTTAAAACATTTATGAGTAGCAACATATATATCAGCAAACATATGACTCAGAAAAAACAACTCTTTACTTACAAGCTGCTGAAAAGGCGTTCCTAGTGCTGTTTTATCCATGGCAACAATAATTGGGACAAGAGAGCTGATTACTGAAGACCTAAATGTGTTAAGAAACGAAAAATTAATACAAAGCTTTCACAGATGTTTCAAACCACCTACTCTTACATCCCTCAAAACCATACAACATTCCAACTTTGAAGGGACACAAGTAGTAACAGTGTATCTGCATTTGTTTTAGCAACTCTGGGAAAAAAAAAATAGTTTTGAGAACAACTCCACATGCTCCATACCCAACATAGAAGCCATGGTTGGGATCAGGGGTGTATTCAGTCCACTGAGCAGAGCCTCTCAAACTGCATGGTGACCTCGGTGACGGAGTTCGGAGGAAGCTGGACCAGCATCTCCAGCAGGTGGGCCTCACACGGTCCTTAGACGGTGGTAGTGGATGTAGCCGGTGAAGGAAAAAAAAATCATTAGTGATCATTACAGTTCTTCTCATTGCTAAAACAGTAAAACCCATTGGCTGAACAAAGTTCCAGTTGCCTGAACTCATTGTGATAATGTGCAGTTTGTTGTCAATACCTTAAACCAGTTCACATGTAAAACACAATTGCAGATATCACTTAGACTTTTCAGTGAAACTCTAAACACATTCATTCTTCACAACACATTTAGAGTACATACGCTAATGCACATGTTCATCTATACTGGTAAACACAAGTGGCAACAATCAAATACAATAGAGGACACATGTCATCAGTTGACACAAACACTCAAAACTGATTTCACTCGTTTCAAATGATGTGTTCAGAGAACAAACAGGTGTTGAAGGTGGGAAATATTGCTAGTGATGTTGACAAGTGCTTGGCCTGACCCAGCCCAAAGACAAGAAGAGCACATTGGTCACATTTTTACTCTTTGATTTGTGTCCCTTTCAGTATTGTATACTGTAGTACAGTGCATTGTAGGCTGTAAACTGTACAATGAACACTGGTATGGCCTTGAACATTGTGATTTCGTTTGTTAACAGTACTGACTGCCAATAGATTTGACTGGTTGCAGGTTCATTCACAAAGAAACAAGATTACAGTATTACGAGACAAAGGACAAATTTGTGAGATGCGCTGGTACAGTATGTAAACATAGTGGACAAGGAGAAGAAAGAACAAAAAAAATTTCAAAGAGTAGAGCAGAGAAAAATTTCTGATCAATTTTGATCTACTATGATAGAAACATGTTTGCATTCATCAAAACAAGACAAAAAAATATGAATTTGTTTGAGATTGAAAAGATTTACTTTACTAGAACTACATTGGCTGACAAGTTTACACACCCATGCAAAAAGTTGATTAAAAGAGGAATAAAAAAAACATCTTTTGGAAATTGATCTTAATGCCTAATTTTGGAAAATCCAACTTTTAAGGACATCAATTTCTTTGTGAATGAATAATGTATTAGTAATAAATAAATTCTTTCTCAAAATACAGGGGGCATAAGGTACATACCCCTATGTTAAATTCCATAGAGGCAGGCACATTTTATTTTTAAAGGCCAGTTATTTCATGATCCAAGATACTATGCATCCTGATAAAGTTCCCTTGGCCTTTGAATAATAAAAACGCCCCCCATCTCACTACCTTCACCCTACATACAGACAGACATGGGGAACTTTCCATAAGATCATCTCTCAATGCAAATCAAACCAGCTAATCAATCTAACTGAAAAACACCATGCCAATCTCTAGTTTCACACTAAGTGAGACATATGATACAGTGTGACAAAACTCCATACATTCATATAATTAAATAATAATAATAATAATAAAATAGACAATCTATTTATATAGCACCTTTGATGAAACCCAAGACACTTTACAGAATTACAGTGGCTATATAAGGAAGCCACTGTAGTATGTGTAGTGTTGAGCAAGAACCAAGTACCAAGATAGGTAAGTAGGTAGACCAAAATGTAAGTCTTCAGCTTTCATGACACAAAATATGCCTCATGTTCTCTCCCTCTGGTGAAATGATGTATCTGCATGGAACTACACCAATACAATGATTCCTCTAAGGAAACTAAGAAGGTACAGTATGTGGGAACTCATGTACTAGTACAATACTTTTACCCATCAGTGTAGAGCCAATATTTTTTAAGCAAAACCCTACAACACTATGGATTGTCATAAAAATGAAAGCATAGTAATCACATAAGTTCGCTGTCTTAGTAGAAGTACATTATCCTCTTTCCTACTAATAAACCATTATTTTATTTTCACATCAGCTCTACTTACCACAAAGTAGTGAATGCAAACACTAGTTAATCAGACTCTTCTTGTGTTAACAGCGCATTTACCAAAATCATGACATTGTTGACCCTTAAAAATGTTAAAATCTTGGGCAGAAAGAGCCGTTTCTAATCTACGGTCACAGCAATGATTCAAATGTGTGAGTGGACGGTATTTGAAAAGACTTGTTCCTGATTTAGTTTTTCAGGTAGTGTCTAAACCTAGTTTAAAAGTACATTTACACGAATTGAAAATTGGCTCATTCCCGTAGGCTAATATAATTTCATAATGTCAAAAAGTAACCAGTAATGAGTGGCTTTTATTAATTTATCAATCATAGAAAAATTGTTCCAGCCATTGGCACATTGTAATTGTTAATTCTTACCTGGTTGCATTTTGCGTGCACATGCATCCTACATGGCTTTCTAAGTCACTCACTGGGCTTGTTGCTTTCCCTGCTGGTCACAGTGAGGGTGTAATGTAGGACGAAGGTACCAGGCACAGACTCCAGCGCAGCACAGGGAAGGACCTGTAGGGGTGGTTTTGTATCACAGCGTGTGAATCTCTCCTGTCTGCAGCCCGTAACCAGCCACATAACGCTCACCGTGGAGCAAGGGACGCAGCATGTCTCCTGCAGGCAGGGATTATGAGACAAGAAGGTATAATGGTCGACCATGTGGGAACATTGCAGCAGAGACAAGAAAACACTAACACTGCATATGCTCAAATTTAAAAAGAAGAGTTAGAGAAAATGATTTATGAATGTTCTTTTGAAAACCAGGACTCCAGTCTGTGGCTAGGTGACTTTTGTCTGGTATAAACAAGTTTCAATCTAATGTTGAAAAATTAAAGGAACCTCTAGGTACAAATAAGCACGTGGTTGCTTTGATACAAAATGCAACAATCTCGGACACAAGTTGTGTTTTCGTATTTGCTTTGTCTCTAAATGTTTTTTTAAAAATGGACACACGTTGCAATATGACAGTGTTGGAGCTTTTTAGCTAAATGTATATGCAAATCACACACAATGTTAAGCACATATAACATTTTAAATTCCAAAACAGTCACTTCAGCTGCTGCTTGTTGAGGACTTTCTACAGAAAACGAAAAAGAATGCAGATACAATGGTGATGCATACAAACCCAGAGTAAAGAAGAACAGTAGGTATCATAAAACCAATTGAGATATGACAAACAGTTGTAGTTGACATATTTTGTAAACATGATGGTAGACATCTCTGTCCACCATCTCCTGGATTACAGCTTCCATTTTATACTCCCACTCTACCCATTGCATTAAAAAAAATATTTAAAAAACTATATTAAGGAGTAGTACTTCAGTATATGTATATTGTATTTACTATATCTTTTATTGTTTATTCTATAGATATTCTATAGATAATCAATATTTAAAGTGTATGCAAAGTTTTTTTTCTTGTAATCTGTATTGAGCTATTTAAATGTATTTTATTAACCTACAGTATCTATCTATTTATCTATCTATCATCATTTTCTTGTTTTTGCATTGAATTATTAACGACTACTGCATGTCCAGTCTCTTACACAAAGCTGGTTTCATGCCTTGCTGTTTTTACCACCCTCACTGGATTTCCAGCGGATCAACAGATTGAGGGCGGCACAGTGCCAAGGTGATTGCTGGGTCAGATCGTAGACAGAGAAGGGTGTCTGTCCCCCAGCACCATTGCCGGCTCAGCAGGGGAGTGCCGGGCCACCTCAAACTGCTCCCCTGCATATGACAATTCATTCTCCTTCAATTGCGCATCATACATACTGTGCACAGATTATACCTTCGACACCTGCTACATAAGTTTCAAATCATCTTAAATGGTACCCTTAAATGGGTTTTTTGTATACAAGGGTTATGTTTACATTAAGTGTAACATATGTGTGTCCCTGAGCCAATGTGTAGTGCATCCATTTTGCAATGATTTTTTTTTTAAGCTGCATAGTTTAAGTCCATGTTTGTTGTTGCAATTGTCTTTTTAGCGCATGGCAGCATTTCTTAGCCAGCTCATAAATAAATGCTACAAGGTGTCAAAAAAGGAACCTTTGAATATCTGCACCTTCATACTGCTTTGACGAAAATGAATCCTCTTTCTGTTAAGTTTGCATGAGGGAAATAACTAATCATTTTGAGTGGATGATAGCATATTATGTGAGAGTCAAACCTGAGGGTTGTCTGTGATGTCGTGTAGATTTTACTAGAGGAGGCCAGTGGACAAGCTTCGGTCGGTCGAGAGAAATCTTAACAGAGCCACCTGAGGACAAAGCCCTAGCTAAGTTAACTAATGCCAAAAGGGCGAATCATGTTTTTTCTACTACCACACACAACAAACCTCAGGAAAATCTAAACCTAAATGAGAGATTAATGTAGGAAGAATGTGATTTTGCTCACCGCGTTGCGCCTGTCCAGGGGTGTGCAGGTCAAAGACCAAATACTGTCTGTCTCAGCTCCCAGGATGTGGTTTGCACTGCCAGTCCCGGCACACGGGTCTGATGTGCACTGCCTGGGAATGAAAACTGTGTGGAGAGTTTCTCTGACTTTACAGACAGCAAGACAGCCTGCAAGTGCAACATGAACACATAAAGACAAAAAGAAACTAAGTTACTGCCGTAACCAACATTTGCACACTGAAATGGTGTTTGAAAATATTATCTTGAGAATTTTTGCCTCAAATGAGGTGCTTCAGACAAAAGTCATGGATGTCACTATGTGCATCATCATCACAAGCGAGCACACATGGCATTTAAGTATGCTGTGGTTCTGTGTGACAGAATGAGACACACACACACACACACACACACTAGACACCCACCTTGGACACATGGCAAGAGTTTCTTCCAGGGTGTCAAATTCTCAGTGCAAACAATCTTCGTGGGAGGGTGGCATAGCGAAGAAAGCTGTGGTCCGTCACTTCCAGTGTAACACAAAAAAAACAAAGTCTGTAAGTATGAATGCTTCTTGGGCAGTATCTGTAGCACCTGCATGCTGCCAGAGTTTAAGGTCTAATCAACACATACGCTTTTATTCAGGCTCATCACTCAAGTGCTCTACAAAATGCAAAGGGAGATTGAAAAAGCCTCTCTGTACCGTTGCCTATACCCAGTGGTTTGAAGGATGCACGGGCTGAACAGTGTGGTGGGAGTCAATGAAGTTCAGTGAAGCGAGAAGTCCCTGCAAAACATTTGTCAGCTCTTCCAGGTACCACGACACTGAAAAAGGGCAGAAAATGGTACGAATACTAGATTCGAGAAGTAGTGCTTGTTTATAGACTTGGTAAACCTGCCCACTCTGCGGCAATTTGATTTTGCCCTGCAAAATCTCAAATCTATTGAGCTTTGCTGGTGGTGGTAGAGACTAGCTTGTTTACCTTTTTTTTCAAATCGAAATACAAAACATTTCTTCACCTCCACCAGAAGGCCGTACCACTCTGTCACAGAATCCTGGAACCAGACCCAGAGTTCAGCCCCAGGAGGGGACGGTAGAAAAGGTGCCCCATTGCATGGTCTCCAGTAGCCCTGCGTGAAGGAGATGTGCAGCTCTCGCACTGAGAACTTGGAGATGACCTGGCCCAGGGACTTGGGAAAGAGAGATAGGGACTCGAGAAATACAATCAACACAAAGAGAGAAGAAGATTAAAAAAAAAAGCTAAATTCATACTGAAAGAGCAAAGGATTTTCACTGTTCTCATAAGTCTACACCAAGGAACCACACCTGGAACCTGGATAAGAACGTATTACTGAACGTAAAAAATACGACTAACTACTGACAAATCGTCATACTTACATGAAGGGTATGAATACGTCATAGCATTCTATTACAACAGTAACACTTTTGTTTGACTAAAATGAATGGCATGTTAAATCACTGCTACAGTTAGCTTACCTTTGTTTCCTCTCATGAAATCAGCCCCCAAAGTGTGCGGAACGGAAGCTGGCGTAAATATCTCCCGAGTGCAGCGGTCTGATAACTAGTTCCTCCTGAAAATCGTCTTTAGGCGGTGGTACCGAGGGGACAGCGGTTTCGGGAGTAGAAGTGTCGTGTTGTGGTTGTCAGCATCATCGGAGTCGCCTTTCAACCTCAGTTGCTTCCACAGCCTGTCCACGGAGGCTGCTCGGCCGTTTGTCCGCTGTTTTCTGTGGCTGTTTGTGTGATGTCGACCGCAGTCACATGGTTATCGGCGGTGGTAGTGTCGTTTCTTGGCTTTCTGCTACAACAAACATGGAAAACTACAAATAATAAGCAGCAAAGCCGAATAGCTGCACCTGTGAGCTGCCATCTTTCTCCTAAGGGGTGGTTAACTTCCGCATTAACGCGTCATTCGTGGAACAAGCCAATGGGCTGCTTTCACATGTATTCCTGTGGCACTGATGTGACCTTCTTTGTTTAAGCAAAATAGAGTCATTTTATGATATTTGCGAGTAAATAAATATGGAAGGATTGTATCCTATTTTAAGCACTTATTCTAACTTAACAGTTTGTAATAGAGTGGTAGAAGTTATTTTAGATGCGAAAGCGGTGGCTTTAATTATGCTTTTCATGCAATTGCTGTATTTTAGAGTAGGCGTTTTTATATAGCCTTTTGCTTCTAACAATACGCCTGCAACATGTTTTACGTCCTACCGTTGATTCATAGTTTACCAAATAAATGAACAGATTTATGCATTCGTCTGCTTGTGGAGCGAAATATAGACAATAAGAAATTACAACGCTTATAGCCTACTGTGCTTATAGCCTACTGTAGATGTCCTGATCCTGCACCTTTTTTGTTTCTGTTAAGTTTGAGTAGGCATCACACATAGGCCTACCTACATCCGGTGACCGCTGGCCGTGGTTCATTCTAACCTGCTTTATACATTATGATTCTAACTAATTAACCAATACAGTCAATGTTTAATGATCAGCTAAACAATGCTTGCTCGACTTATGCTGGCATTTATAGCGTTACCAGATGCATCTTAAAACCTATAGTGTGTGTGTGTGTGTGGGGGGGGGGGGGACGCAATAAAATCATAGACTACTGTGTTGCAAAAATATTGTCACCATAAAAATATAAATATCTCGTAATAGCTCCAAATGTATCGATGTGTGTCGGAATTTTGTCGTGTTGCTGGACAGGGAGGGCATCATCGGGGGACATCACCCCTCCCATCCACACATCATCCTGCACACAGCCAGACACAGACACCACACACGCACACACACGCACACACACGCACACACACACTGAATTTGCTCAGCCATGGCTCCCTGGTAGATGCTCAAAGCGGCTGTTGTCAGAGCGAATTAAATCTGCACTCGCGCTTTCTCCTGACCTGCCTGCCTCGTGGGTTTTCAAAATTTATTCAGGATCCTGTGCTGTCTCCCCATGGCTACATCGGATGGACTAGACGGCTGTCGCAACGAGGCAGATCTCAAAGTGACCCGAACATACTCACCGAACCGGGCATCGATTTGGTCATGGCAGGTAAGATAAACGCGACATTTTTTTCGGATATTTATTTGCTAGCCTATATGCAAGTGTTTTTTATGTTTCCAAATTCTTTGGTGATGTAGCGATCCCAAAAGCCATTGCTTGCCCAACGGGATATCGAAACCCCGAGGGATAATTAGCGCATATGCTCAACCTTGGACGTAATAAGCCGTAATATGATATAACGCGGTGAGCATTTACAGTACCACCTTGCATTCTGCATGATGCCAACCTCCAAATTGACTCTTGAGCGCGTTATATCGTCACAAAATCCGCATGCATGGTTCATGATGTTGGTCTGAACGTTGTTGTCTTATCTGCCAGCATTATAGCCTGGTTATTCAGAAAAACCATGGGTTTTGGCTTGGTTTGGTGTGTTGCATTTTTAAAGGCACAAGCACATCTTGTTGATTATAGCCTAATCTGACCCCACACATTGACAGCTACCCCTCCACACACAACACCACACACACACACACCACACACACACACAACACAAACACACACACACACAACACACACACACACAAACATACACACACAAACACACCCTTCCGCTTTCCCATACTGAAATCAAACTGGGTGATCAATGACCGGCTATCCACGTGAAGTATAGGCTATGGGTGGAAATGCCTTATTCAGCACAGCCATGCAAGCGATCATTCACCAATTCATGCATCTTGCAGGTGTGCTTTCCAACATGGGCCCTTGTTTCACTCTGTGGTCTGTTTAGTCATCCCCCTGCATATGGAAAATGAATTGATCTTTCATTATAAGAAGAGAACACACGGGAGCAGTCATGTTGCACTTCTGATGATCTCCGCAAATAGCTCATGTGGTTCTTGTGTTGCTGTCATTCTTCTCACTCGAATTACCAATTATCTTCAGGTGCAAATATGTTTGATTTGTACGTAAGTAAGGCTATTTATGGACATATCGTGTGGGCTTGGAAAGAGTCATTGGTTTTACTCCACGCATGGGGAGTTTTACACACACGAAGAATACTTGACTGAATATGATTCAGAATTTTTTTTACTTTATCTGTTCGTTAATGCGGCCCTTATTTTTCCAATTCTCTCAATCACCTGCTGCATCATTACTGTCATAGCACATTTAATGAACCCTTACTGAATCCAACCTTAATGGATGATTTAAAACATCCATAGGAGGATGTGATAATTTCACATTGGTTTTTGACACACTGAAAAACAACCAGCAGTTTGGCAGATCTTGCTAGTGATGAGAGCTAAAACATTATGGAACTCTGAATATTAGCCTCTGTTGCTGGCATATGCATCACTGTCAAAGATGTATACACAGTTGTCAATACACTGCAAGGACAATGTCAGGTCTGGTGACCCAAAGTACACACATCACCCACCCCCTCTCTGTGTGGATCATCATGCACTAGCGTCAGGGACACCAGTCTTTGCCAAGAGATTACTTTGGCGAAGACGCCTTTTTCCAACACAGTGGCCTGCAGCTGCAGAGGCTGACACTGTATTCATCCACTTACTCATCACTGGGGAGAGGAGTCAATAGAAACAGCAGTCTCAGTTGGCCCATCACAGACAAAACCAGAGAATCCAAGCAATGTTTCTCTTGAATGGAAGTGCCGTAGTGATACAGCAGGACAAGTCAATCCTGTGTCCTACGATCCCATCCTTTCAAAGTGCTACTTAGGCTCAACTAATGGTACTAAGACTAACATTTAGTCTTTTATTTGAAAGGAAACTGAATGGCGACGTCCTCCTTGCGCTGATTTTATTCACAGAATAGGAACGTACAGTAGGTCTGGTAACAGGAGCAGCAGTGTAACAACTTGTTTAGTCAGTTGTTCAGACAAAGACCTTTACATTCTTCTGCTAATAAAGTGTCACTTTCACTCAAACTTCCAATAGTCATTGCAGAGTGTTGACCCAGGGTAATGGTGTAGAGAGGACACCTTGAGCTTTGCGAACAGGGAGCGGTCCAAGCAGGGCTGTCCGTGCTTTCTTCCACTAAGTCAATCCTCTGCCTAGAGAAGGATGGACACAGGGAACACTGGTGAGGAAGATTTAGGCAGGAAGTTTGAACAGAGTTACATTAACACAAATAGGAGTGAGTAAGGATTGTAAAAAATAATCAGTACAGGCAATATTATATATATATATATATATAATATATATATATATATATATAGATATAGATATATATAGATATGGATATATACTGGATGTATAGTGTATATATGTGAGATAGGTGCGATTTTTACTCATAGAATGTCATAGAAGAGTAATACGTGCTTATCAAATTTCTCAGAGCCAAAGAGAAATTCTCAGATTGCTTGTTTTGTTGGACAAACACTTAAAGCCCAAAGTATTCAATGTACAATGATACAGAGAGAAGCCATTTCCTTAGGAACTAACAAATGTATTTCCTTTGTTGCTCCCTAAATTACGAAATTACAAATAAATGATCAAAAACTTTTGTTTACAGTATTGCTAAAACGATAAGTTGATTAATCAAATCAAGTTATTGTTTTAGAAAATATGTAAGTGCAAATGACCATCTACTTCTTTTGAAAACCCAGCGTTACAAGAAATGTGGAATGGAGAACATTGCTTTTACTTGCCTTCATTGAGAAGTCAGAGTGCAGGTTAAACGAAAGAACAATGTCCTCACAGGAATTGTCATCTTGGTCAAGGCAACTTCAACATGTTGGATCTTAGCTTGCAGGCAGCCAAAACCACACAACAGTCAGAACAACAATTATGCGGTTGTAGGACAGTTTCTCATACCACCAGGCCCGCTGATCAGGGATCTTTTAGGTCAAAGCCTCCTTCGTCAGTCTGACGAACCTGGAATCCTCTAAAATATCACATAAGATAATCCTGAGATTGCAGGTATAAATGGAGCCCCTCATGAACAAGGAGATATATCTAACCCTGTGAAAGCTGATATTGAGCTGTACAATGATCACCCCAAACCAGAGCAGGGTCTTGTACGTAATACTCCTTATGATCAGGACAGGCCTTGCAAGGAAATATGGGAAAGTCAGCGGGTCTTATATAATGTGCCCTCATGTAACACGGCTTTGTGTTAAAATTATGTAGTGTAATGGAAGCAAAATTGTTTAGTGCCCCAGGAATTAGTACATGATAGTAATGTGTAAAAAAGCAACCAGTTTTAAGGTTTGAATGGTGAACGAAAAATAGATGTTATGAATATGTACACGAAAAAATAGACTACACATTTGAGCGTTCATACATTAATACAAAACTGACCTGTATGCACACAGAACTCTATAACCATTCATATGAGATAAACATCTATCTATCTATCTATCTATCATCTATCTATCTATCTTCTTCTATCTATCTATTATCTTTTTGTTTTCTTACATTGGACTACTATCTATCACTGGATCTGGTTGTGATTTGCTTCTTGCCCAAAGACACTTCAGAGAACCTTGTGAAGAGTCACCCACTCTCTTGCCTGTATGCTAAATATGAAGGAACCGCTAGGAGAAGGTTTCTTAGCTTAACATAAAACCTGGAAACAGGGGAAACAGCTAGCCTGGTCATCCAAAGTTACTACTCCACTACCAGCCCCAAAAACAACAAGGTAAAGTTTTACAGGGGTATGTGTCAGACTATTTCTTGAAGGTTGCTTGCCAGCTGGTCCCAAGACTGGCTAGCTGTTTCCCCATTTCCGGCTGTTGTGCTAAGCGAAGGGAGCTGGTTGCTGGCTGTAGCTTCATATTAACTGTAAAGTGCGGTAACGATGTGATCATCTACAGTAGCCTAAAATTTCAGCAAGAAAGCCAGTTGTGTATTTCTCAAAATAACTTTTTCTTTCTATCTGGTATTCAGAATAATTTAACCTCAGAGTCAAGAAACGGGTGTGAACTTGTTGCATCAGCTGTGTCTCATAAGTGTGTACTTGGAACAACAGAGAGAGCAACAGTGACTGAGAGGTTTCAGTCTAAATAAATGGGAAGAAGTGGGAATCTGACACTAGAGAAGTTGTTGGGGCAGCCCTAATTCTCAAAGTGAATTTCTGGAAGTCAATTTGTGCTCACGGGCATGTGATGCAACAAGTAACAGGTACATTTCAATTTGCAAATTTGTGTTTCTTTGTGGTTGAATTGTTCAGCTGTCTTCAAGGAGAACACAATAGCAGTTGACAAAAAGAGATGATACACATACAGAGCTTACAGTATCAGGAATACTGTAGCAGATTTTACCTACACCTACAGGAAGTCAGCTCATTAAGCTCTTACTTTGTATTTGCAGTAGTGGAGTTGTAATTCCCACCAGTGTCACTGCTGTTCGTCAGGGTCAGCATTCAGGGACTGTGGTCAGTCACGCCACCTGTTAGTAGTAGCCATGAAGAGTTATTTGTTTCTCATTATGCTGTAAGGTCCCCACAGAGGCCAAGGAGAAACAACTAGCATCTAGAGTCTGAGAGTAGCTTCTGGTTGCCTAAAAAAATATTGCCCTCACCATAATAAAATGTTGTTATTATTAATTGGTTGTAGTTGGAGACTGTGGGAAGCAAAGGATGTATGATTTAAAGGGAATTTGAATATATGAAACATGTCTTCAGCCATGGATACATGCACTGGCTATCAGTCATTTTATAGTTTACTTGGTAAGGGGGCGGGTATATGTTCCATAACATTATTCGTTTTTTATACCGTCACACTATATACCATCTGATAATCATTTTAAAAAACATACTTCTATACAGGGTATGTACAATACCTAAATAGTTTAATTAAAAGTATGCTGTATGCTTCATGTGTTGTGGCCTTCACAGTCATCAGGAGCTTTGGGGGGACGTGATGGGGAATGGCATTCGTCCCTCAGTTAAAATTCTGGAGAATCAATTTCAAGAAGAATTGAAGCTGTTCCTACTTTTACAGTTAGTTTTTTTTTATCTGTCACCAGCTTATCGATATGGTTAGGTCAATTCTACCAGAAAATGAAAATGTGCACCTAATACTTGTCATGATTTGCAAACACATCCACAATGGCTTAATTCTATAAAATTCTGGAAAATGTCAGAGAATTGTGGGAACATAATTAGTCACAAGAACGATCACAATTCATTACAAAATAGCTGTCAAATGTTGTTTTGTAAAAAGAAACGTCCAAAAGGACATTCAATTTACAAGCGCAGCTAATATGTATATTTCAGAAGCTAGGTCATTAAATGTTTGGCATTTTTGCTTTGTTTTGGTCTTTCTTTCTCCTCTCTGTGCTGTAAACTAACTGCCAGTTGTACCAACTGTACTGACACATAGTGTTAAGCTGCATTTTGACGCCTTGCTGAGATCTGCTCTGTGGACGCCTTCACTGTCTTTCAGCCAACCATGAAAAAGGAGCACAAAAAGGTGACAACAACCAAAAGCTCTACATAATGCCTGCTCTCTGTGGAGCGGGAGCAAATTAGGCATTTGACGTTGTTTGAGCCAGATGGCTATGCCTGTTCCGGACAGACAGCAGTTGAAAATGACAGCCTGGAGATGCAGAGAAGAAGACCCAAGCAGCCACTTAACAACCTGTCAGAGAACCCAAGCTAAAGGCAGTATGTAATGGGAAGCTAGTATTTAGCTAAGGTGAGTTAACTGGGAATTCAGGAAGTTGTATATGCACTATGCTGTGAAGGTTAAAGAGCTAAGTGATGAAACTCCTCTGGGTATTGAGTCCGTATGACAGTGGGAGCATTTTGGGAAGGAAAGGAGAAGAAAAACGCAGGAGGCTTATCAGTGTGGGAGAGAGGATATGCGGAGAGGGAAACAGGCAAAGAGAGAAAGTGATGAGGAGGTGCCTATGTTGAAAAAAAGCCAAGAACTGTCCTATGATAACTGGCCACGTTGAGATGATGGATAGCCTAGTCTACAGGAGGACCATTAAAAAGAAGAGACGGAGTCTGTGTGGGTCTGATTGGAAAGCCTGCATACTGGCACATTTTCTGTGGTCCTATGAAGTGATTACCAATAATGCTGAATTCCTCTTTGTACCTAAATCTAGCCTTGATTTTGCTGCTTCAGGGATTTTTTTCTCATATATTACCTTAGCCGGTGGCTGTATCTTACGGTGCATCCAAGCGGTCTTTAATGCTAATAAATGTGACAACTTGCAGAGACTTGAACTTGAGATGGATCAAGTCAACATGGAGAATATTGGTTGTATTTATCAAGTTCAGTTATTGTTGGTGAGCAGGTACTGTTTTGGCAACGCTTATTCTAGGTGCGGTTCAGTAAAGCTTGACATCAGAGATTACATAATCTACTAATCTGCTGAAAAAAACATGATAAACCTTAAGACAATTTTGTTAGAGAATTAACTGATGAAAGCAATTAATTCTTCTCTATAATATCATCTTGGTTAATTCAATCCAATCGTTAGTTTAGGACTAGAGTGAGGAAGTGTACAATAAAGAAAATCTGTGTGCTTATTCTGCTCATGGTGCCATTTTTGTCTAACATTTGGATACAACCATACTTTACCTCGTTGAACTAGGATAAAGCAACATTCTTGTTTTCACATGTGCTACAAAATTGCTCACCTCAATTTGTAAGCCTAACCAATATTTCTTCCCCTGCAAAATCCTAGAAGTGTTTTTTGGCATTTGGGGCAGTAACTATTCACTACAAATTGGGGAAGCTCTGTTTTGGTGTCACGCAACTCCTGGAATGTATTTTGGCTCCGTTTGCGATAGAAGCTAAATGCTCCACTGTGTTCAGCGGATCGTCGCAAGTCTGTCCGTTGTTTGGTGCTGGGCGGATCAGCGCAGGGGTAAGGGTTTTTACCGAGGTTTTGCTGCGGAAAGAGTTGCCTGGTGCTGCCAAAAGCGACTAAAGCGTAAAGCAATGAGAGCTCTTCTGTATACGGTATATTTTTCTATTACTAGGCTATTTGTTCTTTAGAACATTTTACACATTCATATTTATGTTTGATTGGATGTAAACAATATTTTGGTAGAAAATAAATATTAAGTCCTAAACAAACTCACATGAAACTAAACCAACTAGAGTATTGTAAATATGAGTGCAGGCACACATAATGTATAAATAAGCATGTAAAGACCAAAGTGAGACCTATAAGTGGCATCACTGGGAAGCAGCTGATTGGGAAAAGTGTGTCTTCTGTCACATCCCATCAAATGAATCAGGACCTCTCAAGTGCAGAGATGGGAATGTAACTCTACAGGCACAAGGACCCAGCATCCTCTGGCTGGGCTGTTCAGCCTGCAGGTTGTGTACTGGGATATAAGTCCAAACAGGAGTACATTTTTGTGAGAAAGAAGTAAACATGGAGCAACACTGGTCGGCAGTTTGTGCAATGATTTTAGCACTCGGTGCATCGGTGCACTTTGACATAGTTTTTGCTGCAGAAGCTGATGTCAATTTAAGAGGTACGTGTTTTGACTCAGATGGTAATATATGTTTAATATATGTTATTCTGAAAAAGAGTGCGTGTTTGTGTGTTCCATTCTGTGGAACTGGATAACATTAATAAGTGGTTGCCAAAACCTGTGAATGGAACACACAAACACGCACTCTTTTTCAGAATAACATATATTAAACATATATTAACTATCTGAGTCAAAACACATACCTGTTAAATTGCCATCAGCTTCTGCAGCAAAAAACTATGTCAAAGTGCACCGATGCACCGAGTGCTAAATCATTGCACAAACTGCCGACCAGTGTTGCTCCATGTTTACTTCTTTCTCACAAAAATGTACCCCTGTTTGGACTTATATCCCAGTACACAACCTGCAGGCTGAACAGCCCAGCCGAGGATGGCTGGGTCCTTGTGCCTGTAGAGTTACATTCCCATCTCTGCACTTGAGAGTCCTGTTCATTTGATGGATGTGACAGAAGACAACTTTCCCAATCACTGCTTCAGTGAGCCACTTATAGTCTCACTTTGGTCTTTACATGCTTATTTATACATAATGTGTCCTGCACTCATATTTACAATACTCTTGTTGGTTTAGTTTCATGTGAGTTTGTTTAGGACTTAATTTTATTTCTACCAAAATATTGTTTACATCCAATCAAACATAAATATGATGTGTAAAAGTTCTAAGAACAAATAGTCCTAGTAATAGAAAAATATACCGTATACAGAAGAAAAATGGAAAGAGAGAAAAACTTATCTGCATCTTGTTTTCTGTGTTGGTCTGGCCACAGCACCTTATCAACATTGCCGGCAATGTTCTCCTGCTCAAACAACTGGAGTTTTACGTAGCATGGCCAGTTCAGCCCTGCAAGTTTGGTTGTACACTCTGCCTTGTGTAACGGAAAATTACATTTAACCAACGATTTTCATGTTAATTATCATAATAAGATCTCCATGCCTCTCAGAGTATGTGACTTCTCTATCTGTCATTTGTGGTTTCTCTGATGGGAGACAACTGGTTTGTTTGACTCCACACGTTTCCTTAAAGAATAGATGAACGTGGAGTCTGACAGAACTTGCCTTGAGCGTGTTTATCATAGCATTCCCAGGTCGAGACCAGAGCCTATCCAAAAGACAGATGTCCTTTTTCAGCTAAGATAGAATGACCGGTCAGAAACTTGGATCCGTAGGGGCAGATTCAAATACGTAATGGAACAAACTGTACCCTGAGGTCCGTTAATTGTTACGTTTCAGATTAAACTGTTTTCCAAACAAGGGTTTTTTTCTCCTCTGGGGCACTGGATATAAGGAAGTTTATTACTGATGGTATTGTGGCCCCTTTGTAACTCTGTTCATTTGAAAGCTGTTTCTCGCGCAGTTGATGTTTCTCTACAGAAAACAATTAAACCCTTCCACCGAATACCTTAAACCTTTAACTCAGTTGCAGCTTGTCTTTATTTTGTTTCAACAAAGTCTCACTTCACACAATTTCTTCAGAGCTGTACGTGAACTTCCACCACACTTGCCTCCCTCATTGTTGCACCAAGCGGCATGAATCTTATCATGAATTATGCTCTCTTGTGTTTCTCTTCTTCTTCCTCATTCTCCTTCTTTCACTGTACTAACAATCCTCTTACAGAAGAGCTCTCTCGATTGCTAAAACTCTAATGGCTATTTGAAACAATTTTTGCAATATGTTTGTCCTGTAAAGAGTCAGAATGGATTGTAGGAAATTTAATTAACCTTTTTTGTAATGGCTGTTTGTTGCTGTAAACACAAGAGATTTTATTTTAAGAAGAGCATCCAAGTGTAGAGAAGTCTGCGTAGTGTTTGAAGAATGTCAGTAAAAACAGCAAGGCAGAAACACAGCTTTGTGTAATTTTAATTTAATTTTAATCTGTTTATTAATCCCCAGAGGGGAAATTACAATTTACACTTTGTGTCCCACACATGTCTCCGATCTATACATGCTTAATGGAGAGATGTCGGTGGGGGTGGGCTGCCAGTTGAACCAGCGCCCTGAGCCGGTGGGGGAGTACGGTGCCTTGCTCAACGGCCCAGGAGGTGAAGTGGCATCTCTCCACCACCCATCCACACTCCCTACATTGTTTTAGGTCCATACGGGGACTTGTACCATGTGACCCTCCGGTTCCCAACCCAACTCCCTATGGACTGAGCTACTGCCACCCCAGAGACTGGACATGCAGTTGCAGTAATAATTAATGCAAAAACAAGGAAACGATAGATAGATAAATAGATAGACATATAATACTGTAGGCTACCAAAAAAAACATTTAAATGCTCAATACGATTGCAAGAAAAAAACTTTGCATACACTTTAAATATTTGATTGTCTATAAATATCTATGGAATAATACAATATAAAGAATATAAAATACATATTGCATATACTAAACTACTACTCCTAAAATATAGTTTTTAAATAGTTTTTAATGATAAGTGAGTGGGAGTGGGATTATAAGATGGAAGTCTGTAATCCAGGAGATGGTGACAGAATGTCTACCATCATGTTTACAAAATATGTCAACTACAACTGTTGTCATATCTCTCTTGGTTACTGATAACTACTGTTCTTCTATTCTCTGGTTTGCATTGCAATTACCATTGATCTGCCTTAGTTTTCTGTTTCTGATGGAAAGTCCTCAACAAGCAGCAGCTGAATTGTGTACTTTTCGATTGCAACGTTGTCCATTTTGTAAAAAAAACATTTAGAGACAAAGCAACTACGAAAACACATCTTGTGTCCGAGATTGTTGCTTTTGTATCAAAGCAACACGGACTTATCTGTTACCTAGAGGTTCCTTTAATTTTTCAAACATTAGTTTGAAACTGTTTTATCCAGAGTTTTAAAAAAGTCAACCAGAGCCACAGACTGAGTCCGGGTTTTCAAAAGAACATCATAAATCCTGTTTCTCTAACTCTACTTTTTAAATTTGAGCATATGCAGTGTTAGTGTTTTCTTGTCTCGCTGCAATGTTTCCACATGGTCGACCATTATACCTTCTTGTCTCATAACCCTGCCTCGGAGACATGCTGCGTCCCTTGCTCCACGGTGAGCGTTATGTGGCTGGTTACGGGCTGCAGACAGGAGAGATTCACACGCTGATGTACACAACCACCCCTACAGGTCCTCTCCCTGTGCTGCTGCTGGAGTCTGTGCCTTGGTACCTTCGTCTCTACATTCACACTCCACTGTGACCACAGGGAAGGACAACACGCCCAGTGAGTGACTTTAAAAGCAAGTAGGATGCATGTGCACGCAAAATTGCAACCAGGTGTAAAATTAAACAATTACAAATGTCCAATGCTGGAACATTTTCTCATGAAGATATTAATAAAAGCCACTCATTACTGGTTCCTTTTTGACATAAAATTATATAGCCTTACGTGAAATAGCCATGTAACTTTCTGTGTAATGTACTTTAAAGCTTGTTTAGACACTACCTGAAAAACTATAATCAGGGAACAAGTCTTTTCAAATACCGTCCACTCACACAGTTGGAATCCTGTGCTGTGACCGTAGATTCACAGAACCGGCTCTTTCTACCCAAGATTTTAACATTTTAAGGGTCAACAATGTCATGTTTTTGGTAAATGCTGCTGTTAACACAAGAGAGTCTGATTAACTAGTTTTGATTCACTACTTTGTGGTAAGTGGAGCTTTGATGTGAAATAAAATAGGTTTACTTAGTAGGAAAGAAGGATAAGGACTTCTATTCCTAAACAGCGAACTTTTGATTACTATGCTTTCCTTTTTATGACAATCCTAGTGTTGTAGGTTTTTTGCTTAAAATCATATAGCTCTACACAGATGGGTAAAATATTGTACTAGCTACATGAGTTAACACTACTGTACCTTCTAGATTCCTTAGAGGAATGTGCTGTGTTGTCCATGCAGATACATCATTTCACCAAGGAGATAACATGAGGCATATTTTTGTGTCATGAAGCTGAAGACTTATATTTTGGGTCACCTACGGTACCTATCTTGGTGCTTGGTTCTTGCTCAAACACTATACACCTACAGTGGCTTCCTTAGTATAGCCACTGTAATTCTTTAAGTGTCCTTGGGTTTCATGAAAGCGCTATATATGTAAGATTGTTGTTTTTTATTATTATTATATTATTATGTATTACTATAAAATATGATTGAATGAATGGAGTTTTGTCACATGATATCATATATCTCAACTTAGTGAAACTACAAAGGATGGATAAACTAGAAAGCTATTACAGTTTTTTCAATTGCTAAACATACTTGTGTCGAACCTTTTTCTTTCTCTTTTCTGATAAAGTTCCTTGGCCTTGGAATTAAATACCCCCCCCCCCCCCCCCCCCATTATCACTACCTTCACCTACCTAGAGTTGGATGGTGTTATTCGTTACTTGATTACTGTTTGATTTGCATTGAGAGATGATCTTATGGAAAGTTCCCCATGCTATCTGCATGTATGGTGATGGTAGTTGGATGGGGGGGGGGTATTTTTAATTCCATAGGCCAAGGAACTTTATCAGAGCATCAGTATCCTGGATCCATGAAATAACTGGCCTTTAATAATAAAAATGTGCCTGCTCTCTATGAGAATTAACATAGGGGTGTTGTATACTTTGCCCCCTGTACTTCAGGAAAACATTTATTTATGTACTATACATTATTCATTCACAAAGATATTGATGTTCTTACAAAGGTTGGATTTTTCCAAAATTAGTCATTAGATCAATTTCCCAAAGATGTTTATTTATTCCTCTTTTTAATCAACTTTTGCTTTGTGTGTAAACTTCTTCAGCCACATAGTTTCTTCGGTAGAAGTAATTTTTCAATCTCAAACAAATTTCTATTTTTCATCTGTCTTTTGATGCAAACATGTTCTATCATAGTAAAGCAAGTTTTTGTTTTTTTGTTCTTTCGTCCTCCTGTGCCAATAGTTTACCGTACTGTACGTAGTGCTTAGAGTGCATACACAAACCTTCCTTGTGTAGCATATATTTTTGTGAGTAGCTAGACACAGTACCTACTTTTAGTCACTTAAATTACAAAAATCTGATGTTTAATAAAAATTCCTTTGAGGTTTGTGGTGCAACCGTGAAACCTTAAGCAACACATCTTCGTTGTCACACCTCTTTAAAATATCCTTATTTTCGCAGTAGCACTTCTCATTCTTTGCATTTTTCATCATTCTGTTTTTTCAACCAAGCTCCA
>NC_045739.1:13615799-13617380 GCF_008692095.1 Etheostoma spectabile | reverse complement strand
TGATCTTTCTTCTGTTCTGCTTCACTGCTTCTTTCTCTCAGGGATTTGTCCAAAACCTCCGTCGCCTTAATGTTGTCCCATCACATGAGGGGTGTGTGTGTGATGACGACTGTCCTGCTGACCACAAATGCTGTGTCTTTGACGGTGGAGCTGTCTGTGTCCCTCCTGCTTTCAGTACGAGCCACAATGTTGTACTTTTTCTTGAAAAAAGGAAACGAAAAGTACTGCCCATGCTTCATTCCCATCGTTAGTCACTGAGAAGATGTGACCAAAGATTTAACAGCTGCTGCCCATTTGAGAAAAAGTACAACATTGTGGCTCGTACTGAAAGCAGGAGGGACACAGACAGCTCCACCGTCAAAGACACAGCATTTGTGGTCAGCAGGACAGTCGTCATCACACACACACCCCTCATGTGATGGGACAACATTAAGGCGACGGAGGTTTTGGACAAATCCCTGAGAGAAAGAAGCAGTGAAGCAGAACAGAAGAAAGATCAGCTGTGGAAACTGGGATAACATTAATAAAGGTGGTTGCCAAACAACTTGTGGAATGGAACACACAAACACGCACTCTTTTTCAGAATAACATATATTAAACATATATTACTATCTGAGTCAAAACACATACCTGTTAAATTGCCATCAGCTTCTGCAGCAAAAACTATGTCAAAGTGCACCGATGCACCGAGTGCTAAAATCATTGCACAAACTGCCGACCAGTGTTGCTCCATGTTTACTTCTTTCTCACAAAAATGTACTCCTGTTTGGACTTATATCCCAGTACACAACCTGCAGGCTGAACAGCCCAGCCAGAGGATGCTGGGTCCTTGTGCCTGTAGAGTTACATTCCCATCTCTGCACTTGAGAGGTCCTGATTCATTTGATGGGATGTGACAGAAGACACACTTTTCCCAATCAGCTGCTTCCCAGTGATGCCCTTATAGGTCTCACTTGGTCTTTACATGCTTATTTATACTATGTGCCTGCACTCATATTTACAATACTGTGTTGGTTATTTTCATGTGAGTTTTTTAGGACTTAATATTTATTTTCTACCAAAATATTGTTTACATCCAATCAAACATAAATATGAATGTGTAAAATGTTCTAAAGAACAAATACCTGTAATAAAAATATACCGTATACAGAAAAAAAATGGAAAGAGAGAAAAAACTTGTCTGCATCTTGTTTTCTGTGTTGGTCTGGCCACACGCACCTTATCAACATTGCAGGCAATGTTTCCCCTGCTCAACACTGGGGAAGTTTTACGTAGCATGGCCAGTTCAGCCCTGCAGTTTGGTTGTACACTCTGCCTTGTGTAACGAAAAATTACATTTACCAACGTTTTCATGTTAATTATCATAATAAGATCTCCAATGCCTCTCAGAGTATGTGACTTCTCTATCTGTCATTTTGTGTTTCTCCTGTGGGAGACAACTGGGTTTGTTATGACTCCACACGTTTCCTTAAAGAATAGGATGACGTGGAGTCTGACAGAAGCAGTTGCCTTGAGCGTGTTTATCATAGCAGGTCCCAGTCGAGACCAGAGCCTATCCAAAAGACAGATGTCCTTTTCGCG